>NC_056737.1:1556546270-1556846270 GCF_019279795.1 Protopterus annectens | reverse complement strand
TGGAGGAAAAAGTTGGGTGGTCTGAGGAACAAGGGATCAAAAGCAGTCATCCACCAGTGGCAGAGACAGAATACTGGAGCCAGCCTGATATATGAAGACTCTCGTGAAAAGTACAGTTGTATACACTTACCATAAATGTAGATGTTCGAGTGTATTCACTGTTGCAATCATCACCTGTGGGTTATCCCCGCTGTGGTAGCCATCGGCCTGCCCGAATACCAGAGTCAATGCTATTACATCAGTTTTTCTTGCCTTAACCTGTCAGAGACCCAAGCAAATGTGGTAAAGTGGTCCTGGTGGCTAAAAGCCACTGTTAGATACTTATGTCTCCCTAAAGTAAGAAGATACAAGGAGGAAGGAGGGAGGGAAACCAGGGCTGCAGCAGTGAATACACTCGAACATCTACACGTATGGTAAGTGTACACAACTGTACTATGTTCTTCATGTTTCAGTGTTGCAGTCATCACCTGGGGGAGATTCCCAAAGCTGAGGAGAGGGGTGGTAGGATTAGTAAGAGCTCTAGGAATGGGACAGCATACCCTGCAGAACTGCAGAGGCAAACCCTGCTCTAGCCCTTAGAGAATAGAGGTAGGTGGTAATGTTTGGTAAAAGTATGGACTGAAGTCCAGGTGGCAGCTTCCAGGATGTCCCTGGTGGGAACTCCTCAGAGGAATGCTGTGGAAGTGGAGGCTGCCCTAGTGGAATGGGTTCGAATAGACTTCGGGGGGGGGGGGGTTCCCATGCAATCTGCAACAGAAATGGATAAAGTGTGATATCCATTCGGAAATTGTTTGTTTGGAAATGGACTTCCCCTCTGCTCCTGGGGCAAAGCTGACAAGTAGTTGGTCTGTTTTCCTGAAGGGTTTAGTACGGTCCAGATAGTATCGGAGTTGTCTGTGCACATCTAGTGAGTGCTCTAGTGAGTGCATAATTCTTTACCCCTTGTTTTGAGGGTTAAGAAAGAAGGTGGGCAGATGTATGGCCTGGTTGAGAGTTACATTAGATACTACCTTGGGCATAAAGGAGGGATTAGTCCTCAGGGAAACCCTGTCTGCATGGAAGATGATGAAGGGCTCAATGGCCATCAGTGTCTGAAGTTCTGAAACCCTGCTGGCAGAGGTGATAGCTAGGAGATGAGCAGTCTTCCAGGAGACGTATCTTAGTTCTGCTGAAGCTGCAGGTTCAAAGAGTGGTAAAGTTATTTTTTTCCAAAACATAATTCAGGTCCCAAGCAGGGGTGGGTGGCCTTCAAGGAGGTCTGATATTAGAAGCCCCTCTGAGGAATTGTTTTATCAAAGGATGGGAGAACAGGGGCTGTTCTGTATCAAAATGAGCTGAAATGGCTGAGGCGTGTACTTTAATAGAGGAGGACAGGCCACTATGAATAGCTCTGCTAGGTAGTCCAGAATAAGAGGAATGGAGGGTTGTGAGACATTGCCCCCTCTGGCCTGGCTCCAGCAGCAGAATCTTTTCCATTTTCCTGCGTAAGATTTTCTGGTGCTGGGCCTTCTGGCCTCTGTGATAATGTCTAGAACCTGTTTGCTTAACAGGGGCCCCTTGCTTGCCTTTAGAGTATTAGCCATGCTGATAGTTTGAGAGTCTGCAAGTCTGGATGCAGCATACCACCCCCCCCACCCACCTGAGTTAAGAGGTCTGAGATCAGGGGAAGCTGCCTGAGAGGCTGTAAGGTCAGGTTGTGCAGTAACGGGTACCAATGTTGCCTGGGTCAATCTGGAGCAATAAGGATGGCCTTTGGTCTCTTCTCCCTTATTTTGATCAGTACCATTGGAATAAGAGGCAGAGGAGGGAATGTGTATGCAAAGATGGTGTTCCGGGGAAGGTCAGGGCATCCGCCTTTCATGTTAGGTGGTGATAATCCCTGGTACATAATTTTTTCAGCTGATGGTTGAGGTGCGAGGCAAAGAGATCCACCTCCAGAGCCCCCCATGCCTAAGTGATTTGTAAAAAGATTTTTTTGTGTAGTTGCCATTCGTGGGGGGTCCAGAAAGTTTCTGCTTAAGTGGTCTACCAGGGTGTTGTTGATCCCTGGTAGGTATCGGGCTATCAGGTTTAGTCCCCATGGAAGAGGCAGTCAGCCAGAGGTTCATGGCTAGCCTACACAGAGGGTAAGATTGGGTCCCTCCCTGTTTGTTGATGTACCACATTACTGTGGTGTTGTGTGTTTTGATAAGGAGAACCCCTGGTCTGAGATGGGGTCTGAATGATATCAGAGCCTTTAGTTGTTAACCTGTTAGAGAACAACTGGTTCTAAGATAAGCAAACCACTTACAGTACCCCCACAAGCACAGTAACCTGTCACAAACAAGTTTCCAATCTAAGAAAAAGTTTCATCAAAAAAAAAAAAGTTATGTACTCACCATAACATTCCATCTGTTTTGTTGATTTTTTCATCTCTCCCCACATATGGGTCGAGATCCAATCCATCAGAATCAACTTCAAAGTTAGCAAGCTTGTGGCAACCAAAAAACAACTCGATACCTCCCCTTACCCACAATCAATCTCTCTCCACTACCTCAGATGATCTTTGCTATAATTATATCCATGGTAAAAAGGAATTTTAGTGATTAATACCCAAACGGATCTTAAAGGAGACCATTTCTGGAGTATAAGGAAAAACAACCTAATTTTTGAGGATCTCTCCCATTCAACCAAGAGCCCCAAGGAAGTGGGCTGGAGGGTGAGGATGTGAGGTGAGATGAAAAGAAATCAACAATACAGACAGAACGTTATGGTGAGTACATAAGTTCTTTATCTGATATTATCAACCTCACATAAGGTACCGAGTCCCCAGCTACCTTTACCCTGAGTGGACTCACAGGAGAATGTTCCTCAGAGCCATTGCACCAAAGGAGGCCCTGCCCCTGGAGACCAAATCTAACTTGTAATGAGTAATAAAGGTATGATGGCTTTCCCAAGTGGCCGCTGCACAATCATCATCCAAGAAAGCATTTGTTTGAAACACTGTGGATGTGCGTTTATATCACGTTATCGAAAGATGAAAATAGCAAATGCTATTTCATCGAACCTAAAATATGTAAACCACATATCATCAAACATCCAGAACAGCAAATTTTTTCCTTGGGAAAAAATTCACTATTCCGAAACACATACACACAACACAAGCACACCTAAAAACATCAATACGCACACATACACTTATAATCCTACAACTAATCCTCCACTAAACTATGCATACACCATCTATCCACTTACCTTAACACAAACCCTAACCCTAAGGTCCATCACTATCGCACACTCACCTAACCCGCGCCCTAACCCTAACTCACTTAACCCGCCTCTAACCCTAATTCACCTAATCCGCACCCCAACCCTAACTCACCTAACCCGCGCCCTAACCCGCACCATAATCCTAACCACCACACAATCGCACACTTATCTGAACCCGACCCATAAATTTCCACCACAGTGCAAAAATAGGGAAGCCACAGAACCGGCCAACCGAATTCTTTCCCTAGGAAAGAATTTGGTGTTCTGCAGCTTTGCTCAAAACGGGTTGATATTAGAACATTTGAAATTTTAAAACTTCGATGTTCTCATATAGACCCATGGATGTGGCCATGGTCCTAGTCAAGTGAGCTCAAATGGATATGTGAGGTATTCATGCATTTTGAAGAGTAAATGAAGTAAATGCAACTAGAAGAACATTTTGATAAAGTAACTTTGGAAACTCGGTGGCCTTTCCTACGGCCTGCAACTGCAATAAGCAATTGGATTGGCTTGCCTTCCAAAACTCTTTAGTTGTATATAAATAGAAATGCAACTGTCTATGAACAGCCGACAAATGTAGTACATATTTGCTCTTATTACTAAAATTAGGGAAGAAAACAGGCAAATGTACAGCCTGATTAATATTTGTTTGTGAAACAACTTTGGACAGAAAAAGAGGGGTTGTTACACAAAGAGACTCTGTCTTTATGAAAAACCAAATATGGTGGCTGGAAGGATAATGTCTGGATTTCTGATATCCATCTCGCTGATGTAATAGCCAACAAAAAAATAGTTTCCCATGAAAGGTACTTAATTTCACAAGATGCTTCCAGTTCAAAGGATGGTTGAACAATGAGACGTAGAACCATGTTTAGATCCCAAGGGGGAGAAGGATCATTGTGGGGAGGTTTCAGCAACATGGCCCCTTTCAAGAAGGCTTTGCAAAGTTTGTGGGAAATTAAAGAAATTGTCTATCCCAATGTGGAAATTTGAAATGTCTGCTAACTGTACCCTCAGAGTTGACGCTGCAGTTCCATCATTGAAAAGGTGGGCTCGAAATTCCAGAATGAAGTGAATGGAAGCCATGACATGATCCATATTGTAATGTTGTGCCCAGATTACAAATCTCTTCCATTTACTCCTATATAATTGTTGAGTAGATGACTTATGGGAGGATATCAAAATATGATGAGCTGGGGAAGACAGCAAAGGTCATCTGGCAATCAACAGAACTTGAGGAACCCAGCTGTCAGCTTGAGATTGTGAAGGTTGGGATGAAGCATTTCTGTTGGATGTGTCAGCAGATATGGAAAGGGTTGCAGAATCCAGGGCTACTTCCATAGGTGAGGCGAGAGGAAAGGAAATCATATTTGTCAAGGCCAAAACCAGGCAATGAAGATAACTGCTATCTTCAACCTGTTGGCTTTCTGAAGAAATCTGGGAATCAACAGGATGGGGGGAAAGGCATACAGTAGTCTGGGGGGGCCAATCGCATATTAGAGCATCCCTCAGTAACTGTCAAGGTGAGGGAATTAGGGCAAAGTAGCTGCTGAATTTGTTGTTCAGGGGAGAGGCAAAGAGGTCACAGCAAGGCTGGCCCCATATATACGGAAAATGCTATCTATTATAGTCTGGCTGAAGGACCACCATGAGGCAGGAGAATAGCTCTGCTCAACCTGTCCACTATGACGCTGGAAGTTCCCAGAATTGTTGTTCTTCTTTCGGTTTTTCCCGATTAGGCGTCACCACAGTGGAACTTCGGTCCGCTAATGATTGGCAGTAGATTTTTACGGTGCTGAGGTGCCAACTCAACGCCCAACCTTCAACAAAGGCATGTCCATTTACGCATGTCTTTCGAACACCACACGACCGCGGGGAGGACATGCAGACTCCACACAGAAGGCGCTCCAGCCGAGAATCAAACGGGAGAACCTCTTGCTGTGAGGCGACAACACTACAGCTGCACCACAATATGCGTTGATATTAGAAAGCAGTTGGATGAGATCGCCCATTGCCACACCCCAAGCACTTCTCAACACACAGGATCTGGTTCCTCCTTGTTTTATGTACCATACTACTGACATATTGTCTTGACTGAATTCCTACTGTTCCCATAGGAAGAACAGTCTGAAATGCCTGCAATGCAAGAACCGATGCTCTTATCTCCAGAATGTTTATGTGGAGCTTGGCCTCGACTTGTGGACCAGGTACCTTAGACAGTCTTGCCTAGATAATGCCCCCCACCCCATCTGGGAAGCATCAGTGGTCACCATAGCCTGTGGTTGAGGGAAACAAATGGGTGATCTTGTGTCACCTGTTCTGTATGCATCCACCATGGGAGATCCTTTTTGAATATATTCGTTATGAGAATTTGATGAGACACTGGTTCATGAATCACTGACCACTGAGAAGCCAGAAGCCACTGCAGAATTTGCATGCAATACCTAGCTAGTGGCACCAGCACAATCACAGTGGCCATAGATCCATAGGCCTGTAGAACATGATGGGCAGCTACCTTCTTGTTTCTGATTAACCTTGAAGTGTGCCTTCTGATTGTTAGAGCTCTGCAAGGAGGAAATTTCACAATCATCTGATTGGTATCTAGCAGTGCTCCTATGAACTCTGTCTATGTGGGTTCCAGATGACACTTTTGATAATTTACAGTTATGCCTTGTTCAGAACAAAGCTGAAGAGCAGAGTCTCTTGCATGAGCCAGCAGATGCCTGGTTGAGGCACAAAAGAGCCAGTCATCTAAGGAAACACCTGGAATCCTTGTTGTCTCAGGTGAGCTGCAACCACTGCCATACATTTGGTGAACAACCTGGGGGTGGTAGTGAGATCAAAGGCAGTGCTCTGAACTGGTAATGACTGGCTCCCAGCCTAAGCATAGAAACCTCCTGGATCATCTGTCCATTTTTATATAGTAGTACGCATCCTGAAGATCTACAGAGAACATCCAATCTTCCTGTTCCAGAAAAGGATGTATGGACTGTACTGTGACTATTTGGAACTTGCAGTGAACTGATGTGTTCAATCTGCTGAGATCAAAGATTGGTCTCCAGTCCCCTGTTTTCTTCGGAACCAAAAAGAACCTTGAATAAGTTCTGAACCCTCTCTGATCTTGGGGGACCTCTTGGATGACACTTTTTTCCTAGACGTTTTTGAATCTGAGTGACTGCTTGATCCCTTTGACTGGATGGAACATCTGGGATTTTTTTGTTGATAGGGTTTGTTGAGAGAAGAGAATCTGGTAACCCCTGGATATTATCCTCTGGACCCACACATTGGAAGTTATCTTAGCCAGGCTCTCCAGTGCAGGCATAGTTGACCCCCAGATTGCCTCCAGAGGTGTACAATTGGGCCTCCTTTCAGGAGTGCTGAAAAGGTAAAGGCTTCCTGAAGAAAGACTCCCGGGAACCTTGGTTTTGCTGACCTCTTCTGCCTTGAGGGAGATGTCTTCCATTATTGTTTCCCCCTCTGCCTCTGGGGGAAAACTCTCTACATATGTCTTGATAGGACCCGTGAGACTTCTTGAAACACATTTTTCCACTGCTTCTCTGACCCATGGGATAAGGTCTCTGAGGAGCTGAAAAATGTATGCCCATGGCAGATAGGGTCCTACCTTCCTTCTCACACCTGGGTAGAATATCTTTGACATTGGGACCAAAAAAGCGATGTGCCATCAAACGGAACGTTGATGAACAAAGACTTAAAAGGTTCCACAGAATCATAAAAGTGCATCCAGGTATGCCTCCTCATAGAGATGCCAGAACCCACCACTCTGCTCGTTCCTTCAGCTGCACGAGCAATGAGCCTCATGGATGAGTTGGCTACCTGAGAAGCTAATTTCTCCTTAGCTCCCTCAACTACTGCTCTTTCAAGGGTATCTGAGAGCTCCTTGATCAGATCCCTTTGCAACCCAGTAAATTGTGAAAGGTAATTCAGCAACCACAAGGCAAAGGTCACTGATGAGAAGACATGCTTCCCACATCTATCCATTGTCCTAGAATCTTTACTAGGAGGTTGGATAGTTGAACTCTCCTCAGAGAGTTCCTTCTTGGTTGCTGCCCCCGTTTGTCCAGAAAGCCTCCTCTGAGGAGGCAGTTATAATTTTATTTTTGTATAAATATGGCTTCTTTTTTTCATGCAATTATTCTGAAGAAGTCAGGTGATTGAGCTGATGAAAGTGCTTAATAAATCCTTTGAATTGAAGCTGGAGTGGACTGGTGCTTGTTGGTTCTATTCTTTTCGTGCAGTTATAATTTTATTTGGTCTCTGGGGAACAGGCTTGATGGAGTCTGGAGTCTCACACGCCTGCCATGAGATCAATTCTATGATCTCACTGCTGGGCAGAATCACCCATGACGTAGATGGGCAGGAACCAAAGGCAGCCAGGTAAACATACTCACGCAAAGGACTGCTGGACTGTCATCTACCAGTCTGTTTCAGAATCTCCCCAAAGGAAACGTCCTAAGGGGATGATGGTGGAGATCCTTCACCCTCATAGAGGTCATTGCCTTCTGTTGCTGACTCCTCCGTGGAGTTCAAATGCTTCCTCTTACATCATTTCTTCCTAGAGACCTCCTCAGTGGGGTGGTCTGGGGAGATATCAGAAGAGTCATGGGTACACAAACGGATGCCCTGGCACCTGAGGTCTTGCTGTCCATGTGGAACTTGGTGATGAGAACAGGCACGCAGGGTATCCTGTTGGGATATCAGATCCAAGGGGACAGGTGACTTCTTAGTTACAGTGGCAGGTACAGAGGACTCCAGCTCTGACAAGCCATGCTTTCGGGACGTGGTCCCTTCCAGCCCAGAAGGCAGCTCACCTGGGTTTAAAGCCGAAGGTGAGCTCACCTTCCCCAAAGCCCAAAGGCACATCAACTGCTCCAAAGACCTGCGAGTCTAGCTCACTCTCAATTCATGAGGTTCACTACAGCTCCGGAAACTCTCCAGCTCTAAAAAGGCAGATGAGCTTCAAGTGAATGTTAGATCCAAAGAAAAATACATCTTCGGATGACAGCTGAAAGGCACTGGGCATATTGGATCCGACAGCTCCAAAGCTTGCCCTGAAATTGGAGGAGGAGGAAGAGGGGTAGTGGATGGCTTAGACAAACATGGTACCTGAAGGGTTGAGGTAGACTTAGTGATGCCCTTTACCCACAACATTTTCTGCACCATCCGTTCCACATTTTATTGAGTTAAGCTCCTGGTCGAATGGGATGAAGAGAAAGGAGGAGTTCCAAGTATCAGTAGAATGGGAGACGGTACCCTCGATGGAACAAGATCATAAGTGGGAGAGTACAGAGTCCTTGGTAAGGTCAAAAAAGGGTTAAAAGAACTGGATGTCAGATCCGACATCAATGGATCCGATCCATCCTTACCAGATATATCAGAGCCGAAGAAGTCTGAGCCAATGGAGTAGAGGTCTGAGCCATAGGCTCCATTTGGATCAAACTCTCCGCAGACATGGGTGATTTCAACATTTTTGGTTTCAGCTCAGAAATATCTGTCGGTGCCAAGTAGGGTCTCTTTTTCGCTTTGTCCAAAGATCTAGAGGACAAAGATGAAGCTGGGTTCAAATTAGCCGATTTATTCTTAGAAGCCGAACCAGATTTCTCTTTACCTCCAGAAAAAGCCTTTCCAAATGCTGAAGGCAATATACCCCTTAAAATTAGCTTATTTTTACGTTCTACTAAAGATGGGTGATTAAAGGAACAGCATATGGCACAGTCCTCTTGCAAGTGAAGGGGTCCAAGACAAAACACAGACAGAGTGCGAGTCACTAAATGGGATTTTATGCTTGCACTTTGAACACGTTTTGACACAGGACAGTTTCTCTGGTTTCTCTGCTATAATGAAAAGAAAGGTCAGGCAGAGAATCCACTCGCACAAACACACACACCCATAGAAAAAAACGACGGCAAAAAGATTTTTTTGCTACATATGAAACAGAGAAAAAAGGAAAAGGGGAGCGGAGTATCCAATAAAAAATAGCTACCAGCGGGGAAGGGAAAGTGAAAGAGGAAGTAGCCTAAATAAAAAGATGTTACTGCAAGAAAAAGTTCTAAACTACAAGGGAGAGAAACAGCAAAGATTACACACACAAAAAAATGGAGATTATTAATGGAAAAGATTTATAAATATACAACCTGACACCAAGAGCTAACTGAATGGACCACGTCTTTGCAAAGTGGGAAATGAGATCTGGGGTAATGGAGAGAGATGCACTGTGGGTTAGAGGAGGGGTGCCACCCCTGCCCTGGCTCAGTAATCAAGGAGCCTCAATCCTCACCACAAACACCAGTGAAGGACGTGCAAATTGAGAGGATGACAAGTACACACACAGTAAATTACAATTTTCCCTTAAAAGCACACAGGGATCACAGTCAATCTGGGGCTGTTTTCTCCCTTTATCTCCAGATCCCCGATAAGACTCCCCACTGGCACAGCTATAGGGTTAAGATCTCAGCCGAGTGGTCAGCCAAAACATCCAGTACCCTCTCTGTCCAACCATTGCTTCGTGTCCCTGCCCAAGTAGGTGACACACACACACACACACACACACACACACACACACACACACACACACACACACACACACACACACACAGAGAGACTGGATTTATATACAAACACACAGACACTTCTGGGGAAGGCTGGCACAGGTTTACTAGCTATGCCTCTTTCTGGACAGATTATAAGGTATAATCATTGCTACCAGCCACTACTTAGTTAACATAAGGCCCTTACAAAGGGTGACCAATTCTACTGTGTAATGTTACTGTTATCCAAATGGTAAGTGTGTCCAAGGCCAAAGCTATTTAAGAGTGGCCTGTACAGTGTTACCAAATACATGCAAGTATTCTAAGAGCTTAAATATCTCTAAACAAAACCAGCCACAATTAAAAGGTTTAACTTTGTTTAATAATAAAAGCACAAGACAATACTCATTAACGAAACAGTGACAACAGAGTTCAGAATCACAGGAAATATTTTACAACAACATTGCAGGACAGTCTCGCATAAATACATAAAATATTTAAGATAATCTTACTATATTCTATATTCCTATGTCTAAGAGAAATCACTGCAATCTAAGTCTTATGTATAGAGAAAAGACGAGTGCTGGTGAGAGGATATTTACAGGTCCAAAACAAGATACAAAATGCAGAGACTTTCACTCGGAGATAGTTCTTAAATTAGTATCAAACAATTCTGCTGGATTATCTCAGATTACGTCATGCTTGTCACTTTTGCCCTTAGTTTCCACCAACAGAAATCTAAAAGGTAGCACCTCAGT
Organism: Protopterus annectens; assembly: GCF_019279795.1. NCBI lineage: Eukaryota > Metazoa > Chordata > Ceratodontiformes > Protopteridae > Protopterus > Protopterus annectens. Next base: position 1,556,835,718 of record NC_056737.1, on the reverse strand, counting down.
GTCAGGAATACTTATTTCTTAGAAGCTGACACTTATCTCTTAGAAGCTTGCCTGAAACTGGAAGTCATAAAACTGTTACATACTTTTGCCATTTAAACCTAATTATTATTTCTGTCTTAAGACAACAGAAAGAAACTCTAGCCGTAGACATTGTCTGTGGTAAACACAATCATAAAAATTGCAGTTGTGTACACTTACCATAAATGTAGATGTTTGAGTGTATTCACTGTTGCAGTCATTACATTTGGGTAATCTGCTTGCAGGTTGCCCTCAGTTGGCCTGAATAACAAAGTCTTGGGTCCTGCGTCTGTTGCCATCTCCTCTTCCATGACGTCAGGTTGTCAGGTGTATAAAACATGCAGCCAATGCCATTTTATTCAGTTTTTCTTGCCCCAGATGTCAGGTGCCCCCCAAATGGGGAGCAAAAAAATATATATATATATATGTATGTGTGTGTGTGTGTGTGTGTGTGTGTGTGTGTGTGTGTGTGTGTGTGTGTGTGTGTGTGTGTATATATATATATATATATATATATATAAAATGTATATATATATATATATATATATATATATATATATATATATATATATATATATATATATATATATATATATATATATATATATATATATATATATATATATATATATATATATATATATATATATATATATATATATATATATATATATATATATATATATATATAAATATATATATATATATATATATATATATATAAATATATAAATATATATATATATATATATATATATATATATATATATATAGATATATATATAAATAGATATATATATATATATATATATATATAAACAGAAATATATATAAATGCACTTTTAGCAACATAAACTTTACCTTCATCTTAAAGCAAATACACCACAAAGGCTTTAGTGTATAGTGAAGGAAAGAAAAGTTATAAAAAGAAGGATGGCGGGTGGGTAAAGTACAGTTTTGTACCTACCATAAATGTAGATGTTCGAGGATCCACATTGCTGCAGTCCTAACTATTGGGTAGTCCGCTGTCCAGTCGGCCCGAATACCAAAGTATATGGCTGACGTCGGTCAGGGCGCATTAGACTGACGTCAGTACGTCAGGGTACTAATGCGCATGACCGACGTCATATCCTCAGTCTTTTCTTGCCCCAGATGTCAGAAGACCCTAAAAAGACAAGGCCAAAACCAAAAACTCCAAACATACCTGCACCAAAAATATGTACAATAAATACAAAATTACCAGAATATAACCTCACCTACACAACCACCCCTAAACACAGAGGGGAAGGAGGGAGGGTAAATTGGACTGCAGCAATGTGGATCCTCGAACATCTACATTTATGGTAGGTACAAAACTGTACTATGTTCTTCATTCCACATTGCTGCAGTCCTAACTATTGGGTAGAATCCCAAAGCAGAGGTAAGGGAGGCTGGCAAATCATAAGGAAGCAGGAGCTGACAACATGCCTTGCAAAATAGCTGTGGCAAAACCAGCCCTAGACTTAGAGTAGAGAGGAAGGTGATAATGCTTAGAGAAAGTATGCACTGAACTCCAAGTAGCTGCCTCCAAAATATCCTTAGTTGCCACCCCTTAGAAATGCTGTTGAAGTGGCAGTAGCCCTAGTGGAATGAGGCCTAATCCCAGCTGGAATCTCCTTGCCATGATGGGAATAACAAAATGCAATGCAAAACCCAATCCACCTAGAAATAGTTTGTTTTGACACAGGCTTGCCCTCTTGAACTCAAAGCAAAAGAAACAAACAACTGCTGAGACTGCCTAAAATCCTTAGTCCTGCTTAAATAATAACGCAATTGCCTGTGTACATCTAAAGTGTGCAAAATCTTTTCCCCTTTATTTTGGGGGTCTGCATAAAAAGTAGGCAAATGAATAGTTTGGTTTAAAGCCACACTAGAAACCACCTTAGGCATAAAGGAAGGATTAGTACGTAATGATACCCTATCCTTATGAAAAATCAAAAAAGGCTCTACCGCCATAAGGGCCTGCAATTCAGAAACCCTTCTTGCAGAAGTAATGGCCAACAAAAAAGCAGTCTTCCATGACAAGTATTTCAATTCAGCAGTAGCCGCAGGCTCAAAAGGTTGTAGAGTAAGTTTATAAAACACCACGAAATCCAATAAATCCAAAACACAACCAAAAAACTGGAAGGAGAACCAAATAAACGACTGATTTTGAACAGAAATAGCGTAGAAAAACCTTTTATTACCGCTTTCGTCAAAGAGACTTCATCAGAATACAAAACACCAATTGACAAACACATTATATACCCTTCAACACAAGTAATAAAACAATTAAGCAATTAATTAATTAACCATTCACAATGGATTAAAAAATTAAAACCATATTCAAAAAAATATATATATATATTTTCTTTCATCCCTAATTAAATAAAAAGAAAGCAACCAATAGATTCTTTTCAACATAGCGGGAACATTTTAAAAACATTTAATGTTAATTGTCTCATTCAAACCTGGGGTTGGTCAGCCTTTAATCTGACTTGCAAAGTGCCTCCTTTGCTCAACATAATTTTATAATCACCCCCTAAATTGGTTTGACCACCTCCACCACTGAAAATAAAACTTCTTAAAATTATTACAAATCACTGAATGCCTAAATAAAGCACTATTGACATCTTGTGTCTTGATGTTATAAATATGTTCGCGAATGCGAATATTCAGACAGCGGGTGGTCATACCAACATTCGCATTCGCGAACATATTTATAACATCAAGACACAAGATGTCAATAGTGCTTTATTTAGGCATTCAGTGATTTGTAATAATTAAGAAGTTTTATTTTCAGTGGTGGAGGTGGTCAAACCACCTTAGAGGGGTGATTATAAAATTATGTTGAGCAAGGAGGCACTTTGGCAAGTCAGATTAAAGGCTGACCAACCCCAGGTTTGAATGAGACAATTAACATTAAATGTTTTTAAAATGTTCCCGCTATGTTGAAAAGAATCTATTGGGTTTCTTTCTTTATTTAATTAGGATGAAAGAAAATATATATATATTTTTTTGAATATGGTTTTAATTTTTTAATCCATTGTGAATGGTTAATTAATTAATTGCTTAATTGTTTTATTACTTGTGTTGAAGGGTATATAATGTGTTTGTCAATTGGTGTTTTGTATTCTGATGAAGTCTCTTTGACGAAAGCGGTAATAAAAGGTTTTTCTACGCTATTTCTGTTCAACATCAGTCGTTTATTTGGTTCTCCTTCCAGTTTTTTGGTTGTGTAGAGTAAGTTTCTCCAACACAAAATTGAGATCCCAAGCAGGAGTAGGAGCTCTACGTGGGGGTCTTATATTCTTTGCCCCTCTAAGAAATTGCTTGAACAAAGGATGCGAAAACAATGGTGGGTCACAATCATAGTGAGCTGAAATTGCTGCAGCATGAATCTTAATGGAAGAGAAAGACAAACCTTTGTCCAATAACTCAGTAAGATATTGAAGAGCCACACTCAAATTAGGCTCAGAAATCTCCAAATTGTTTTCTGCACTCCAAAATAAAAACCTCTTCCATTTTTCTGCGTACACTTTCCTTGTACTAGGTCTTCTGGCTTCCATAATCACATTTAAAACTTGTTGAGGAAGTTGAGACCTGCTGTGTTTCAAAACAGAATATGCCAGGCTGTGAGATGAAGAGAGTGAAGCTTGACATTGAGCAGGTGACCGTCCCTCTGAGACAACAGGTGTGGAATCAAAGGTAAAGGCCATGGAGGCTTCCTTACCAGACTCCTCAGTAATGGGTACCAGTGTTGCCGAGGCCAATCTGGAGCTATTAAAATCATCCTTGGCTTGTCTTGTCTGACCTTTAGGAGCACCTTTGGGAGAAGAGGCAGAGGTGGAAAGGCATACACATGAAGATTTTTCCAACTGAAAGACAGAGCATCCACTTTCCAAGCTGTGTGATGAAACCCCTTTATGCAAAACTTTGGCAGCTGGTGGTTTAGTGGAGAAGCGAACAGATCTATGTCTGGAGTTCCCCATGACACTGTCAATTTTTGAAATACATGAAGATCCAGTTTCCACTCGTGGGGATCCATGATTTGTCTGCTTAACACATCTGCTAAGGAGTTCTGTGCTCCCGGCAGAAACCTTGCCTGAAGAGTTAGTTGCAAGCTGAGCGCAGTCTCCCATAAAATCATTGCTTGCCTGCACAACGGGTAAGAATGTGTTCCCCCTTGTTTGTTGATGTACCACATGACAGTTGTGTTGTCTGTTAGAATCAACACCTGCCCTGGAAGAAGTAACTCCTTGAAAGCCATTAATGCAAACTGGACTGCTAACATCTCTTTCATGTTGATATGTAGATGCTGTAGTCTGGCAGGCCACTTGTCTTGTATCCACTTTCCATTTAGATGAGCTCCCAAGCAATGTCTGAGGCATCTGTCGTTAGAATCTGACTCGCCTCTGGCCGGGTCACAGAGAGTCCCTTGTTTAGGTGACATTCCTGAGCCCACCACAAAAATTCCTTTTGAATGCAAGGTATTATTTGAATGACAGTGTCCAAATCCTGGCAGTGCTGTGTCCATACATTTTGAGATACCATTGCAGCTTCCTCATATGCAGTTTGGCATTGGGAAGCACCAGAATACAAGATGCCATGAACCCTAAGGCTTGAAGGACTGTCCTTGCAGTCAGCCCGGACTGAAGAGATAGGTGATGGAAGTAACTGGAAAGATTCTTTTGTTTGTCCGGGGTTAAAAAGGCCATCTGGGCTGCTGTATTCAGTCTCACACCCAGAAAGCACATGTCTTGAGAGGGTACTAGACTGGACTTTATTTCGTTCACAGAATACCCTAGGCATCTTAGCACTGCTATCACAAATTCCAAATGCTGTAAAGGTCTTCCTTTTCTTGAGCCAGAATCAGGCAGTCGTCCAAGTAAGGATAGATTTGAATTCCTTTTAACCTGAAGTAAGCTATCACTGGAGCCAGAACCTTTGTGAATACTCTGGGCAGTAGATAAGCCAAAGGGCAATGCAGAGAACTGATAATGAGAATTTCCAGCTCGAAAACGCAGATACTTCCTGCAACTTAGTCTGATAGGCACATGAAGGTAAGCTTCCTTGAGATCTAAAGTTACCATCCAGTGATCTTTGCCCAGCAGAGGTAAAAGCTGTTGTAACGTCAACATTTTGAACTTGGGAATGTCCAGATAAGTGTTGAGGATAGATAAATCCAAAATTGGTCTCCACGTGTTCCCCTTCTTCGGTACTAGGAACAGGCGAGAATAAAATCCTAGGCCCCTTTCTGGCACAGGAACTGGCTGAATGGCCCCTATTTGGAGCAACATAGAAATTTGCTTGTGAGCCTCTTTTCTTTGTAGAGGAGGAATGTCTGGCATGCCTTTGAAAGGAGGCAAGGTATGGAAATAAAACCTGTAACCGTGGTGAATGATATCCAAAACCCATCTGTCTTGGGTAATTAAATCCCAATTTTCTTTGAAAAGAGCCAGCCTTCCTCCCAAAGGTGCTGCCAGGCGAGAATGTACTGGCAGCTGAAAAGGTAGGTCATTGGGTCTGTTTACGAAAGGACTGACCCCTGCCCTCACCAGAAGACTGAGCAGGTGAACTCCTGTTCTAGGCCTAAAAGAACCTTGTGCTCTGCCCCTACCACGTCTAGACCTACCCCTAGACTGGGAATCATAAGCAGGATATGTCCATCCCTTAAGTAGGCCAATTTCTACTAAATTTCGGAGGCTGAACCTGCAAAAAATCCTTAACAGTTTGCATAGACTTAGCCTTGTCCTCCATTTTCTTTAAAACTGCTTCCACAGGCGAACCAAACAACACATCAGACTGTAAAGGAGCATCCAAAATCCTTGTTTTAACATGCTCAGCTAAATTCTGATCTCTCAACCAGGCGTGCCTACGAAGAACAGAACCAGTGGCAGCCACCCTCGAGGAGGCCTGCACAGCATCAAAACCACACTGCAAGGAATGTTTACCCACCTGTTCAGACACATGAACTAAATCCTGCAACTGTTTACACTCAATACCTTCTGCCAGAGCATCCACCTTAGATTTCAATTGTGAAAGGAGATAATTCTGATATTTTAACATGTGAAACTGACAATTCAACGCCCTCATGGCTAAAGTGGAAGAAGTATACACTTTCTTTCCCCATCTATCCAAAGCCCTTGCCTCTTTATCAGGAGGAACAGGATTTTTAACAACAGAGGCCTTCACACCTTTAGGCCCCTGAGAGACAGTTTCCGGGTCTGCCCTAGGACTCTTAAAAAGATACTTATGAGCTTCAGGCACCCTATAGTACCTATCCGGTTTAACTGGGGCAGGAGGCAAAGAATCAGGATTCAGGGAAGCCTCTGCAAAAACATCTTCCACCACATTCAGAACAGCTAAAGGCCTATGCTGGGGTAAAAACAAGAATTCCCTAAGCCTCTTCCTGGAATCAGAGAAATCTTGACCTTCCCATTTAAAATGCTCCCTCATGGAATGCAGAGTCTCTGAAAATGAAAAATCCTCAGGAGGAGAAGCTGAAGGAGTAGAATCATCCACATCAGAATCAGAATAAGGAGGATACTCCTGCAAGTCTTCAGCCGAAGACTCAGAAGCCTCCGAACATTGCTCAAAACTCTCAAACTCAGGTTCCACCCTAGGCCTCTTATCAGGAGGGGGCATAGAACCTCTAATCATAGTAATCAAATCCTCTGCCATTTTAAGCATATGTTTCTTAGGCAAAGACCCTGAAGCACTAGGAGAAACCCCCACTGAAGCTAAACTTGGCCTGCCTCTCAAAGAAGCCTTGGAAACAGAAGGGAGGCTCTAACCACCTTAGGAAGAGAGGGAAGAACAGCCACCTGAGAAGCCCCTCAGCCTGGCCTACTTCATGAGAGGACACATCCTGTAACAGTAAAGTCTCTCCCTGAGACTCCAAAGAAACTCCTGGCAGAACCTCCGGCTCCACTGAGCCTTCTAAAGAACCGGCGTCCGGGACTGTCGGTTCTTCCACTCTAGGCTTTGCTGCTTTGTCCTTGCGCTTTTGGCGAAGCGGGCGCCGGAGCATCCGGCGGCATTTTATAATTACAACGCTTCCCAAAACTAACCTGGCACAGTCTAACCTTCTCTTAATAGTGCGTTTGTTAAATCTAGCACAAGAGCGGCATCCAACAATGTCGTGCTCAGGCCCTAAACAAGGTATACACAAAGTATGGTAATCTCTATGAGGTATCTGTTTCCCACAAGAAATACAGTTATTCACTTTTTCTGACATCCGGTTAAATACTGAGGCAAGAAAAACCAAAATATTCCCAACGGGTACCAGCCAACTTTGATTCGGTCTGAAACTCTGACTTCAGAAACTTTCAGAACGCCAACCTGCACTCGCAAAATTGCTTCTGCATCGGACCATGCGGCAAAAAAGACTGAGGATATGACGTCGGTCATGCGCATTAGTACCCTGACGTACTGACGTCAGTCTAATGCGCCCTGACCGACGTCAGCCATATACTTTGGTATTCGGGCCGACTGGACAGCGGACTACCCAATAGTTAGGACTGCAGCAATGTGGAATGAAGAACATCCCGGACTGCAACAGTGAATACACGCGAACATCTACATTTATGGTAAGTGTACACAACTGTACTATGTTCTTCGTGTTTCACTGTTGCAGTCATTACATTTGGGTAAAATCCCAAAGCTATGGATGGGAGGATGGAACTAAACAGCATTAGGAGCGGCTATAAGGCCCTGCAGAACTGCAATGGTAAAGCCTGCCCTGGATTTGAAGAAGAGAGGCAAATGATAATGCTTTGTGAAGGTATGAACAGAGCTCCAAGTAACAGCTTCTAGAATGCCTTTGGTTGGTACCCCTCTGAGAAAAGCTGCTGAAGTAGAGGCAGCCTTGGTGGAATGTGATCCGATCCCCTTGGGCACAGGTTTACCATGGTGCAAGTAGCAGAAATGAATGCAGTGGCTTATCCACTTAAAAATAGTCTGCTTCGATATAGCCTTCCCCCTCTGACCCTGCAGCAAATGCTACCAGTAGTTGCTCAGACTTTCTTAGAGATTTGGTCATGTTTAAGTAGAATCTTAGTTGTCTGTGTATGTCCAATGAATGCAGAATCCACTCCCCCTTGTTCTACAGATTAGGGTAAAATGTTGGCAGGTGAATGGTCTGGTTAAGAGCCACATTGGATACCACCTTAGGCATAAAAGAAGGAATGGTCCTGAGGGACACCCTGTCCGGGTAAAATGTAATAAAAGGCTCCACTGCCATGAGAGCCTCTAGTTCTGAAACCCTTCTTGCTGAAGTGACTGCCAAGAGAAAAGCTGTTTTCCAAGATAGAAATTTTATATCCGCAGTAGCTGCTGGTTCAAAAGGTGGCAGGGTGAGTTTTTCCAGCACAAAATTGAGGTCCCATGCAGGAGTTGGTGATCTTCTGGGAGGCCTTAAAATTTTGGCCCCTCTAAGATACTATTTAAGCAGAAGGATGAGAAAAGAGGGGAAGCTCTGTGTTGTAATGAGCAGAGATGGCAGAGGCATGGATTTTTATTGAAGAAAAAGATATGCCCTTGTCAAGCATCTCAGTCAAATATTGTAAAATCTAAGGGATATTGGGCTTTGCTGTGTCTGTTCCTTGGGTTTGGTTCCAAGTACAGAATCTCTTCCATTTATCAGCATAAGATTTTCTAGTACTAGGCCTTCTGGCTTCCAAAATGACATCCATCACAGACTTACTGAGAGATGTTTGAATAATTAATCAATCAGCCATGCTGCAAGATTCAGAGTTTGGAGCAGAGTGTGCAGAATCTGATTGTTCTGCTGAGACAGTTAATGAAGTATTTGAGGCATGTACCATGGAGGAAGTTGAGACATATTCCTTAGAAGTGGGTACCAGTGCTGGTGAGGCCAGTCCGGAGCAACTAGGATCATTTTTATTTTTTCCTGTCTGACTTTTAGTAAGACCTTGGAGAGTACAGGCAGAGGGGGAAAGACAGACTGATAGGCTTTTCCAGCTGAAAGACAGGGCATCCACTTTCCATGCTTTTTTGTGATGAGTTCTTGTGCAGAAATTGTCCAACTGATAATTTTGGGGAGAGGCAAATAGATCTATGTCTGGGCTCCCCCATTTCTGTGTTAACATGCTGAAGATTTGTGGATCCAGTTTCCATTCATGCAGGTCCATAAGATTTCTGCTTAGGTTGTCTGCCAGAGTATTTTGTTTTCCTGGCAGGAATTGAGCTTGAAGATGTATTTGCTAAGTCAAGGCTGTGTTCCACAAGGCCATGGCTAGTCTGCAAAGGGGGTAGGAATGTGTACCCCCTGCTTGTTTATGTACCACATAACTGTGGTGTTGTCCATCTTTATCAGTAGTTGTCCTGGATGAAGTGAGTCCTTGAAGGCTGTCAGAGTATTCTGAACAGCTACATCTCTTTCTGGTTGATATGCACATGCATTTGGTTTGGGCTCCATTTGCCCTGAATGCATCTCCCCGCCAGGTGGGCCCCCCAAGCATAGTCCTATGCGTCTGTAGTTAGGGTTTGGGTGGCAGGGGGTAGAGTGAATGACAGTCCCTTATTTTGGTGACATGTCTCTGCCCACCAAAGAAACTCCTGTTGTAGGCAGGGAATGAGAGGAATCATTGTTTCCAGACTGTGACTATGCTGACTCCATAAACTTTTTAGGTACCACTGAAGTTTCCTCATATGCAGTCTCGCATATGGAATTAGTAGAATGCAGGATGCCATGAACCCCAAAGCCTGCAGAATTTGTCTTGCAGATAACTGGGTTTTTGTTGCCATTTGTTTGAAGTATGTTGTCAGTTGCCTTTGTTTGCCTGGCGTAAGGTAAGCCATCTGGGCAGTTGTATTCAAGCTTGCACCCAGGAATGCAATTATTTGAGAGGGTGTGTGTGTGTCTTTCGGCTTTTCCCGGTGAGGGGTCGCCACAGCGGAACTCCGGTCCGCTAATGATTGGCAGTAGAGTTTTACATGCTGGCTTGCCGGGCCTAACGCACAACCTTCAACGGGAAAACTCAATGTCGCCACGACACACAGCGCTTAACTTCTGAGAGAATCGGGCACGCGAACGCGATCTAACTGTAACTACCGCACGACCGCAGAGGGTACCAGTTGTAATTTCTTTTCGCTTATGGTGTACCCTAGGCATGCTAGTAGCCTTTTTATAAACGCCAGATGCTGAAAAAGAGTGTCCTTGTCCTCTGCTTGAATGAGACAGTCGTCCAGATAAGGATAAATTTGAATGCTTCTTTGTCTGCAGAATGCAATTACTGGTGCCAGGCACTTTGTAAAGACCCTGGGCAGAGTAGATAAGCCAAAGGGTAGCGAAGAGAATTGGTAATGCAAAAAAACCTGCTTTGAAGTGGAGGTATCTTCTGCATGATTTCCTTATTGGGATATGCAGGTATGCCTCTTTTAAGTCTAGAGTTACTAACCAAGCATTCCTACCTAGCATAGGCAGTAGCTGTTGTAAAATTAGCATTTTGAATTTTGGAATGTCCAGGAACATGTTCAAAATCGATAAGTCCAGTATTGGACACCATGAATTGTCTTTTCTGGGTACCAGGAAAAGTCTTGAATAAAAACCTTGTCCTTTTTCCTTTTCTGGTACCGGTTGAATGACCCCCATGTCCATGAAGGACATGACTTGTTTCTGGGCCTCTGCCCACTGGTTTTGTGGCAGATCCGGCCATCCGTTTGGAATTGGCAAAGTATGGAAATGAAATCTGTACCCCTGAGATACTATGTTTAATACCCACTTGTCCTGGGTAATTAACTGCCAAATTTGAGCATGAAGTGCTAGTTTTCCCCCCAAGGGGGCTGCCAAAAGGTAAGTGCTTGGTGATGGTAGAGGAAAATCATTGAGACTGCTTATTGTAGGGTTGTGCTTTGTTTCCTCCAGTTTTGGAGGTGGAGGCACCCCAATGCTTTGACCTGTAAGAACCATGTGATTAGTATCTGGAGCCTTTTGACTGCCTGGATTTGCCTTGAGTGGCTCTGTTGGACACAGAAAAGGACCAATTTTTAGTAGGCCAGTGTCTACTGAACCTGGGTGGCTGCACTTGTAAGAAATCTTTTACAGTTTGCATGGATTTAGCTTTGTCTTCCATTTTCTTTAAAACCTCTTCTGCCTTATTACCAAACAGAGTATCATGCTGCAAAGGGGCATCCAACAATTTAGCTTTAACATGATCAGGCAGATTTTGCTCCTTGAGCCAGGCATGCCTTCTAATCACAGATCCAGTAACAGCGGCCCTACAAGAGGCCTCCAAGGAATCAAAACAACATTGCAAAGTATGCTTTCCAACCTGTTCTGCTGAATGCAATAATTCCTGTAACTCTTTATTTTCCACACAATCAGAAATCAACATCATTTTCTGTTTCAGTAAGCCCATAAGATGCTGTTGATATTTAAGCATATGAAACTGGCAGTTTAAGGCCCCGATTGCCAAGGTTGCAGACGTATAAACCTTCTTTCCCCATTTATCCAGCGCCCTGGAATCTCCATCAGAGGGGTAGGATTTTTGGCTGTAGAGGACTTTACACCCTTGGGACCCTGAGAAATAGTCTCAGGATCAGCAGCAGGATTTTTGAATAGAAATTTGTGGAAGTCAGGAACCCTGTAATATCTCTCTGGCTTACTAGGAACCGGAGATAGGGATCAGGAGCCATGCTTGATTCCGAAAACACATCATCAACAATGTCTAATACAGGAGGTACTGCCAAAGGACCATGCTGAGGAAGAAGGAAATCCCTAAGCCTCTTTTTTGATTCAGAGGAGTCCTGACTCTGCCAGTGAAAATATTCCCTTAAAGTATACAAAGTCTATCCAAAAGAGTAATCCTGAGGAGGAGATGCAGATGGGAAGGATTCCTCTGCATCAGAATCCTCATAGGGTGGAATAGAAAATTCCTGATCAGAAGAGGAATCAGAAGAAATGGAAACCTGATCTAAAGATTGATAATCAGTGCCTTGCCTAGGCCTCTTAGCAGGGGGGGTTGGGAACCCCTGATCAAGGTAATTAAATCCTCAGCCATTTTGATCATCTGTTTTTTAGGCATAGGGGCCTGAGCACGTGGCTCATGCGTCAGTTTTTTAGACATAGAAGTTGTTTTTGACCTTGTTTTTGAGGCTGGCATCGGTTTAATATAAAAATGTTGTGGCCTGAAAACACCCTCAGGAGCCAGTGCCTGCTCAGCGGCTCCGGACTCATCCAAGGGAGAGACATCCACGGGTTCAATACTCTGTGAATCTCACGGCACACCGGACTCCAAATGGGTCTCGGTAGAGGCCTGCGACTCAAAAGCAGCGGGTATCAGGGGCTGCAAAAGCACCTTACTGAGTACCGGCGACTGGCTTAGAAGTTTTGTCGTCAGTTTTGGACCTCAACTGTCTGTATCCGTCTTTTTCTTTGCATTTTTTGTGAACGGTAGTCGGATTGCTAACCGACGACATTTCAGTATAACTAAATCCTGAACCAAAATATTTAGAAGCAAAAATATACCGACGCCTAATAGTGCGTTGGTTAAGTCTAGCACAAAACCGACAGCAAGGTACATTGTGATCTGGGCCTAAGCAAGGAATACAGTACAAATGAAAATCCTTATGAGGTATTTGCTTCCCACAAGTAATGCAATTATTAACTTTTACTGACATCGGTAAGGAGCAAGAAAAAGTTTCCCCAACAGGGTACTCAGCTTTAGTTTGAAGACTTCGGTTCTGAAACTCGAATGTGAAAATTTCAGGAGTCGGCCGACCGGCACTTGCGAAATGCTTCTGCTTCGGGCTCCGCGTGGCAAGACTGAATAAAATGGTTTCAGCTGCATGTTTTACACCCCCTGACAACCTGATGTCATGGAAGAGGAGATAGCAACCGACGCAGGACCCAAGACTTTGTTATTCAAGCCGACTGAGGGCAATCTGCCAGCAGATTACCCAAATGTAATGACTGTAACAGTGAAACACGAAGAAAGTACAGTTGTGTACCTACCATAAACATAGATGTTCGAGTGTATTCACTGTTGCAGTCATTACACTTGGGTTATCCGCCGGCAGGCTACCCGTAGTCGGCCCGAGTTCCAAAGTCTTGGTCCGGCGTCGGTTGCTGTCGCCTCTTCCCTGATGTCAGTGCGCCAGGGGAATAAAAGATGCAACCGACGCCATTTTCTTCAGTTTTTCTTGCCCCAGATGTCAGGTGCCCCCAGATAGGAAGGCTGGAAAAATAAAATTATGCCAAAAAGCATGCATGTACTGATATAAACATTTCCTTCGTCTACAAGCAAATACACCACATAGGTTGTATAGAGTTGAGAAGTACAGAGAAGTCCCAGCAATGAAAAGGGGGATGGTGGGTAACCTGGCCTGCAACAGTGAATACACTCGAACATCTACATTTATGGTAGGTACACAACTGTACTATGTTCGTGTTTCACTGTTGCAGTCATTACACTTGGGTAGAATCCCAAAGCTGAGGTTGGGCGGCTGGGTCTAAATTGGATTTGGAGAGGCTACCAGGCCCTGCAGGACTGCAGTGGCAAAGCCTGCTCTGGATTTAGAGTAGAGAGGCAAGTGGTAGTGCTTGGTGAAAGTGTGCACTGAGCTCCAGGTTGCAGCTTCTAAAATGTCTTTGGTTGGTACTCCTCTGAGAAAGGCTGCTGAAGTGGCTGCTGCTCTGGTAGAAAGTGGCCTAATGACCTTAGGCACTGATTTGCCATGTTGTGGATAACAGAAGCGGATGTAGTGTCCTATCCATTTTGAAATTGTCTGCTTTGTGATAGGCTTTCCTTGTGATCCTGCAGTATAGGCTACAAACAGTTGCTCAGTTCTTCTGAAAGCTTTTGGTTTGTCCAAGTAGAATCGTAGCTGTCTGTGTATATCCAAAGCGTGCAGAAGTCTCTCCCCTTTATTCTGGGGATTTGAGTAGAAAGTTGGTAAATGAATGGTTTGGTTCAGGGCCACATTGGAAACTACTTTTGGCATGAATGTTGGGTTTGCCCTGAGAGAAACCCTGTCCTGGTGAAAAATGATGAAAGGTTCCACATCCATTAATGCCTGTAACTCTGATACTCTTCTTGCTGAAGTTATTTCTAGGAGCAGAGCAGTTTTCCATGATAAGAATTTTATATCAGCTGTGCTGCCTGGTTCAAAAGGAGGCAGTGTGAGTTTTTCTAAAACAAAACTGAGATCCCAAATTGGTACTGGTGCTCTCCTTGGGGGTCTTATGTTTTAGCCCCTCTGAGGTCCTGTCTTAGTAGAGGATGTGAAAACATAGGAGGTTCCACACTGTAATGAGCTGAAATGACAGAGGCATGGATTTTAATTGATGAGAAAGATAGGCCTTTGTCCAGCATCTCAGTTAGGTATTGTAAAATCTGAGGTATATTTGGAACAAGTGGTTCGAGCCCTTGTGCCTGGTTCCAAGCACAGAATCTCTTCCATTTTTCTGCATAAGATTTCCTAGTGCTGGACCTCCTGGCTTCTAAAATGACATCCATAACAGCTTTAGAGAGAGGTGCAGTCTGAGTGGCTACATTATCTGCCATGCTGCCAGATTTAAGGTTCTGAGTTGACTGTGCAGAATCTGATTGTTTTGCTGAGTCAGAAGATGAGGAATTTGAGGTAAAGGCCAAGCTGGGCCCTGAGACAAGCTCTTTAGGATTGGGTACCAGTGCTGGCGTGGCCAGTCTGGGGCAATCAGGATCATTTTTGGCCTTTCTTGTCTGACTTTTAGGAGCATCTTGGTAAGAAGAGGCATTGGAGGGAAGGCATAGACTGTCAGGGCTTTCCAGCTGAATGATAGAGCATCGACTTTCCATGCTTGAGAGTGATAAGTTCTTGTGCAGAATTTCTGTAATTGGCAATTGTGAGGGGAGGCAAAAAGATCTATGTGTGGGCGTCCCCATTTCCTTGTTATCATGCTGAACACCTGTAAATTTAGTTTCCATTCGTGAGGGTTCATGAGATTTCTGCTTAGTTCATCTGCCAGTGTATTTTTTGTTCCTGGCAGGAATTGTGCCTGCAGATGTACCTGGTAGGTTAGTGCTGTGTTCCACAAGGTCATGGCTTGCCTGCATAGGGGGTAGGAATGTGTATCCCTTGCTTATTTATGTACCACATAACTGTGGTATTGTCCGTCTTTATTAGTAGTTGCCCTGGATGTAGTAGGTCCTTGAAAGCTGTCAGGGCATTCTGTACAGCTAGCATCTCTTTCTGATTGATGTGAAGATGCATTTGTTCCTTGGGCCACATGCCCTGAATACATTTTCCTGCCATATGTGCCCCCCCAGGCATAATACGATGTATCCGTTGTTATTGTCTGCCTGGCTGTGGGTAAGGTGAAAGGCTGTCCCTTGTTGTGGTGACAGGCCTGAGACCACCACCGAAACTCCTGTTGTAGGAAGAGAATTAAAGTTATAATTGTCTCCAGGCTGTGATAATGTTGAGTCCAAACACTTTTTAGATACCATTGTAGTTTCCTCATATGCAGTCTTGCATATGGAATTAGTAGAATGCAGGACGCCATGAAGCCCAGGCCTGCAGTATTTTTCTTGCAGGGAGCTGGGTCTTTGTTGCCATCAGTTGAAAGTATTGAGTCAGTTGCCTTTGTTTGTCTGGCATGAGATAAGCCAGCTGGCCAGTTGTATTTAAGCTTGCACCCAGGAATATTATCTCTTGAGAGGGCACTAGTTTTGATTTATTTTCGTTTACTGTATACCCTAGGCAAATTAGTAATCTTTTAACAAACGCCAGATGCTTTAGCAGAATGTTCTTGCTTTCTGCTTGAATAAGGCAGTCGTCCAAGTAGGGATATATTTGAATTCCTTTTTGTCTGAAAAATGCAATTACTGGTGCCAGGCATTTTGTGAAGACCCTGGGCGCAGTAGATAAGCCAAAGGGCAGTGCAGAGAATTGGTAATGCATTGAGCCTGCTATGAATCTGAGGTATCTTCTGCAAGTTTGTCTGATTGGGACATGCAAGTATGCCTCCTTGAGGTCCAAAGTAACTAGCCCAGCATGGGTATAAGATGCTGTAGTGTTAACATTTTGAATTTTGGAACCTCCAGGAAAGTATTTAGGATTGACAGGTCCAGTATTGGTCTCCAGGCTTTGTCCTTTCTGCGTACTAAAAAGTCTTGAGTAAAATCCTTGCCCCTGTTCTTGCTGTGGTACTCTTTGAATAGCTCCCATGTCTATGAGAGCAGCAATTTGTTTTTACGCCTCTGCCCATTGGTTTTGTGGCAGGTCTGGCATACCTCTTGATTTTGGAAGCGTGTGAAAGTGGAACCTGTAACCCTGAGAAACTGTATTCAGTACCCATTTGTCCTGGGTGATTATGTGCCAATTTTTTGAGAAAAGTGCTAGCTTTCCCCCTAGGGGTGCTGCCAAAAGGTAAGTGCTTGGCATCTGTAGAGGGAAGTCATTGGGACTGTTTTCTATAAGGTTGTGATTTGTCTTCCCCTCCTTTGGGGGCTGAAGCACCCCATTGTTTAGGTCTGTAGGAGCCTTGGGGCTGAGAACTGCCTCTTGGGTGTCTGTATCTGCCTTTTTGTGGCCTGACACCAGAAAGGACCAATTTTTTGAAGGCCAGTTTCTGCTAAACCTAGGTGGATGAACCTGTAAGAAATCCTTTACTGTCTGCATTGATTTTGCTTTATCCTCCATTTCCCAGTTAATGGTGGGGTAGTTGAAGTCGCCCATTATTAGGGTGTTTGGTTGAACCCTAACATTTTCCAGTACATCAAGAAAAGAGGAGGAGGAGGAATCCTGGGACATGGTGGGGGATCTGTAGCAAGCTACAATTTGGATCGCAGTTTTGCCCAGAGTTAGTTGCACTTGGATAACCTCGGTTGCATTACGCTGAGCAACAAGCCTGGAGGTGTGGATATCCTTACTGAATATGGACACACCTCTGCCTTTGATGTTTGGGTCCAGGTTACATGGGCGAAAGGTGTGGCATGACTTATAGCCTGGTAGTGCAGGGGTGCTCTCTGGAGCCTTGAACCAGGTCTCAGTCACTGCACAGATATCGATGTTCTCCATTTTAAGGAGTGCCTCGAGTAAGTGCATTTTGAGATTTAGACTTCTAGCATTGAGTAGCATTACCCATATAGATCATATTAATATTTACAATGACATTGAATTATTTACATAATTCTAGCTAGCTGGGCTGGCAGCCTTGCCAGGAGGTATCCCACAGCTTTTTGGTTGCTACAAGCTTGCTAATGTTAGAGTTAAATATGATGGACTGGATCCAAGATGAAAAACTGACAATATCAGATTAAAACTTTTCCTAGCAGAAAGTTCACATGAGGGTTTATGTACCTCCCTTAGAAATGCAGTGGCAGTTCATACACAGTTTCCCAGCTAAGCATAAACATTTTACAGAAAAACATGAAAGTAAAAAGTTAATGGAAGGCCTTCACCAATGGGAACTTAACACCCCAGCTCCTGAAAATCGACAGCCAACTGACAGTTTCATGGGATCTGCCAAAGGCATTCCACATTTGGTGACAAAAAAGCTTTGAAGTTTCTCCCTGTCCAGCGGTCTTTCGTGGAGCCCTGTTCAAGCTCCTGACAGTTGGAGCATGTGGAAGACTTTTAGTTTTTGTGAGCTGTGTGACTGCAGTGGGTTAGGACCCATACATCTTGAGCTACTACAAAGTGATCTATGCTACAACATTCAGATTTCTTTAAAGAGATGTATAGAAAATGGCAACTAGAAGACAGCTCCTGCTTTAAAAAAATCTAAGCCAAGTCATGGTGCTTCTTGCACTACGAATAAAAATCAAGCACAAATTCAAGTTACTTCTGTCATACTTAAATTTTCTTGAAGCATTTTTCCTTCTCTTTTCGACTTGCAGATAATCTGAAAAAGCCAAGGTAACTTTGCATTTATCTTTATTCTAATATGCTTTTAAAAGCATATTTGTGTCATTAGTTACAGAACACAATGCACAAGCTGTTTTTAATTCTAGTTGTTATATATATATAGTAGGGAGCAAGCATATAGATGGGACAAGAAAGACAGTAAAAAAGATAAGACCACATTAAGAAATGTTATGGATAGGAAAGGAAGTACATACACACACTATGATTACCAACATAGGGATAAAGTACAGTTTTGTACCTACCATAAATGTAGATGTCCGAACTGGATAGCATCTGCAGTCATAACAACCGGGTTGTCCTGTCGTCAGGCAGCCCTTCAGTCGGCCGGATTCCAAAGTCCGGGTCCGGCTTCGGCTGATGTCGCACTTCACCCGACGTCATCTCTGTTGGTCTTCAGGTATAAAGGCATCAGCCGACGCCATTTTCCTCAGTGTTTCTTGCCCCAGATGCCAGTAGCCCTCTTGAAGGCTAAAATTTGGATAGATGCCAATGTTTCCAAAAAGATAGAGGTAAACACAAAAATAAGCATGTATGTACATATATACAAACAAATACACCATAAAGACTCCCCACCAGCTAGCTATTAGGAGGGTAAACACCCTAGGAGTACCACAGAGGGGAAGGAGGGAGGGTAATCCTGACTGCAGATGCTATCCAGTTCGGACATCTACATTTATGGTAGGTACAAAACTGTACTATGTCCTTCATGGATGCATCTGCAGTCATAACAACTGGGTAGAATACCATAGCCAACTAGGGAGGAGGATAAAAGTAGATTATGGTGTGTTTAGGATCCCTTGCAGTACAGCAGTGGCAAACCCTGCTCGGGATCTGGAATATAGAGGCAAATTATAATGCTTGGCAAATGTATGCACGGAGGTCCAAGTAGCCGCCTCAATAATGTCTTTGGTTGCCACTCCTCGTAAGAAGGCTGTGGTAGTGGCTGTTGCCCTTGTAGAATGAGGTCTTATGATCTGTGGAATTGGTTTTCCATGGAAGGAGTAACAGAATCGTATGCAATTTCCTATCCATTTGGAGATTGTCTGTTTGGAAATAGCCTTTCCTTCCCTTCCTGTTGCATAGGCTACAAAAAGTTGGTCAGTCTTTCTGCTACTTTTTGTTCTGTCCAAGTAGTAGCGTAGCTGTCTATGTACATCCAAGGTATGCAGTATTCTTTCGCCTCTGTTTTGTGGGTTGGGAAAGAAGGTAGGTAGGTGGATTGCCTGGTTTAAAGACACTCTGGATACCACCTTAGGCATAAATGTAGGATTAGTCCTCATGGACACTCTATCTTGGTGGAAGATTAGGAAGGGTTGCACTGCCATTAAGGCCTGTAGTTCTGAAACCCTCCTTGCTGAAGTAATTGCCAGTAGGAAAGCAGTTTTCCATGACAGGTGTTGTAGGTCTGCTGTTGCTGCTGGTTCAAAGGGTGATAGTGTCAACTTTTCTAGCACAAAGTTTAAGTCCCAAGCTGGAAGTAGTATTCGGTAGAAGTAATCTCTGGATCCGTCCGACCGGCACTTGCGAACAGCTTCTGCTTCGGGCGCCACGCGGCAAGAAAGACGGAGGAAAATGGCGTCGGCTGATGCCTTTATACCCGAAGACCAACAGAGATGACGTCGGGTGAAGTGCGACATCAGCCGAAGCCGGACCCGGACTTTGAAATCCGGCCGACTGAAGGGCTGCCTGACGACAGGACAACCCGGTTGTTATGACTGCAGATGCATCCATGAAGGACATCAGGGACAGAGGTAGATTTGATAATAACAAATATGACAACAATAAATATGACAATTTAGATAATTTTAGTGATGGTAATGATTTTTTAGAGTTAAAGCAAGGGAAGAACAGTGTACACAGAGGAACCAATCAGGGGGGAAAAAGGAATTTCAATACCCACCACCGAGAAGGGTAATTGGAGAGGGGCACACAAGATAGGACTTGATATAAGTAAAGGTACGATAGTGAAAATTAATGATATAATCAGTGAATATAACCAATTTTTCATATATAATTACACGGGAATAGAAGTGAAGAAAGAACACTTCACCTTGCTAAGTAAAGGAATGAAGTATGTGCCAGTCAAAAGATTTAGGGTAGAAGATTGCATTATAGACGTCAAAAAATATCTGAGAAAATTAAATTTAGCAGTATTATTTGATAAAGAGAAAAATAATACGATAAACAAGTCTATGTTTAAAAAGAAAAGTACTTACACTCCACCACTTAACAATGTGTTAGTGTTATATGAGAAAATGGTTATAGATGAAATATATAAATATAGTAACAAAATCAATCAAACTAAAATTAGATATAATTTGACCACCCTAGAGTCAATAGCCCTAAAAGAACTTCAGGAAAATACAATGGTAAGAGTAATGAAACCAGACAAAGGGGGAGGTATAGTACTATATGGTCAAGAGGAATATAAGAATAAAATTAATGAAATCTTATTGAAGTCTGGGAAGTATGAAATTTCTTCTAAAAATGAAGTGAACATTGGTTACAACAAAATTAATGTATACTTAGAAGATCTTTTGATTGAAGAAAGAATAAGTGGAGAGATGTATGATTACTTAAAGGTGGACTCCCCTATTATTAGTACTATGGTGGGCATTCCCAAAATCCATAAGAATGTAATAGACCCCCCCCTTTTAGACCCATAATTTCTGGTAATAAGGCTAAAACGTATAACTTAGGTAAAGTGGTGGACGGGTGGCTCAAACCTTTATACAAGTCTTATAAACATGTCATTAAAGACTCCTGGGATTTCTTAGGGAGACTGAGGCAAGATGTGATTACACCTGGTGCTCTCCTAGTGACTGTAGATGTGGTTGACCTATTCTCAAGCATCCCACAAGAGGAAGGTTTGCTTAGGTTGGAAAGGTCTATGGAAAAATCTGGCATTTTTTCAAGAGATAAAATTCAACTTACGGTAGAATTCATGGAACTAGTACTGAAACATAATTATATAATGTTTGAAGGAGAATATTATATTCAAGTAAAAGGAGTGGCAATGGGGGCAGCATGTGCCCCCATTTTTTCCAACATTTATTTAAGTGATTGGGAAGAAGAATATATTTTTAGCAACAGTAGTTATCAGTTTGTTTCATGTTACTACCGTTTTTTGGATGACATTTTTCTAGTTTGGAAAGGGAATAGAAAAGAACTGGAACTATTTATGATGGATTTAAATGCAAAGAGCAATGAATTAAAATTCACATACAATGTGGAATCAAAAGAAATAGCTTACTTAGACACTCTTATTACTGTGGATCATGGAATGATAAAAAGTAAAATACACAGGAAAGAGACGTTTAGTAATGGCTACTTAGAATAGAATAGTTCTCACCCCACAAAACAGAAAAGGAGTATAATTAAGGGACAATGCATTAGGGCCGCAAGGATGACATCTGAGTATGATGACTTTGTTAGCGAATTGAAAATTATAGGGGACATGTTTACACAAAGAGGATACCCCAAATGGCTAGTGAAGGATGTGACTAGTTATGTGTTAAATGAATGGGGTAATAAATTTGTACCCCTATTAGGAAAAGGCCCTTTGACAAACATGCAAAGGTCAGGAGCTGATAACAGGGAGATAGATATTGATTATACTAGAGCCTGCATCCTGCAGCATACCCCCTGGACTACAGACATAAAAAGAATAATGAAAGAGAACTGGAACATACTAAAGATGGATAGAAAAATTATTGAAACAGTAGGAGACATTCCCCGGTTTGTATCTAGAAATGGAAACAATTTAAAGTGGGAACTTGAAAGGAAAATAAAAATAAGTAACAATGAAAGAGAAAAGAGGGGTACAACTAAATGTGGCACACGTAATCAGTGTAAGTACATATGTTCAGACTACACTATAAAATTAGAAAATGTCACTAAGACAGAGATATGTTTTAGGAAAGGAAATTGTAGAACTACTCATTTAGTTTATTTAGCTATGTGTGCCAACTGTCATTGTTACTATGTAGGAAAAACAGATAGGACTTTAAGGCAAAGGATATACGATCATTACTATTGTATTAAGAAGAAAGATGTTAAAAATGCCCTGTGGAGGCATTTGCAAGAAAGTACTGGTTGTAAAATGTTTTATTTTGCCATATTAGATATAGCCTCAGTGAACCCCAGAGGAGGAAATATTAGGAAAAAACTGGGAGAGTTAGAGACTAGATGGCAAATAAAATTAAATGCATCTTCTCCACCAGGACTATATGATCATATTTCAGTGAAGCCTATTTTGGTTCATGATGGTTAGATTGGTAAGATGTATATTTAAATGAAGGGGTATGGTAAATGTTAGACAAGTGGTCATTTTTCATAATGTCCCACATTTTCAGGAAGTGTAAAGGTTCTTTACACTAGTTCCATCCACTGACTTTTTGAAATCAATGTTATTATTACTTTTTCAATATGTATTTGTTTCATATAAATTTACATTTTTTTGTACAACTACAAAAATACATTTATACACATGTATGGTTTACATATACAAATATACAAAAATACAGGAAGAAAAATATTACAAACATGTGGAAATGCAATGAATTGTGAATATAATATGTGGTTTTAACTGGAGTAATTATTTTAAATAGTGTTTTTAATAGTATTTTTAAGGTTTTTACTGCACTGGCACTTTAAAATGTTCTGAAACGGACTAATTAACTTGGTTAATTAGTTGATTAAGCATTCTATATATACTGTTAGCCAAAAGGCAGTCATTTGTTCTGAGGAAGTCTAGATATTGTTAGATGAAAGCGCTTAACATAGTTTAATAAAGATAAAATATATTCAAACTCTGAATTGATTCCAGGTACTTTGTTTCCATCGCCAGGGAAATTGTTACTTTTGGTTTAGCATTCAGTGTTGGACTGTTTCCCTTTATTGGAGTTTATTGTTTTTAATTCTCGACAATGATTTAATTTCTATATTAATGAAATATTCATTAATTTACTTAAAATGTTTAATTAACATTACCAAAAACCCAAACTGGTTCTAAGACTTCCTTAACATTCCATTTCTGTTATTAAATTTTCTTTAAAATAACTGTAGTAGACACATTCTATTCCATTTCTGAATCTTTGGGTTAGAAGAGACAGTCTGTGGAGATGCAATTACTTTACTTAAAGTCTAAAATGTCTTGTCCCTAGCCATCAGAGTTATTTTTATTTACTCAGTTCTTAGTTAAGTCATGACTTTTTATCACCTTTTAATCACAGCTTTCCAAAAATATGACCTTCCAATGAAGCACAGTACTCCAGCTGAAAATTCACCAGAAACTTGTACAGCATATCTTCCTAGGCATCTCCACTTTTCACAACTGTACTTTTAACTCGCCAAACATGGTCTAACAAAGAGTCTTATGCCCACAGTATGTCAAAACAAAAGAAATCTTAATGTAGAAGACCCCTTGCATCCCTCATGCTTCTGCACTTTTGCTGCTGTTGCACCTGCTGTAAATATTGTATTATAGAAAGTTAAGAGTTTACTACACCAGGTAGTTAGAATAATTCTATACATTTTTCTGTTAAAATATGAAGATAAACAGTAAATGTGTTCTATTCTGTAATTTAGTAGAAATATGAGCTAACTGCGTATTGAAACAATTATTATGCTGTATCTGACAATTCTCATGATTGTTTGTATTGTTATCTACTGTAATTTACCTTTGGAACACAAATAAAAATAAATATGGAAAAAAAAGACCTCTTGCATCCCATACTGCTGAACCTCTAGCTCTATTACCTCCAAGGCTACACTCACTCAGAGGAAAATAAAAAGCTGTATTCACTTACTGTGCAAGCTGGTGTCACCTTAAAGACAATATATACATAAATTGGAGTATGGGAAAAGAAAGTACAGTTTTGTACCTACCATAAATGTAGATGTTCTAGTGTATACCCTGCTGCAGTCATTACACTTGGGTTATCCTGTCGTCAGGCAGTCCCCGCAGTCAGCCTGAATTCCAAAGTCTTGGTCCGGCGTCGGTTGCTATCGCTTCTTCCCTGAAGTCAGCGCGCCAGGGGTATATAGGAGGCATCCAATGCCATTTTCTTCAGTTTTTCTTGCCCCAGATGTCAGGTGGCTCCCCAAAATGGTGGTCAGTAGATAGTACCAATAATAAAAGTTTAGTACAAACAAAACATCCCTCCAGCTATAAGCAAATACACCACAAAGGTAGTATCAGATATTAAGGCATTGAAAGGTTTTAGTTAGGTCAGAGGGGATGGAGAGAAGGTAACCTGGACTGCAGCAGGGTATACACTCGAACATCTACATTTATGGTAGGTACAAAATTGTACTATGTTCATCGTGTTACCCTGCTGCAGTCATCACACTTGGGTAGAATCCCAAAGCTAAGCATGGGAGGTGGAGTCAAATAGGGTTAGAGGAGGATAGAAGCCCCTGCAAAACTGCAGTGGCGAAGCCAGCTCTAGTCTTAGAGTAAAGTGGTAAGTGATATTGTTTGGTGAAGGTGTGTACTGAACTCCGAGTTGCTGCTTCCAAAATATCCTTGGTTGACACCCCCCTGAGGAAGGCTGTAGATGTAGCTGCTGCCCTGGTAGAGTGGGGCCTTATGCTAGCAGGAACTGGTTTTTCATGGTGGGTGTAGCAAAAACAAATGCAATGTCCTATCCATTTGGAAATGGTCTGTTTTGAGATAGCCTTTCCTTGTGAAGCTGTAGCATAGGATACAAAGAGCTGGTCAGATTTTCTGAAAACCTTAGTTTTATCCAAGTAGTAACGTAGTTGCCTGTGAATGTCCAAGGAGTGCAGGAGTCTTTCTCCTTTGTTCTGTGGATTTGGAAAGAAGGTGGGTAAATGGATGGTTTGATTTAGAGCCACACTGGATACCACCTTAGGCATAAAGGAGGGGTTAGTTCGTAGAGAAACTCTGTCTTGATGAAGAATGAGGAAAGGCTCTACTGCCATTAGTGCCTGAAGCTCTGAGACTCTTCTGGCTGAAGTTATTGCTAGCAGCAGGGCAGTCTTCCATGATATAAACTTTAAGTCAGCTGAGAAAGCTGGTTCAAAAGGAGGTAGTGTAAGTTTTTCCAGAACAAAATTGAGGTCCCAGGTTGGTGTTGGTGCTCTCCTAGGAGGCCTAATGTTTTTGGCCCCTCTGAGAAACTGCCTTAGAAGCGGATGTGTTGTAGTGAGCTGAAATAGCCGAGGCGTGGATTTTAATAGATGAAAAAGAAAGCCCTTTGTGTAATATCTCAGTTAAATATTGTAGAATCTGAGGTATGTCTGGTTGAAGGGTATTTTGGCCTTTAGCTTGGTTCCAGGTGCAAAACCTTTTCCATTTTTCTGAGTAGGCCTTCCTGGTGCTGGACCTCCTGGCTTTCAGAATAACATCCATAACAGCTTGAGAAAGAGGAGCTGGCTGGTTGCTTAGGTGATTTGCCATGCAGCCAAATTTAAGGTTTTGAGCTGGCTGTGTAGAATCTGACTGTCTTGCTGTGTGAGCAGATGAGTAATTTGTGGTAAAATCCATGGTGGGCCCTGGGTCATATTCCTTAATAGTGGGTACCAGTGCTGGCGTGGCCAGTCTGGGGCAATGAGTATCATTCGGGGTCTCTCCATCCTGACTTTCAGCAGCACCTTTGTGAGAAGGGGCAATGGAGGGAAGGCATATACTGTCAGGTTTTTCCAACTGAATGAGAGTGTGTCCACTTTCCAAGCTTGGTGGTGGAATGTCCTTGTACAAAATTTTGTTAGCTGATAATTTGGGGGGCTGGCAAACAGGTCTATGTCTGGGTGCCCCCATTTTTGAGTTATCATTGCAAATACTTGTGGATCCAGTTTCCACTCGTGGGGATCCATGATGTTTCTGCTTAGGTCGTCTGCCAATGTGTTCTTTTTTCCTGGCAGGAATTGAGCTTGTAATTGAACTTGGTAAGCCAGTGCTGTGTTCCACAAGGACATTGCTTGCCTGCACAGAGGGTAGGAGTGTGTACCCCCTTGTTTGTTTATATACCACATTACTGTGGTGTTGTCCGTCCTTATTGTCAGCTGTCCTGGATGTAAGAGGTCCTTGAAGGCTGTCAGGGCATTCTGTACAGCTAGCATTTCTTTTTGATTGATGTGCAGATTCCTTTGATCTGCAGTCCATATGCCTTGAACGCACCATCCTGCCATGTGTGCCCCCCAGGCATAGTCCGATGCATCTGTTGTCATAGTTTGCCTGGCTGGGGGTAAGGTGAAAGGCTGACCCTTGTTGAGGTGACATGCTTGTGACCACCATAGAAACTCTTGTTGAAGGCAGGGAATGAGAGATATCATTGTGTCCAAGCTGTGGCTGTGTTGAGTCCATACGCTTTTTAGGTACCACTGTAATTTCCTCATATGCAATTTTTGCAAATGGTATTAGTAGTATGCAAGATGCCATGAAGCCCAAGGCCTGCAGAATTTTTATTGCAGGGAGTTGGGTCTTTGTTGCCATTGTTTTGAAGTATTGAGTCAGTTGTAGTTGTTTGTCTGGCGTCAGATAAGCCATCTGGGCCGTTGTATTCAAACTGGCACCCAGGAATGTCATATTTTGTGAGGGTAGTAGTTTTGATTTCTTTTCGTTTACTGTGTACCCTAGGCAATTTAGAAGGTGTTTACAAAGCCAGATGTTGTAAGAGAATGTCCTTGCTTTCTGCTTGGATGAGGCAGTCGTTCAGGTATGGGTATATTTGAATTCCTCTTTGTCTGCAGTATGCAATTACTGGTGCCAGGCATTTTGTGAAGACCCTGGGTGCAGTGGATAAGCCAAAGGGCAGTGCAGAGAATTGGTAATGGGTTAAGCCTGCAATGAAACGGAGGTATCTTCTGCAGTTTTGTCCGATAGGGACATGCAGGTATGCCTCCTTGAGGTCCAACGTTACTAGCCATGCTTTCTTGCCCAACATGGGAAGAAGCTGAGCGTTAGCATCTTGAATTTGGGTACTTGTAAGAAGGTGTTTAGAATTAAAAGGTCCAGAATGGGTCTCCAAGCATTGTCCTTTCTGGGGACTAGAAAGAGCCTGGAGTAAAATCCTTGGCCTTGCTCCCGTGTAGGTACCAGCTGAATGGCTCTCATGTCCATGAGAGCTGTAATTTGTTTTTGTGCCCCTGCCCATTGATTTTGTGGCAGGTTTGGCATTCCTTTTATCGTTGGCAAGGTGTGGAAATGGAATCTGTATCCTTGTGAGATAATGTCTAGGACCCATTTGTCCTTTGTGACGATGCACCAGTTGTCTGTAAAAAGTGCTAATTTTCCACCCAAGGGAGCTGCCAAGAGAGTTTTGCTTGGCAATTTGAGGTTTAAGTCATTGTGTTTGCCTTCTAGTAGTTTGGGATCTGTCTTCTCCTCCCTTCTGTGTTGCAGTGCCCCATTGTCGAGGTTTGTAATGGGTTTGTGCTTGTCCTCTGCCCCTTGGGCGTCTGTATTTACCCCTCTGTGGTCTGTCAGTAGCTGGAAAGGACCAATTTTTTGTTGGCCAATTTCTGCTGAAGCGTGGGGGCTGAACCTGTAAGAAATCTTTGACCGTCTGCATAGATTTTGCCTTATCCTCCATTTTCTTTAAGACTTCTTCTGCTTTAACCCCAAATAGGACATCCTGCTATAAGGGTGCATCTAGTAACTTTGCTTTAACATGATCAGGCAGAGTTTGTTCCTTTAACCAAGCATGCCTATGTATAACAGACCCAGTAACAGCTGCTCTACAGGAAGCTTCCAAGGAATCAAATCCACATTGTAAAGTATGTTTGCCCACCTGTTCAGCTGCATGCAACAGATCCTGCATTTCCTTCAATTCAGATTGTTGAGGGTGTGTGCTCATCTTTTGTTTTATTTGAGACATTAGGAATTGCTGGTATTTAAGCATGTGAAATTGAAAATTTAGTGCTCTCATAGCTAGAGTAGCTGAGGTGTAAACCTTCTTCCCACACCTATCTAGTGCTCTGGTGTCCCTTTCAGAGGGTACAGGATTTTTAGCCATAGAAGCCTTAGCCCCTTAGGGACCCTGAGAGATAGTCTCTGGGTCAGCAACAGGGCTTTTGTAAAGGAATTTGTGTGAGTCAGGCACTCTATAGTATCTATCTGGTTTGGCTGGAGCAGGAGGCAGAGAATCTGGATTTAGACTAGATTCTAAGTAAACATCAACCACAATGTCTAAAACTGGGGGGATAGCAAGTGGTCTGTGCTGGGGGAGTAAAAGAAAATCTCGGAGCCTTTTCTTTGAGTCAGAGTAGTCCTGACCTTCCCAGTGGAAATGTTCCCTCATGGTATGTAAGGTTTCCCCAAAGGAATAGTCTTCAGGGGGAGAAGCTGAGGGAAAGGAATCCTCAACATCAGAATCTTCATAAGGGGGAAAGGAATAATCTTGTTCCTCAGAGGAGCCTGAGGAAATAGACACTTGATCAGAGGAGGCATAATCCTCCTCTTATCTAGGCCTTTTGTCGGGTGGGGGTTGGGAACCCCTGATTAAAGAAATCAAATCTTCAGCCATTTTAAGCATCTGTTTCTTAGGCATGGGGCCTTGAACTGGAGACTGAAGTGCAGTCTTTTTTGGTTTTAGAGGAGTCTTAAGCTTAGCATAAGATTTTATGGTGAGAGAGGTCGGTCTGAAGACACCTTCAAAAACCGAAGGTGTTTCTGCAGCACCGGCTTCTCCTTCTGCAGTGTCGTCGGTAGGGCCTAAAGAAAATGGCTGCGTCGGCCTAGAACTCTCTGCCAGAGAATCCGAAGCGGTCTGGGGTTCCAATTCTGCGGTAGCCAGGGGCTGCGTAGGCGCCTCACTGAAAACCGGCGACCGGCCCAGCCGAGGCCTCGGAGTCTGGCTTGGATCTAGGCTGCCTGTCCTTATCTTTGCGTTTTTTGTGCACGCCGGTAGTTGGTTGCTCCGACGGCATACTGTAATTAAATTTCGTACCGAAGTAGTGTCGTGCGAAATCAAAGCGTCACTTTATAGTTCGCTTATTGAACCTAGCACAAAACCGACAAGCAATGACGTCGTGGTCTGGGCCTAGGCAAGGTATACAATAAGAATGAAAGTCCTTATGAGGTATTTGCTTCCCACAAGAAATACAATTGTTAACTTTTTCTGACATTGGTCTGAGGCAAGAAAAGTTTCCCCAACGGGGTACTTAGCTTTATTGAAGACTTCGGATCTGAAATTCGACTTCGAAAATCTCAGGAGTCGACCGACCGGCACTTGCGAACTGCTTCTGCTTCTGGCACCGCACGGCAAGAAAGACTGAAGAAAATGACGTCGGATGCCTCCTATATACCCCTGGCGCGCTGACGTCAGGGAAGAAGCGTCAGCAACCGATGCCGGACCAAGACTTTGGAATTCAGGCCAACTGCGGGACCGCCTGACGACAGGATAACCTAAGTGTGATGACTGCAGCAGGGTAACACGATGAACATCAGTAATCACTAATAGGTGCAGGGCCACAGCTTCCCCACCCCACAAAAATGTTTTAAAGTAATATTCTGTCTTAAATTTACAGCATTGGTCAGATGGGGGGGGGGGTAGAACAGGTTAATATGCCAGCCTTCATTAAGCTTTGTGTCAAACACACCTAACAGACACCTTTCCACTGTACCTTCCTTTTGTTTCGTCACTTTGTTTGATCATCTTCCAAGTCCTAATGGAACACTGCCTACAGGTCCATTTCATGTTTTTTTTTTTATGACAAACCCCCCTCCACACAGGTTAACTTTACCAGAGAATTAGTTCCTTATTTCTGATCTGCATCTTACATTGTACTAAGGCAGTGCTACAGCTGTCAAAATACTGAGCTGTGAATCAACTGTATCTTGCAAAGCTGATTTATATTTCACATTATTTTCACACTATGTAATTCTGAACATGTTCTGCAACCAGACTAAAGCTGCAGGTCACACCCTAAAAACAAAGAGTTGCAACTTGTCACTGCAAAGGCACACATGAACGATTAAAAAAGAAGTTATGCAGTCACCATAACATCTACCTGTGTTGTCCATTCTCATTCTTCCTCAACAGCTGGGTTCAGATCACACCTTTGGATCAGACTCTGTCATTACTATAGCTCATGGCAACCAATAACCCTTATCCATAATGTACCAACCCCAAACATATCTCATATCTTTATAAGAGATTTATAAGGTTTTATCAATAAATTCTTTCTGGTGGAAAGTAGAGCTGTTTTTCACTGGTCTTTCTTTGTAGTTATTACTAATTTGTTTTCGGTTTGTGGTTGTTATATCTCATATCTTGTTTGCTTGATTAGAATAAATAAGAAATATTACTACAGACTTCTTGTTATAGAAAGCCAATATCTGGAGCTCAACAGAAGGAAAGTACAGTTGTGTACACTTACCATAAATGTAGATGTTCGAGTGTATTCACTTTTGCAGTCATTACATTTGGGTAATCTGCTGGCAGGTTGCCCTCAGTCAGCCTGAATAACAAAGTTTTGGATGCTGCGTCGGTTGCTGTCTCCTCTTCCATGACGTCAGGTCGTCAGGGGTATAAAACATGCAGCAGACGCCGTTTTATTCAGTTTTTCTTGCCGCAGATGTCAGGTGCCCCCCAAATGGGGAGCAAAATTTTATATATATATATATATATATATATATATATATATATATATATATATATATATATATAGATAGATATATATATATATATATAAACAAAAATATATGTAAATGCACTTAAAGCAGCATAAAGTTTACCTTCATCTAACAGCAAATACACCACAAAAGCTTTAGTATATAGTGAACGAAAGAAAAGGTATAGAAAAGGGGGATGGAGGGTGGGTAACCCGGACTGCAACAGTGAATACACTCGAACATCTACATTTATGGTAAGTGTACACAACTGTACTATGTTCTTCGTGTTTCACTGTTGCAGTCATTACATTTGGGTAGAATCCCAAAGCTATGGATGGGAAGATGGAACTAAACAGCATTAGGAGCGGCTAAAAGGCCCTGCAGAACTGCAGTGGCAAAGCCTGCCCTGGATTTGGAGAAAAGAGGTAAATGATAATGCTTTGTGAAAGTATGAACAGAGCTCCAAATAGCAGCCTCTAGAATGTCTTTGGTTAGAACCCCTCTGAGAAAAGCTGCTGAGGAAGAGGCAGCCCTGGTGGAATGAGACCTGATCCCCTTGGGCACAGGTTTACCATGGTGCAGGTAGCAGAAACGAATGCAGTGGCTTATCCACTTAGAAATAGTCTGCTTTGATATAGCCTTCCCCTCTGACACTGCAGCAAATGCCACCAGTAGTTGCTCAGACTTTCTTAGAGATTTGATCCTGTTTAAATATAATCTTAGTTGTCTGTGTACGTCCAATGAATGCAGAATCCGCTCCCCCTTGTTCTGCGGATTTGGTTAAAAACTTGGCAGGTGAATTGTCTGGTTAAGAGCCACACTGGACACCACTTTAGGCATAAAAGAAGGATGGGTCCTTAGGGACACCCTGCCTGGGTAAAAAATAATAAAAGGCTCCACAGCCATAAGAGCCTGTATTTCTGATACCCTTTTTGCTGAAGTGTCTGCCAAGAGAAAAGCTGTTTTCCAAGATAGAAATGTTATATCCGCAGTAGCTGCTGGTTCAAAAGGAGGCAGGGTGAGTTTTTCCAGCACAAAACTGAGGTCCCATGCAGGAGTTGGTGATCTTCTGGGAGGCCTTACATTTTTGGCCCCTCTAAGATACTGTTTAAGCAGAGGATGAGAAAAGAGGGGAGGCTCTGTGTTGTAATGAGAAAAGAAGTAATTAGGGACCTGGGTACCCAAGTAGATAGCATGCTCTCCTTTGATAACCACATAGCCAAAATGGTCAGGAAATCCTTCTATGTGGCACACCTGATCACAAAGGGTTTCTCATCCAGATCAAAGGAGGAGATTGTGCCCCTTTACTCCTCACTCATTAGGCCCATAATAGAGTACAATGCCCCATTTGGGATGTACCTCACTAGACACCTGCAACAACTAGAAAGACCACAGAAGTACCTCACTAAGAGGATTAAGGGCCTTAAACAATTACCCTATGAAGCACGACTAAAAAAGCTCCAGCTCTTCTCAGTCGTTTACCGTCTGCTCAGAGGCGACCTATGCCTGACCGATAGGGCCATGTCAAACCCTGAACTAATAGACATGCTTCACCTCAAAAAAACGAGATCTCTCAGAACCACTCGTTCTAGCGACTTGAACCTATGTACAACAATAAACAGGACATGCTGGAGGGATAGATTCCTGTCCCAGCGACTCCCCTCACTCTGGAATAGAATCCCAATCCATATTCGACAGAGCTCCTCTCTGACCCTCTTCAAGAGAAATCTTGATGAGTGGATGGGTAATCGTAAGTTCTACCCTGGGATCACTTCAGGAGCCCTGTTGACAGAGGCCCAGGTTACTAATCTAATGGGGAGGCAAAAGCCATCACTCTGTGGCTAGGCTTATAAATGCCCATGGGCAGATAGCCTAGTACTTACCTATGAACCTAAGATGGCAGAGGCATGGATTTTTATTGAAGAAAAAGATAGGCCCTTGTCAAGCATCTCAGTCAAATATTGTAAAATCTGAGGACTATTGGGCTTTCCTGTGTTTGTTCCTTCTGCTTGGTTCCAGCCTTCTGGCTTCCAAAATGACATCCTTCACAGATTTACTGAGAGGTGTTGTTTGAATAATTAAATGATCAGCCATGCTGCAAGGTTCAGAGTTTGGAGCTGAGTGTGCAGAATTTGATTGTTCTGCTGAGACAGTAGAGGGGTATTTAAGGCAAGTACCAAGGGAGAAGTTGAGACATTCCTTAGAAGTGGGTACCAGTGTTGGCGAGGCCAGTCCGGAGCAACTAGGATCATTCTTGTTTTTTCCTGTCTGCCTTTTAGTAAGAACTTGGAGAGAAGAGGCAGAGGGGAAAAGGCATAGATTGATAGGTTTTTCCAGCTGAAGGATAGGGCATCCACTTTCCATGCTATTTTGTGATGAGTCCTTGTGCAGAATTTGTCCAACTGATAATTTTGGGGAGAGGCAAATAGATCTATGTATGGGCTCCCTCATTTCTGTGTTAACATGCTGAAGATTTGTGGGTCCAATTTCCATTCATGTGGGTCCATAAGATTTCTGCTTAGGTCGTCTGCCAGAGTATTTTGTTTTCCTGGCAGGAACTGAGCTTGAAGATGTATTTGGTAAGTCAAGGCTGTGTTCCACAATGCCATGGCTAGTCTGCAAAGGGGGTAGGAATGTGTACCCCCCTGCTTGTTTATGTACCACATAACCGTGGTGTTGTCCGTCTTTATCAGTAGTTGTCCTGGATGAAGTAAGTCCTTGAAGGCTGTCAGAGCATTCTGAACAGCCAGCATCTCTTTCTGGTTGAAATGCAGATGCATTTGTTTTGGGCTCCATTTGCCCTGAATGCATCTCCCCACCAGGTGGGCCCCCAAGCATAGTCTGATGCATCTGTAGTTAGGGTTTGGGTGGCAGGGGGTAGAGTGAATGACAGCCCCTTGTTTTGGTGACATGTCTCTGCCCACCAAAGACACTCCTGTTGTAGGGCAGGGAATGAGAGGAATCATTGTTTCCAGACTGTGACAATGTTGGCTCCATAAACTTTGTAGGTACCATTGAAGTTTCCTCATATGCAGTCTCGCATATGGAATTAGTAGAATGCAGGATGCCATGAACCCCAAAGCCTGCAGAATTTGTCTTGCAAATAACTGGGTTTTTGTTGCCATTTGTTTGAAATATATTGTCAGTTGTCTTTGTCTGGTGTAAGGTAAGCCATCTGGGCAGCTGTATTCAAGCTTGCCAGGAATGTAATTATTTCAGAGGGTACCAGTTGGGATTTCTTTTTGATTACTGTGTACCCAGGCATGTTAGAAGCCTTTTTACAAATGCCAGAAGTTGAAGAAGAGTGTCCTTGTCCTCTGCTTGAATGAGACAGCCGTCCAGATAAGGATAAATTTGAATGCTTCTTTGTCTGCAGAATGCAATTACTGGTGCCAGGCACTTTATAAAGACCCTGGGCGCAGTAGATAAGCCAAAGGGCAGTGCAGAGAATTGGTAATGCAAAAAACCTGCCTTGAAGCAGAGGTATCTTCTGCATGATTCCCTTATTGGGATATGCAGGTATGCCTGTTTTAAGTCTAGAATCACTAACCAAGCGTTCCTGCCCAGTATAGGCAGTAGCTGTTGCAAAGTCAGTATTTTGAATTTTGGAATGTCCAGGTACGTGTTCAAAACCTATAAGACCAGTATTGAACGCCAATAATTGTCTTTACTGGGTACCAGGAAAAGTCTTGAATAAAAACCTTGTCCTTTTTCCTTTTCTGGTACTGGCTGAATAGCCCCCATATCCATGAGGGACATAACTTGTTTCTGAGCCTCTGCCCACTGATTCTGTGGCAGATCTGGCCATCTGTATGGAAATGAAATCTGTACCCCTGGGATATTATGTTCAATACCCACTTGTCCTGGGTAATTAACTGCCAATTTTGAGCATGAAGTGCTAGTTTCCCCCCCAACAGGGCTGCCAAAAGATAAGTTCTTGGTGATGGTAGAGGGAAGTCATTGAGGTTGCTTACTATAGGGTGGTGCTTTGTTTCCTCCAGATTTGGAGGTGGAGGCACCCCACTGCTTTGACCTGTAAGAACCCTGTGATTGGTATCTGGAGCCTTTTGAGTGCCTGGATTTGCCTTGAGTGGCTCTGTTGAACACAGGAAAGGACCAATTTTTAGTAGGCCAGTGCCTACTAAACCTGGGTGGCTGCACTTGCAAAAAAATCTTTTACAGTTTGCATAGGTTTAGCTTTATCTTCCATTTTCTTTAAAACCTCTTCTGCCTTATTACCAGAGTATCATACTGCAAGGGAGCATCCAACAATTTAGCTTTAACATGATCAGGCAGATTTTGCTCCTTGAGTCAGGCATGCCTTCTAATCACAGATCCAGTAACTGCGGCCCTGCAAGAGGCCTCCAAGGAATCAAAACCACATTGCAAAGTATGCTTTCCAACTTGTTCTGCTGAATGCAATAAATCCTGTAACTCTTTATTTTCCACCCAATCAGAAATCAACATCATTTTCTTTTTCAGTAGGCCCATAACATGCTGTTGATATTTAAGCATATGAAAGTGGCAGTTTAAGGCTATGATTGCCAAGGTAGCAGACGTATAAACATTCTTTCCCCATCTATCCAGCGCCCTGGAATCTCTATCAGAGGGGGTAGGATTTTTGGCTGTAGTGGACTTTACACCCTTGGGACCCTGAGATATAGTCTCTGGATTAGCAACAGGATTTTTGAATAGAAATTTGTGGGAGTCAGGAACCCTGTAATATCTGTCTGGCTTACTAGGAGCCAGAGGTAGAGAATCAGGAGCCTTGCTTGATTCCGAAAACACATCAACAATGTCTAATACAGGGGGTATAGCCAAAGGCCTACGCTGAGGAAGAAGGAGGAAATCTTAAGCCTCTTTTTAGATTCAGAAAAGTCCTGACTCTCCCAGTGAAAATGTTCCCTTAAAGTATGCAAAGTCTCTCCAAAAGAGTAATCCTCAGGAGGAGATGCAGATGGATGGATTCCTCTGCATCAGAATCCTCATAGGGTGGAATAGAAAATTCCTGATCAGAAGAGGAATCAGAAGAAATGGAAACCTGATCTGAAGATTCATAATCAGTGCCTTGCCTAGACCTCTTAGCAGGGGGGGGGGGGTTAGGAACCCCTGATCAAGGTAATTAAGTCCTCAGCCATTTTGATCATCTGTTTTTTAGGCATAGGGGCCTGTGCACGTGGTTCATGCATCGTTTTTTTAGACATAGAAGATGCTTTTAACCTTGCTTTTGAGGCTGGCATCGGTTTAATATAAAAATGTTGAGGCCTGAAAACACCCTCAGAAGCCGGTGTCTGTTCAGCAGCTCCGGACCCATCCAAGGGAGAGACAACCGCGGGTTCAATACTCTGAGAATCTTGTGGCATACCGGACTCCGAATGGGTCTTGGTAGAGGCCTGCGACTCAAAAGTAGCAGGTATCAGGGGCTGCGAAAGCACCTCACTGAGTACCAGCGAACTGGCGACAGGCTTAGGAGAAGCTTTGTTGTTGGTTTTGGACCTTGACTGTCTGTTTCTGTCTTTTTCTTTGCATTTTTTGTTAACTCCGGTAGTCGGATTGCTAACCGATGACATTTCAGGATAATTAAATCTTGAACCAAAATAATTAGAAGCAAAACTATACTGACGCTTAATAGTGCGTTGGTTAAATTTAGCACAAAACCGACAGCAAGGCACGTTATGATCTGGGCCTAGGCAAGGAATACAGAACAAATGAAAATCCTTATGAGGTATTTGCTTCCCACAAGTAATGCAATTATTAACTTTTACTAACATCGGTAAGGAGCAAGAAAAAGTTTCCTCAACGGGGTACTTAGCTTTAGATTGAAGACTTTGGTTCTGAAACTCGAATGCAAAAATTTCAGGAGTTGGCCGACCGGCACTTGCGAACTGCTTCTGCTTCGGGCACCGCCCGGCAAGAAAGACTGAATAAAATGGCGTCGGCTGCATGTTTTATACCCCTGAATACCTGACGTCATGGAAGAGGAGACAGCAACTGACGCAGGACCCAAGACTTTGTTATTCAGGCCGACTGATGGCAACCTGCCAGCAGATTACCCAAATGTAATGACTGCAACAGTGAAACACGAAGAACATCTTCCTCGAAAGCCGGTCCCTGCTCAGCAGCTCCGGATCCATCCAAGGTAGAGACAACCGCAGGATCCTTAGTCAAAGAAGAGTCCTGCAGCATACCGAACTCTGAACGGGTCTCGATAGTGGCCTGCGAATCTACAGAAGTGGGCGTCAGTGGCTGCGAAAGCGCCTCACTGAGGACCGGAGAACTGATGACTAGCTTAACGGAAGCGTCATGAACAGTTTTGGATCTGTGCGGTCTGTCTCTGTCTTTATCCTTACGTTTTTTGGAAGATCTGTAGTCAGATGGCTTACCGAAGCCATATCGGAATACTGGGACCAAGAGCGAAAATATTTAGCTATAATAAGGGCCCGATGACGTGCAGTTCTGGTGTTGAACAAAGCACAAAAGCGACAGAGAGGTACGTCGTGGTCTGGGCCTAAACAGGTGGCACAGTAAGAATGGAAGTCTCAGTGCGGTATTTGCTTTCCACAGGCGAGACAATTGTTAACTATTTTCTGACATCGGTTAGAGCAAGAAAAAAGGATCCCCAATGGGGTACTTACCTTTAGAAGACTTCAACTTCAATTCGGAAACGAAACTCAGGTAGCGGCCGACAGGCACTTGTGCGAACTGTTTCTGCTTCGGGCACCTCAGCAAGAAAGACTGATGTAATGGCATCGGCTGCCTGATTTTATACCACTGACGACCTGACATCAGTCCTGGAGCGACAGCAACCGATGCAGAAATATTAAGCCTCTGGTATTCAGGCCAACTGAGGGCTACCCTAGCAGGATAACCCAAGTGTGATGACTGCAACAGTGAAACACGAAGAAAGTACAGTTTTGTACCTACCATAAATGTAGATGTCCGATAGGTATGCATCTGCAGTCATCACATATGGGTTGTCCTGCCTCAGGCAGCCCTTCGGTCGGCCGGATTCCAAAGTCTGGGTCTGGCCTCGGCTGATGTCGCACTTTCCCCGACATCAGAGCGTCTGGGGTATAAAAGCATCAGCCGACGCCATCTTCCTCAGTTTTTCTTGCCCCAGATGCCAGGTGCCCTCTAGGAAGGCTAAATTTGGAGAAATGCAATAAAATTCCAAACATTTGCAAAAATATATATACATATACATGAATATACAAACAAATACACCATAATAGATTCCCCCAGCTAGCTAATAGAGAGGTAAGCACTCTAGGAATACCACAGAGGGGAAGGAGGGAGGGTAAACCTGACTGCAGATGCATACCTATCGGACATCTACATTTATGGTAGGTACAAAACTGTACTATGTCCTTCAAGGATGCATCTGCAGTCATCCCATATGGGTAGAATACCATAGCCAATCTGGGGGTGGAGGTACTAAGTAAAGGATGGTGTAGTTAAGATACCCTGCAGGACTGCCGTAGCAAAACCTGCTCTGGATCTGGAGTATAAAGGTAAATTGTAATGCTTGGCAAATGTATGCATGGAGCTCCATGTAGCAGCTTCTAAAATGTCTTTGGTAGCCACCCCTCTTAGGAAGGCTGTGGTGGTGGCTGTGGCTCTCGTGGAATGAGGTCTAATGTTAGCTGGCACAGTTTTTCCATGAAAGGAGTAACAAAAACGAATGCAATTTCCTATCCATTTTGAAATTGCCTGTTTGGAAATTGCTTTTCCTTGTACGCCAGCAGCATATGCTACAAACAACTGGTCAGTCTTTCTGTAACTTTTAGTTCTGTCCAAGTAGTAGCGCAGTTGTCTGTGTATGTCCAGGGTGTACAGAAGTCTCTCCCCTTTGTTTTGTGGTTGTGGGAAGAATGTAGGCAAGTGAATAGCTTGGTTCAAAGATACCCTGGATACCACCTTTGGCATGAATGTAGGATTGGTCCTCAAAGAAACTCTGTCCTGATGAAAGATAAGAAATGGCTGCACCGCCATTAAAGCTTGTAGCTCAGATACTCTTCTTGCTGAGGTTATGGCCAGAAGGAAGGCAGTTTTCCAAGACAAAAACTGTAGATCTGCCGAAGCTGCTGGTTCAAAGGGAGGAAGTGTTAATTTTTCCAACACGAAATTCAGGTCCCAAGTAGGTAGAGGTGGTTTCCTTGAAGGATTAATGTTTTTGATTCCTCTTAGAAATTGTCTTAGGAAAGGATGAGAGAAGACAGGTGGATTAACATTGTATTCTGCTGAGATTGCTGAGGCATGTATCTTAATGGAAGAGTAAGACAGGCCATTGTGGAACAATTCTGCCAAATATTCCAGTATATGTGCCATGTTCATCACTGTCACATCTAGGCCCTTTGCTGTGTTCCAGGTGTGAAATCTTTTCCATTTTGCTGAATATGCCTTCCTTGTGGAAGGCCGGCGAGCTTCCATAATAATATCCTTCACTCTCTGGGGTAGGTTATCCTGAGGAGGAGTCAAGGTATTCTCCAGGCAGTTAGCTGCAAGGTTTTCAGGTTGGAGTGCAGAGTCCTGAAATTGTGCTGCGTCAGTAGGAGTGGCCATAGGGGGAGAGGCCATGGTTTCGTCCGTGACATGCTCTTTAACAGTGGGTACCAGTGCTGCCTTGGCCAGTTTGGAGCTATCAGAATTACTCTGGGCTGTTCTGTCCTGATCTTCAGTAGTACCTTGGTCATTAATGGGAGAGGTGGGAAAGCATACACTGTTAGAGCTTTCCAGCTGAAAGAGAGAGAGCGTCCACTTTCCATGCTTGTGGGTGGTATGTCCTTGAGCAGAATTTCTTCAGTTGATGATTGAGGGGGGAAGCGAACAGATCTATTTCCGGCCTTCCCCATGATTGTGTGCTGAGTAAGATGATGTCTGGGTGCAGCATCCATTCGTGTGCATCCGTGGTAGTTCTGCTTAAGCTGTCTGCCAGTGTATTGTCTTTCCCTGGCATGAACTGGGACTGTAGCTGTATGTTCAGTTTCAAAGCAAGTTCCCATAGATTCATTGTCAGTCTGCAAAGAGGGTAGGAATGGGTGCCTCCTTGCTTGTTTATGTACCACATAACTGTGGTGTTGTCTGTCCTTATGAGCAAGTGGCCTTGTTGAAGGAAAGGTTTGAAGGCCTCGATTGCGTGTATCACTGCCAGCATTTCCTTTTGGTTTATGTGCATGCGCAACTCTCTTTGTGACCATAGCCCTTGGATACATCTGCCCTCCATGTGTGCTCCCCAACCTTGGTCTGAAGCATCCATGGTGATGGTTTGGTTGGCTCTTGGCTTGCTGAAGGGCAACCTGCTGTTCGACTGGCAGGCTTGAGCCTACCATAGAAATTCCTTTTGAAGGCAAGGAATGAGTGGGATCAGAGTTTCCAAGCTGTGACTGTGCTGTGTCCATAAACTTCTTAGGTACCATTGTAATTTTCTCATATGCAGTCTTGCTTGTGGAATCAGAAGAATGCAAGATGCCATATAACCCAGGGGCTGCAGGATTTTCCTTGCAGTCAGCTGAGTTTGCCTTGTCAGATTCTGGAAGTAAAGTGGTAGTTGTTTTTGTTTTTCTTCTGTGAGAAAGGCCATTTGGGTGGTTGTGTCTAGATCCGCACCCAGAAAAGTTATTCTTTGGGATGGAACCAGTCTTGATTTGTGGATGTTGACTGTATATCCCAAGGCCTGTAACAGGTGGATGGCATAGTCCAAGTCCTTTAACAAAGTATTCTTGCTGTCCGCTTGTATTAGGCAGTCGTCCAGATATGGGTAGATTTGAATCCCCTGAAGTCTGCAGTGTGTAATTACTGATGCCAGGCATTTCGTGAATACTCTGGGCGCAGTAGATAAGCCAAAGGGTAATGCTGAGAATTGATAATGCTCTGACCCTGCAAGAAATCTGAGGCGTCTTCTGCAGCTTTGTCAAATAGGGACATGCAGGTATGCCTCCTTGAGGTCTATAGTCACCAGCCAAGACCCCTTGCCCAGCATGGGAAGGAGTTGCTGTAGAGTCAGCATTTTGAATTTTGGCACAATGAGGTAAGTATTCAGTGCGGACAAGTCGAGAATAGGCCTCCATTGATTTTCTTTTCTTGGAACAAGGAATAATCTGGAGTAAAATCCCTGGCCTTGTTCTGAAAGAGGTACCTTTTCTATGGATTTCATTTGCATTAAGCTGGTAATTTGCTTCAAAGCCTCTGCCCTCTGATTTGGTGGCAGGTCTGGCATGCCTTTTCTTTTTGGCAATGAGTGGAAGTGGAACCTGTATCCTTTGTCTATTATTTGCAGTGTCCATGTGTCCCTTGTAATGCTGTGCCAATTTTTTGAGAATAAAGAAAGTTTTCCGCCCAAAGGTGCTTCTAATTGAGCCCTGGTCGGCGGAGTCAAAATAAAGTCATTGAGTCTGTCCTGGTGTAGCAGTTGTAGTTCCTTCAGTACCTCTCTGGTTGGGAGGCTGCCACTGACGGCCTCTGTAGGAGCCTCTAGCTTGCCCTCTACCTCTGGCACGCCTATTCCTGCCTCTTTGAGATCTGTCTGAGTCCGGAAAGGACCAATTCTTAGTAGGCCAATTTCTGCTGAATCTCGGTGGTTGGACTTGCAGAAAGTCTTTAACTGTTTGCACAGATTTTGCCTTTTCTTCAAATTTCTTTAAAACCTCTTGAGCCGTGGAACCAAATAATTTTTGCTTTTCCATAGGAGCATCCAAAAGCTTAGCTTTAACATGGTCTGGCAGAGATTGTTCCTTCAGCCAGCCATGCCTACGTATAACTGCACCTGTCATAGCTGATCTACATGAAGCTTCCAATGCATCATAACCACACTGCAAGAAATGGTTACTAACCTGCTGGGAGTTATGCACCAGATTCTGAAGGGATTTGCGATCAAGGGGTTCAGTAGAGGACAGTTTCTTATGCAATTCATCTAGTAAATACTCTTGGTACTGAATCATATGAAATTGACAATTTAATGCCCTCATGGAAAGAGTTGCAGAAGTATACACTTTCTTACCCCATCTCTCTAACGCTCTGGACTCCCTTTCAGATGGTAGAGGATTTTTAGCAGTGGCAGCTGCAACCCCTTTTGGGCCCTGGGAAATAGTTTCTGGATCAGCAGAGTGGGCCTTGTACAGGTGTAGATGTGAGTCCGGGACCCTGTAGTACCTATCAGGTTTGGCAGGAGCCGGAGGGAGAGAGTCAGGGGCAGTACTAGCATCAGAGTACACATCATCAATGACATTCAAAACAGGAGGTATAGCTAAGGGCCTATGCTGAGGTAAATGTAAAAAGGTCCTTAATCTTTTTCTGGAATCAGAGAATTCCTGACCCTGCCATTGAAAATGTTCTCTCATAGAGTGTAATGTCTCTCCAAAGGAAAACTCTTCAGGAGGGGAGGCCGAGGGAATAGATTCTTCAGCATCAGAATCCTCGTAGGCCGAATAAGCCTCCTCCTGGTGGTCTGACAGAGCAGAGCCATTCGTGGACTCATCTGAGGACTGGGGATCAGAGGGCTCAACCCTGGGCCTTTTGTCTGGAGGTGGTTGAGTGCCCCTGTCCGGATGAGGTTGGGAACCTCTAATTAATGAGATCAGATCCTCTGCTAGGGTAAGAATCTGAGAGCTAGTAGAAGGTCTCTGAGAGGAAATCTTGGGAGGCAAAGCCTTAGTAAGTTTAGCAGCTTTAGCCCTGGAGAAAGCCTTAATGGACATGGAAGCAGGGGGTCTGGCTGCACCACGTGCAGGAGTAGACTTATCTAAAGGAATGGTGTCGGAAGGTTCCCGGACACCGGTTTCAGTAGGTAATTCAATGACCGACTCGGCCGGGGCCTCTGGGGCCGAGGTAGTCGGTTGTGTGGTTTCAGTAATAGGAAGTACCAAGGACTCAGTTTCAGCCGAGACCGAGACACTCGCGGTAGGCCTGACCGTGGTTTCAGCCGAAACCGCGGTCCGCGTGTGTCGCTCCTTGTCCTTCCGTTTCTTAACTAAATGCGAAGTCGGAGTCTCCGACGGCATCTTATAAGCAAAACTAGCCCAAAAAAACTCCTCTGCAAACTCCGACCGACGTCTAAGAGTTCGTCGGTTGAAGGAAGCACAGGCTGAACAGGCCGAGACGTCGTGGTCTGGGCCTAGGCAGGGGAGGCAGTAAGAGTGGAAATCCTTATGAGGTATTTGTTTCCCACAAGTTAAACAATTATTAACTTTATCTGACATCGGCTGAGGCAAGAAAGAGTCCCCAACGGGGTACTTAGCTTTTTCGAAGTCTTCGGTAGCTGAATCACAGGAGCTGGCCGACCGGCACTTGCAAACTGCTTCTGCTTCGGGCACCACGTGGCAAGAAAGACTGAGGAAGATGGCGTCGGCTGATGCTTTTATACCCCAGGCGCTCTGACGTCGGGGAAAGTGCGACATCAGCCGAGGCCAGACCCAGACTTTGGAATCCGGCCGACCGAAGGGCTGCCTGAGGCAGGACAACCCATATGTGATGACTGCAGATGCATCCTTGAAGGACATCATCATACTCCCACAGCAAACTGATTCTTTCCACCTGGAGAGTGTCTCCTTCACTTTCGAGTCAAATAAGGAGGTTCCATCAAAGAGGAAGTTGATTTAAGAGGACTTGAAGGACTCTGCAAAGTCACCCAAGAGCACCCAGGCAATCCTCCTAATGGAAATGCCTGAACCCACTGCCACTGAAGTACCCTCACAGCTGCATCAGAGATAAGCCTCATGGACGAATTTGAAATGGACTGTAGGGTTGCCAGTTGTGAGGCCACAGAAGCTTGAGTCTCAGCAGTAGTGGTCCCTGAAAGAGATTTTGACAGTATTTTTATCAAATCTCTTTATAATCTAGTGAAATGTGCTAGGTAGTTCAGTGACCTAAGAGCAAAGGTTGCTGAAGCATAGACACACTTCCCAAACTTGTCCAAAGCCCTAGACACCCTGTTAGGGGGATGGACAGTGGAACTTTGTTCCGCAAGTTCCTTCTTAGTGGCCACAGCCATGACCATAGCATTCACAGGTACTCCATTACTCCAAAAATCCCTTCCTTCAGGTGCTGCCAGAATTTGATCATGTCTTTTAGGAATAGGTTCAACAGAGTCAGGTTGCTTCCACACCCACTTGGAGATCAAGTCAATGAGCTCATCAGCAAGCGAAGTTACACAGGAGGCAGATAGGCCAGATCCACATGCCTCCAAGAATACTGTTTCTTTGGAGAAGGATTATTGGATGACCAACCATCCCTTTAAGGATCTCTAGGATTTCTCCAAATGAGACATCTTTAGGTGGTGATCTTGGGGATCCTTCCTCTTCATCAAAAATCGGTATCTTCAGTGATAGATTCCTGTGGGGAATCCAAGTACCTCCTTTTGCACATTCTCTTCCGAGGTACTACATTGGTGAGATGCAGAGAAGTATCAGAAGAGATGGTGATACCCTGCTGGGAAGCCTGAACAGTTTGGGCTGGCTGTTCCTGTGGAGTCTAACGTTGAGGCTCAAGGTGAAGAGACACATGAGAACATGAAGAAAGATCTAATGGGGAGAGACCATTCATCCTGATGAAGCAAAGAGAATTCTCTCCACCACCTCAAAAGCAGAATGTCCCCGGGAGAAGGAAGCAGACGAAGCTGAGAAGCCACTCTTCTGCCCCATCAGGTCCATCTGCCCAGTAGGCATTCCACCCAAGTCAGAGTAGAGCTATCCAATGCTGAGGCTCCAAGGGGCAGAGATGGCTCTGACAGCTTTGGAGTCAACTCCAACACCTTGGATCTAGCAGGGACACTACGGCTCCAAGAGTTTTCCAGCTCAAAAGTCATCACCGCCATAGTGC
Source organism: Protopterus annectens (assembly GCF_019279795.1). Taxonomy (NCBI): domain Eukaryota; kingdom Metazoa; phylum Chordata; order Ceratodontiformes; family Protopteridae; genus Protopterus; species Protopterus annectens. The sequence goes on along the minus strand of NC_056737.1, from coordinate 1,556,791,410 downwards.
TCAGAGAAATCCTCAGAGCAAAGTATAAAAATATCCTCGGATCTGGCCCAGACAGTCTTGGCAAACTCAGCTCCAGGAGCTCTGAAATGGATGGCCGGATCAGAGAAGGAGCCAACAGTGGTGGGGTAGCCTAAACCAAAACTTCCACACCGGAAGGGGTGGGAGCCAGGAGGAGCACCAATTACTATCTGCACCAAGAGAAATCTCAGCATCCTATCCATATCGGCTTTGGTCAGACTTCTGGAAGAGAGAGAGAAGGCTAAAGATGTAAATTTTCAATATCATCTTTCCATAAACAGGGATGGAACCCCAGACGGCACCGGGTCAATGCTTGATAAATAACAAATCCTTGGGAGAGGCCTCGGATCTGACCTACTCTGATCCAAACTCGTCTTTGGAGAAGATAAGTCTTTGGATCCATGTTGTGCTTCTTTATGGGAGGTTCCATCGATGACAAGGTAGAAGATTAAGATGATCTTGGGGATTTTCTAGAAGTTTCCCTGGGTTTAGTTTGGGGGGGGGGTTTGAGCCCCAGTAATCGCTTCTGAAAAAGCAGAAGGTAACAAACCTTTTGTAATTAGATTATTTTTGTGATCCCCTATGGCTCGTTGATTAAAAGTTTTTACAGATGGAGCAGTCTATGTTCAAGTGGTCTGGGTTCAGGCAATACACACAAATTATGTATGTCTGAAAAAAGAAGCTTATGACCACATTTTTGGCACTTTTTAAACCCTAAAGGGCCTTTTTCTCACATCCTTAAAACACAGAGAAAAACAGATAGAAAACATTGTTTTTAAATAAAAGGCAAAGGATAAAAAGTAAAAACTATAGTACGTAACACTATACTAAACTCTGTACAAAATTAAATAGAAAAAATACACTAGAAACTAAAACATCAACAATGGAATGCACAAGTAATACACTAAGTGTAAGAAATATATAAAGATGAAAAGATACTACTATAAGATTAAGAAAACTTGCTTATCCTGAAAATAAACTTAAGAGCTCAGATGAGCATGTCTATTTCGGGGAAAAGCAGAAAACGAGATCTGAGGTATGTTAGGGGTTGGTGTATTATGGGTAAGGGAGGCACTTGAGAGCTTTTTGGTTACCACGACCTATAGTAACAGATGAGTCGTATCCAAACCCAAATGTTGAGGAATGAATGAAAATTGACATCAGATCTACAGTTTCTAGGTCAGACATGATTTTGCAATTTCATGTGAAATAATTAGGGCCTTTCACAATATACTTCCTGTGTGTCATGATTTTGTCATTGCTTTTTCTTACTGATTAAAGGCTTCTGGGATTCAGAATACATGTTTTACAACCCCCCCCCCACATTCTTCTTTGAAAAATTGGTTCTGTTAATTAGATTCTTAATCAAAATAAAAGCACACCTCTAGGAAACCTGTTTTTTTTCTATTATCTGATGAATATTATGTCACAGATCTCTCAAAGTTCAGTCATCTGGTTCTCATCACAATGGCATTTCATTATAAACCTATCAGAAATGAGATCCAGACATGCACAACTGTTCACTAAGTACATCCTAAAAAAATAAGTTATGTACTCACCATAACATTCCATGTGAGTTGTACATCTTGCCTTCATTCTTACTGATGGGTTCGGTGCCGATCCTAGGCTCTGACTCGGCCTAATGCAAAAGCTCGAGGTCTTCAACCAGCTCGAGGCCTACTCCCTATCCCATTTTGCTGCCAATAATAATACATGCCACCCTTGATATACCAATAACAAAGGAAAACTAGATAAAGGTCAATACAACCATGTCTTATGTGAATATTCGGTCCCCAAGAAGCTTAGATGGGGGTTGGAGAGTGGGACGCAAGAAAGTACAGTTTTGTACCTACCATAAATGTAGATGTTCGAGTGTATACGCTGTTACAGTCATTACACTTGGGTTATCCTGCCATCAGGCGGTTCCCCAGTCGGCCTGAGTTCCAAAGTCTTGGTCCGGCGTCGGTTGCTGTCGCCTCCTCCCTGACGTCAGTGCGACAGGGGTATTATAAGATGCAGCCGACGCCATTTTCTTCAGTATTTCTTGCCCCAGATGTCAGGTGCCTGTAAATAGGTAGGCAATTCCAAATGCTAATAAAATATATATAAGAAAAGCAAAAGACAACTTACAGCTACCAGCAAATACTCCCCATAGGTAGTAAGGATAGGAGACATAGGTACGTACCAGCCAGTAAGAGGGGAAGGAGGGAGGGTAACCTGGACTGCAGCAGTGTATACACTCGAACATCTACATTTATGGTAGGTACAAACCTGTACTATGTTCATCGTGCTACACTGCTGCAGTCATTACACTTGGGTAGAATCCCAAAGCTGAGGTAGGGTGGCTGGTTCTATAAGGCATTAGGGGTGGCTATAAGGCTCTGCAGCACTGCAGTGGCGAAGCCAGCTCTGGATTTAGAGTATAGAGGCAGATGGTAATGCTTGGTGAAGGTATGTACAGAACTCCAAGTTGCTGCTTCCAAAATATCCTTGGTAGGTACTCCCCTGAGATAGGCAGTTGAAGTGGCTGTTGCCCTGGTGGAGTGAGATCTAATGCTGCTAGGCACAGGTTTTCCATGGTATGTGTAGCAGAACCATATACAATGTCCTATCCATTTTGAAATGGTCCGTTTTGAAATGGCTTTTCCTTGTGCTCCTGCAGCATATGCTACCAATAATTGCTCAGATTGTCTGAAAGCTTTGGTTTTGTCCAAGTAGAAGCGTAACTGCCTGTGAATGTCCAAAGAGTGCAGTAGTCTCTCCCCTTTATTCTGTGGTTTAGGATAAAAAGTTGTCAGGTGAATAGTTTGGTTTAGAGCCACACTGGATATCACCTTTGGCATAAATGTAGGGTTAGTTCTTAAAGACACCCTGTCCTGGTGAAAAATGAAGAAAGGTTCCACTGCCATAAGTGCCTGTAATTCTGAAACTCTTTGTGCTGATGTTATTGCCAAGAGCAGAGCAGTTTTCCAAGAGATATATTTTAATTCTGCTGTGTTAGCTGGCTCAAAAAGAGGTAAAGACAGTTTTTCCAAAACAAAACTGAGGTCCCAAGTTGGGGTAGGTGCACTACGGGGCGGTCTTATGTTTTTAGCCCCTCTGAGGTACTGTTTTAACAGAGGATTAGAGAAAACTGGTGGATCCATGTTGTAGTGAGCAGAGATGGCAGAGGCGTGGATCTTGATGGATGAGAAGGAGAGGCCTTTGTCCAGCATCTCAGTTAAGTATTGTAGTATCTGAGGAATATTTGGGACAAGAGGGTCAAGGCTGTGAGCTTGGTTCCAAGCACAGAATCTCTTCCATTTATCCGAATAGGCTTTCCTGGTACTAGGCCTTCTGGCCTCCAGAATGACATCCATAACAGCTTTGGAGAGAGGCATTGCTTGCTTGACTACGGAATCTTCCATGCAGCTAGGTTTACGGTCTTTAGCTGGCTGTGTAGTATTTGATTGTTGTGCTGAGTCAGCAGATGTGGGATTTGAGGCAAAATCCAGGGTGGTTCTTGTGCTAGGCTCCTTAAAATTGGATACCAGTGCTGGCGAGGCCAATCTGGTGCAATCAGGATTATCTTTGGCTCTTCTTGCCTGGCTTTTATGAGTACCTTTGGCAGGAGAGGCAGTGATGGGAAAGCGTATACTTGTAGGTTCTCCCAGCTGAATGAGAGGGCATCCACTTTCCATGCTTGTGGATGGTAACTCTTTGCGCAGAATTTTTGCAGCTGGCAGTTTATTGGGGATGCAAACAGATTTATGTCCAGGCTCCACCATTTCTGTGTTATCATTCTGAATATCTGTGGATTCAATTCCCATTCGTGAAGATCCATGATGTTTCTGCTTAAGTCGTCGGCCAGTGTGTTTTTCGCTCCTGGCAGGAATTGTGCTTGCAGATGAACTTGAAGGTTTATAGCTGTGTTCCATAAGGTCATGGCTGATCTGCATAGGGGGTAGGAGTGAGTGCCCCCTTGCTTGTTTATGTACCACATAACTGTGGTGTTGTCTGTCTTTAGCAGTAGTTGTCCTGGATGCAGCAGGTCCTTGAAAGCTATAAGTGCATTTTGTACAGCTAGCATCTCTTTTTGATTGATGTGAAGATGCCTTTGCTCTGCGGGCCACGTGCCCTGAATACATATGCCTGCCATGTGTGCTCCCCAGGCATAATCCGATGCATCTGTTGTCAGTGTTTGCCTGGCTGTGGGTTGTGTAAAAGGCTGTCCCTCGTTGAGGTGACAAGCTTGAGCCCACCATTGAAACTCCTGTTGAAGGCACTGTATTAGTGGTATAACTGTTTCCAAACTTTGACAGTGTTGAGACCATACATTCTTTAGGTACTATTGTAGTTTCCTCATATGCAGTCTGGCATATGGAATTAGTAGTATGCAGGATGCCATGTAACCCAAGGCCTACAGAATATTTCTTGCAGGGAGTTGGGTCTTTGTTGCCATCAATTGAAAGTATTGAGTAAGTTGTCCTTGCTTGTCTGGCGTGAGATAAGCCACCTGAGCCGTTGTGTTCAAGCTGGCACCCAGGAATATAATCTCTTGTGAGGGCACTAGTTTTGATTTCTTTTTGTTTACTGTGTACCCCAGGCAACTTAATAACTTTTTCACAAACGCCAGATGCTTTAGAAGAATGTCCTTCCTCTCTGCTTGAATCAGGCAGTCGTCCAGGTACGTTTAAATTTGAATTCCTTTCTGCCTGCAAAATGCAATTACTGGTGCCAGGCACTTTGTGAAGACCCTGGGTGCAGTAGATAAGCCAAAGGGCAGTGCAGAGAATTGGTAGTGCATTGGACCAGCTATGAATCTGAGGTATCTTCTGCAGTTTTGTCTGATGGGGACATGCAGGTATGCCTCCTTGAGGTCCAAAGTCACGAGCCAGGCTTTCTTGCCCAGGATGGGAAGAAGCTGCTGTAGTGTCAACATTTTGAATTTCAGAACATCCACGTAAGTGTTTAGAGAAGAAAGATGCAGAATGGGCCTCCAGGCTTTGTCCTTTCTGGGTACCAGAAAGAGTCTTGAGTAAAATCCTTGTCCTTGATCCTGTGATGGTACCTTTTGAATAGCTCTCATATCCATGAGTGCTGTAATTTGTTTTTGAGCCTCTGCCCATTGATTTGGTGGCAGATTTGGCATTCCTTTTAACCTTGGCAGAGTGTGAACGTGGAACCTGTAACCTTGAAATACAATGTTGAGAACCCATTTGTCTTTGGTGATCATTTGCCAATTGTGGTAGAAGAGTGCCAGTTTTCCTCCCAAGGGGGCTGCCAGGAGGGATTTGTTTGGCAGCTGTAGTGGGAAGTCATTGGAGCTGCTTTTTATATGGTTGGGGCCTGTCTTCCCCTTCTTTCTGGCCTGATGCAACCCATTGTCAAGGCCTGTAAGGACCTTGTGTTTGACCTCTACCTCTTGGACGTCTGTATCTTCCCCTTTGAGGTCTGTCTGTAATTGGAAAGGACCAATTCTTAGCTGGCCAGTTTCTGCTAAATCTAGGAGGCTGAACCTGTAAGAAATCCTTCACCGTTTGCATAGATTTTGCCTTATCCTCCATTTTCTTTAATACCTCTTCTGCCTTAACTTCAAATAACACATCCTGCTGCAAAGGTGCATCCAATAATTTTGCTTTAACATGATCTGGTAACGTGTGTTCTTTTAACCAAGCATGTCTTCTAATGACCGAGCCTGTAACTGCTGCTCTGCAGGAGAACTCTAGAGAATCAAAACCACATTGCAAAGTATGCTTTCCCACTTGTTCAGCTGCATGCAATAAATCCTGCATTTCTTTAAAATTAGGAGGATCTGATTCTGGAAGCATTTTTTGTTTTAACTGAGACAGTAAAAATTGCTGATATTTTAGCATGTGAAACTGGCAATTTAAGGCTCTCATTGCTAAAGTTGCAGACGTATATACTTTCTTTCCCCATCTGTCTAATGCTCTTGAATCTCTGTCAGAGGGAACTGGATTCTTGGCTGATGAGGCCTTAACTCCTTTGGGTCCCTGAGAAATAGTTTCAGGGTCAGCTGCAGGGCTTTTATACAGAAATTTATGGGAGTCAGGGACTTTGTAGTATCTGTCAGGTTTAACAGGGGCTGGAGGTAAGGAATCCGGGTTTAACCTGGATTCAGTATACACATCATCCACAATATCTAACACTGGTGGAAAAGCAAGGGGTCTGTGTTGAGGTAATAAAAGGAAGTCTCTGAGCCTTTTCTTGGATTCTGAGTAATCCTGGCCTTCCCAGTGGAAATGCTCCCTTGTGGTATGTAGGGTTTCCCTAAAGGAGTAGTCCTCAGGCGGTCAGGCTGATGGAATCGATTCCTCAGCATCAGAATCCTCATAAGGGGGTAAAGAGTATCCTAGGTCTGAGGATGAATCAGAAGAGATGGACACCTGGTCAGATGAGTCATAGTCTGCATCCTGTCTAGGCCTTTTATCAGGAGGGGGATGGGACCCCCTGATCAAAGTGATTAGGTCTTCGGCCATTTTGAGCATTTGTTTCTTAGGCATGGAGGCCTGTCCTGGAGAATGCTGTATTTGTTTCTTTGATTTTAAAGGAGGCTTAGACTTAGCTGAGGGTTTAATGCTTAACTGAGTAGGTCTGAAGACACCCTCTGAAGCTGTGGGTTGTTCAGCTACTCCGGATCCCTCTGAAAGGTTAGTCTCGGTAGGCTGAATAACTTGTGCATCCGAAGGCCCAGCCATCTCCACGTGGGAGTCAGAGGCAGCCTGTGGTTCTACAGAAGTGGTCATCAGGGGCTGCGAAGGCGCCTCGCTGAAAACTTCTTCGTCAGTTTTGGGCCTCGGATGCCTATCCTTGTCTCTGCGCTTTTTGTGTATTCCGGTCGTCAGAAGTTCTGATGGCATGGTATAATTGAATTTTCTACTAAAATAATGTCGGGCAAAATCAAACCGACGTTTAATAGTGCGCTTGTTAAATCTAGCACAAAACCGACAACCAGTGACGTCGTGGTTTGGGCCTAGGCATGGGATACAATAGGAATGGAAATCCTTATGAGGCATTTGCTTCCCACAAGAAATACAGTTATTAACTTTTACTGACATCGGTCTGAGGCAAGAAAAAGTTTCCCCAACGGGGTACTTAGCTTTGTAGAAGACTTCGGTTCTAGATTCGGAATGAAAATCTCAGGAGATGGCCGACCGGCACTTGCGAACTGCTTTTGCTTCGGGCACCGCGCAGCAAGAAAGACTGAAGAAAATGGCATCAGCTGCATCTTATATACCCCTGTTGCACTGACGTCAGGGAGGAGGCGACAGCAACCGACGCCGGACCAAGACTTTGTAACTCAGGCCGACTGGGGAACTGCCTGACGGCAGGATAACACAAGTGTAGTGACTGCAGCCCATCAAGGCGAGATGAACAACTCACATGGAACGTTATGGTGAGTACATAACTTATTTATGTGAAGTTGTTCTATCTCGCCTTTCATTCTTACTGATGGGCTAGCGTCCCAAGAACCATCTTCCTCAGGTGGCTCAAGGGAGTATATTCTTCAGGGAGTGGATCCAAAGGAAGCCGAGGCCCTATCTACTTTGTATTGAGTGATGAAGGTATGAGGCCTTGACCAAGTAGCTGCTACACAAACAGTACCTATCGGTAATTTGGCAGTAAAGGCTGACGAAGTGGAGACAACTCTAGTAGAATGGCCCTTTATCTTTTGAGGTAATGGTGTATTTACTGAACTGTAAGTGAAAGAAATACAATCTGATAACCATTTTGATAAAGTGGTTTTCACCACAGGTGCACCTTTCTTGGACTCTAAGAAAAAAAAAAGAGCTGTTCTGTTTTCCTGAAATCGTTGGTCCTGTCTAAATAGAATCAAAGCTGTCTGTGAACATCAAGCTTGTGCTGCATATACTCCAGCTTACTGTCATACTTAGTGAAGAAAACAGGCAGCTCTATAGACTGATTGAGATTTGCCTCTGAACATACTTTCGGTAAAAACGAGGGATTTGTCTGAAGAGAAACTCTATCATTATGAAAAATCATATATGTGGGTTTAATGGACAAGGCCTGTAACTCTGAAGCCCTTCGAACAGAAGTGATGGCCACTAGAAATATTGTTTTCCATGTCAGATACTTCAGGTCACATGAAGAGGCTGGTTCAAAAGGTGGTAGGATGATTCGAGAAAGAACAAATTTTAAATTCCACAGGGTAATCGGATTTAATATGTAGTCTCAAATGTAATGTGCCTTTGACAAATGCCTTGGAAAGTCTATGAGACATAATACCTAACCCTTGATTACCAAGGTGAAAGTTAGATATTGCAACTAATTGGACTCGAATGGTTGTGGCAGCTGCCCCCTCATTGAATAGTTCAGTCAAAAATTCCAAAACAGAAGATACAGGAGCTAAATGGGGATCAGTGTGGTTTTTCAATGCCCATATTGAGAATCTTTTCCATTTGCCAAGATATAACTTCCTAGCAGATGATTTGTGGGAGGATATCAGTATATGCTGAACTGTAGCTGAAATATTCTGAAACCTGGCTATATTTGGAATTGGAGCAACCAAGCTATCAATTTGAGGGACTGAAGAGATAGATGAAGAGCTCCCAATGAGTGAATAAGGTCGTCTGGAACTGGGACCAAGATCCAAGGTTCTTCTAATAGATGAGGTCGTATGAATGGAAACCAAATCTGATGAGCCCTGTAGGGGACTATGAGAATTATGGTCCTTCCCAGAACACTGGCTTTCTGTAAAACTGGGTATCAGAGGAAATGGTGAAAAGGCATAAAGGAGGCCCGGGGGGCCAATTGTGCACAAGCACATTCCTTGTGGCATTCCCCGAGTGGGGGATTAGGGCAAACTAGCTGCTGCATTTCTTGTTTGTGGGGGTGGCAAAGAGATCACAGCAAGGCTGAGCCCATTTGTGGAATATCCTTTCCGCTACTTCCTTCTTCAGGGATCACTCGTGAGGCAATAGAATTGCCCTGCTCAGTTTGTCTGCTATCATTTTGGACTTCCCCGGGATGTGCATTGCCATCAGAAAACATTGGGTAGAGGTTGCCCACTGTCATACTCTCACAGCCTCTCGACATAGGGGGTAAGACTTGGTTCCTCCTTGTTTGCTGATGTACCAGACTACTGACATGTTGTCTATCTGGATTGCAATGGTCCCTAGAGGGAGAGAGTCTTGAAAGGACTGCAGCGTTAGAAGTACTGCTCTCATCTCTAGGATGCTGATATGCAGATTGGCCTCATGTTGCATGTCCATGTGCCTTGGGCTGTCTTTCCATGAAAATGCCTCCCCCACCCCATCAGGGAAGCATCCATGGTCACAGCGGCAATTGGGGTTGGTAAAACAAAAGGACGGCCTATCGTTACCGAATGTGATGTTAGCCACCACTGTAGGTCCTTTTTGCAGGTCTTCATGATTATAATCTGATGAGACATTGGTAGATTTTGAAAAGACTACTGTGTGAAAAGCAGTCATTGAAGTATGCGCATGTGCATTCGACCCACTGGAACTGCAATGATTGCTGACCTCATTGTACTCAATAATTTGAGAACCAGAGATGTCGGGGCTTTCTTCTTGAAAGAAAGGTTAGAACTTGCTGACAAAGAGCATAGACCCTTTCTGGTGGAAGTTTCATGGACATTGTGGTGGTGTCCAAGTCTGCTCCTATAAACACGGTATGCTGCGATGGTGATAAGACAGACTTTTCTAAATTTATGGTAATCCCCAGCTGACAGCAAAGATTCATGGTTATGTCCCACGCTTGTATGAGTTGCTGCCTGATGGAGGTGGTTAGGAGCCAGTCGCCTAGATATGGAAACACCTGGAATCCTAGGCATCTCAGGTGAGCGGTGACTAATGTCATACATTTGGTGAACACTCTGTGGGCTGCTGTGAAACCAAAGGGCAGAGCTCAAAATTGGTAGTGGCTGGTCCCAGCCAAAACCGCAGGTGATCTCTGGATGGTCTGGCCATTTTTATATGGTAGTACACATCCTGGAGATCTATTGAGCACATCCAACTGTCTTTCCCTAGAAAAGGGAATATCAACTGCAGCATGACCATCTGGAACCTTGTCTTTTTTTTACAGATTTGTTCAGTCTGCTGAGATCCAAAATTGGTCTCCAGTCGCCCATTTTTGTTGGAACAAAAAAGAACCTTGAGTAAGTTCCAGATCCTATCTGGTCTGCAGGGACCGGTTGGATGACTCTTTTTTTTCTAGCAACCTTAGGACTTCTACGGTTGCTTGTTCCCTGTGACTGGATGGGACGCCTGGGATTCTGTTTTCGGGGGGGGGGGGTAAGAAAGGGAATACAGTAACCTCTGGAAATGATGCTTTGTACCCAGCTCTCTTTTGAAATTTTTAGGCAGGCATCTGGGTTAAAAGATAAGTGTCCCCCAACTGCCTCCAGAGGGGGAGAAGCGGGCCTCCTCTCAGGAGCGCTGACGAGGCTTCCCAAAGAACTGATCTCCGTCACCCTGGTTCTCGGAACCCCTCTGCTGCGTGGACGGCATCTACCATTATTGCCCCCTCCTCTGCCTCTGGAGGGGGGTTCGCCATGAGTGTCCTGAAAGGCTCCTTGAGTTTTACGGTACCACATCTTTTCTCCTTTCTAACCTTTGGGGTAAGGTCTGGCAGGTGTGAAAAAATGTACACCGATGGCAGACAGTCTTTCTGCCTTGTTCACTCCTGGTAAGCATTTCTTTCACTCTGGATCCAAAAAGGGATGAGCCATCAAAAGGGGAGTTGATAAAGGATGACTTAAAGGGCTCCGCAAATGAACATAAGTGCATCCAGGAATGTCTCCTAAGAGCAATTCCTGAAGCCGCTGCTCTACTCGCTGCATACAAAACTAGAAGCATGGACGAGTTTACTATGGAATTACGGGTAGAGAGCTGGAAGGATACTTTATCCGAGACCCCCGCAGCTACTGAACCCTAAAGAGAATCTCCTAGCTCTTTAATGAGATCTCTCTGTAGCCTAATGAAGTGCGTAAGATAATTCAGTGACCTAATGGCAAAAGTCACTGAAGTAAACATGTGCTTCCCATCTCTGTCCATGACCCTGGAATCTGTACTCGGGGGATGGACAGACGTTGACGTTTCGGATAACTCCTTCTTGGTGGCCGCCGCCACCATGGCATCAACAGGGACTCCTTTAGTAAGAAATGCCTTGCCCTGTGGTGAAGTAATAAAGTTGTTGGGCCTCCTAGGGACAGGTTCCACTGTATCTGGAGACTCCCATGCTTTTCGACAACATAGGACCATAAGTTCATCAAAAGGCGGAGTCACCCATGTGGCAGAAAGCTAAGACCCGAAAGCTTTCAGGTAGACTGATTCATCATCAGTAGGGTTGATGGGCTGCCAGCCACCCCTCTGTTTAAGGATCTCCAAGACATCTGTGAAAAAGATGTATTCAGAGGGTGACCGTGAGGACCCTTCTGACACATTTAAATTAGTGTCTGAAGTGATGGATTCCTGAGGGAAGTCCAGATGCGTCCTCTTACATAGCCTCTTCCTAGGTACCTCCTCTCTACGCTTCTGTAGAATGTGTGATGCAGAACTAGATGCCAGTGCTTTAGGGGAGGAAGTTGACGGACCTGATGAAGTGGCTGCCGGCGGGGAAATTATGCCCTCATGGCATCGAAGGCACCATGGTCCCGATGCGAAGAAACCCCTGGATCCAACCAAACAGTGGATTCCCTTGGCACCAAAACAGTGGGCTCCAAGCCAGAGGTAGGTGCCGAACTCACCCGCGCTGAAGCCCCAAGAAGCAAAGTTGGACCCGAAATATCAATTCGACTATCCTCCCTGGACCCGACCGGTGAGCGTCGGCCCCTAGACTCCTCAGTCGGCACCAAACTAGTCCGAGATATCAGATCCGAAAGTCCTGGAGCAGCCATCGGTACCGATGGCTCCACTATCATCAGCTCTGAGCACTCCAGCTCTGAAACCTCAAGTCAGATCGGAGGAGGAACAGAAGTAGCAGGGGTGTGGGGTTGTAGGTTCCAAGGCTCGAGGGGTAGGAGCAGACAAAATTTGGCTAACGCCGGTGTCTGAAGTAGCTTCTGCACAACACGATCCACATCCATGTAAGACAAGCTCCTTATGGACCGAGAAGATGGGGCCGATGAAGCTATGGATTGTAGTATTGGTGATTTCAATACTGGAGTTACCGGTTCCAGTACCGGGGACTGGCTCCTTACAGTGACAGCTGTTGGTGCTGAAGTTGTTTGTCAAACTTAGATGTACTGGGAGATTTTGCTGGCTCCAAAGACCCAGGAATAGAACACTTCCTTGAGGATTTGGAATGACTGGACTGACCTTCATCCAATTTTTCCTGAAAGGAGGACTTTACTAAATCTCTAACCACTAGTTTGTTCCTTCTCTCATGCAAAACACGTGAGCTAATTGAGTAGCAGATTGAACAAGTCTTGTGAAGGTGCAACGCACCCAATAATACACCCACCCTGTACCCATCTGTAATGGACATTTTCTGTCCACATTTATGGCATTTCTTAAATACTGACTTGGATTGTTTAGCCTCTTTATCCTTGTCCTGAGACATTTTAATGGTAACACGCTCTCCTATACAACACACAGAAAGCTCTCAAAACAACAATGAGCATCAGCTAAAGGAAATTTAGCCTTCTAATTCAAACAGGATAATGAACCAATAAACATATATACCCAACTATATATAAACTAACACGCTCTAAGAAAAAGATATTTTCACACTCGGATAAATCCGTAACAAACTACACTGCTAAGTCAAACAGGCTAAACAAATAACTATTTCTATATATTTTTAAACTGTCACACACTTTAGCAAGGTGTAATATATAGATTATATATATATATATATATATATATATACAAACATATATATATATAAATTCTCACACTAACAGCTAAGGGAATAGGAAGGTTTACAAGGCCTGAAAAGAAAAACGGTCACAAGGAAAGAGAGAAGAAAGATACCTAAAGAATATGCAAGTATTAGCGATCACGCGAATTACAAGTTAAAAAATCCTACCAAAATATACACAAGCTAAATATTTGAAAAAATTCAAATTCACTGGCCCGAACTGGTGAATCGCCCCTGATCTGTTGCAGCGGCAAACAAGATCTGAAGGAAGCACCCATGCATCAAGGGATAGGGAGTAGGCCTCGAGCTGGTTGAAGAACTCGAGCTTTTGCATTAGGTCAAGTCGGAGCCGAGGATCAGCTCTGAACCCATCAGTAAGGCGAGACAGAACAACTTCACATCAAACCATTAATAAAAAAAACGTATTTTTGTGACATGCAAAGAATCAGAGGTTCTATGTTGTTTAGTGTACAAAAAAAATCAGCAATTATGATACTACATAAAGTACAGTTGTGTACACTTAACATAAATGTAGATGTTAGAGTGCATTCACTGTTGCAGTCATCACATTTGGGTATCCCTGCCAGGGTAGTCCTCAGCCGGCCCGAATACCAGAGTCTTGGTATTTCTGCGTCAGTTGCTGTCGCTTCAGGACTGACGCCAGGTCATCAGTAGTATAAAGTAAGGTAGCCGATGCCATTACATCAGTTTTTCTTGCCCTAACCTGTCAGGAGGTCCAAGTAGGAGCTAGGTTCTGGTGGAAGAACCCCAAAAGTAGAAAGTAAATACCAATATGTCCCTTGTAAGGAAAGAGAAGAAGAAGGGGGATGGAGGGAGGGAAACCAGGACTGCAACAGTGAATACACTTGAACATCGACATTTATGGTAAGTGTACACAACTGTACTATGTTCTTCATGTTTCAATGTTGCAGTCATCACATTTGGGGTGATTCCCAAAGCTGAGGAAATGGGTGGAGGCAATGAAGGAAACTAGGGGCTGGCTAGGATGCCCTGCAAGACTGCAGAGGCAAACCCTGCCCTGGATTTGGAGAAGAAAGGCAGGCGGTAATGTTTGATAAAAGTGTGAACAGATGTCCAGGTGGCAGCCTCCAGGATGTCCCTGGTGGGGACTCCTCTGAAGAAAGCTGCAGAGGTGGAGGCTGCTCTGGTGGAGTGAGTCCAGACCCCCTTGGGGGAAGCTTTCCAGGTTGTTTGTAGCAGAAATGGATGCAGTGTGCTTCCATTTGGAAATGGTTTGTTTGGAGATGACTTTGCCTTCTGCCCCTGTAGCAAAGCTAACCAGCAATTGATCAGACTTTCTGAAGGATTTAGTCCTGTCTAGATAGAATCAGAGCTGTCTGTGCACATCTAGGGAGTGCAGGATCCTTTCCCACTTGTTCTGTGGATTAGGAAAAAAGGTGGGCAAATGAATGGATTGGTTGAGAGACACAATGGACACCACCTTGGGCATGAAGGATGGATTAGTCCTGAGGGATACCCTGTCAGCATGGAAGATAATGAAGGGTTCCACAGCCATGAGTGCTTGCAGCTCGGAGACTCTTCTGGCTGCAGTAATGGCCAGAAGGGAAGATGTCTTTCAGGAGAGAAATTTTAGCTCTGCATAAGAAGCTGGTTCGAAATGAGGCAGGGTGAACTTTTCCAACACAAAGTTAAGATCCCAAGCTGGGGTTGGTGCTCTTCTGGGTGGTCTCAAGTTGCTAGCTCCTCTCAGGAACTGTTTGATCAAGGGGTGTGAGAAAAGGGGCTGCTCAGTGGGAAATGAGCAGAGATAGAAGAGGCATGAATTTTTATAGAGGAAAAAGAGAGGCCACTGTGTAGCAGGCCAGCTAGGTAATCCAGGATGAGAAGGAGGGAGGGCTGTGCCGTATTGGCTCCCTTAGCCTAAAACCAGGTGCAGAACCTTTTCCATTTGTCAGCATAAGACTTTCTAGTGCTAGGGCATCTGACCTCACATATAACATCTAGAACCTGTTTACTGAGGTTGGCAGATTGATCGGGGGTTAGGGAATAAGCCAAGCTGCCAAACTGAGTGTCTGCAATTGGGGATGCATGAATTCCCCTTCCCTCTGGGTCAGGAGGTTTGGAATCTGACGAAGATGCCATGGTGGCAGTGAGGACAGGGTACACAGCAAGGGGTACCAGTGCTGGTGAGGCCAGTCTGGAGCTATAAGAATTGTCCTTGGTTTTTCCTTCTTTATTTTGAGCAGTGCTCTGGGGATGAGAGGTAGTGGAGGAAAGACATAGACTGATAGACTGACCCAGGGGAAGGACAGGGCATCCACTTTCCAAGCCATGCAGTGATGCTCCTTGGTGCAGAATTTGCTGAGCTGATGGTTGGTATGGTAGGCAAAGAGGTCGACCTTCAGGGTGCCCCAATTTTGAGTTATTAGGGTGAAGGTTCTTCTGTTGAGTTGCCACTCATGTGGGTCCAGAAGATTTCTGCTTAATTGGTCTGCCACAGAGTTGAGAGAACCTGGTAGGAATTGTGTTAACAGGTGGAGTTGCATGGCAGAGGCTGTGTGCCAAAGGGCATGGTCAGCCTGCATAGAGGGTAAGTGAGTCCCTCCCTGCTTGTTGATATACCACAACACAGTGGTGTTGTCTGTTTTGATCAGGAGAGCCCTGGGGAGAGAACGGGCTTGAAAGCTATCAAGGCGTGCTGGACAGCCATCATCTCTTTTTGGTTGATGTGCAGAAGTATTTGGTGCCGGCTCCACTGGACCTGTATGCACCTGCTGTCCAGGTGTGCACCCCAGGCATAGTCTGATGCATCTGTGGTGAGGGTATGGGCGGCAAGGGGGTGGTAGTGGTGGCGAGAAAGGTAGTCTCTTGTTGTGGGAGCATGCTGTCGCCCACCAAAGAGAATCTTTTCTGATGCAAGGTATTATAGGTAATAAGAGTCTCCAGGTCTTGAGAGTGTTGACATCAAAAGCTTTTTAGGTACAGTGAAGTTTCCTCATATACAGTCTAGCATAATGAATGAGTAGTATGCAAGATGCCATGAACCCCAGATGCCATGAACCCCAGAGCTTGCAGGATCTTCCTTGCAGATAGCGGAGGTCTGGTGGCTAGTTGAGAGAAGTAGGCTGTCAGGAAAATTTGCTTTTCTGGTGTAAGGAATGTCATCTAGGATGCTGTGTCCCGGCTAGCTCCCAGGAATATAATCCTTTGGGTGGGCGCCTGTTTGGATTTCTTTTCGCTGATGGTGTACCCTAGGGAGGGTAGTAGGGACTTTACAAAGGCCAGGTATTTGAGCAGCTTTTCCTGGCTGTCTGCCTGAATTAGGCAGTCGTCTAAGTATGGGTAAAATCCGGATATTCCTTTGTCTGCAAAATGTAATGGCCGGATCCAGACATTTTGTGAAAGCTCTGGGAGCAGTAGATAAGCCAAAGGGAAGCACAGAGAACTAAAAGTGCTGAGATCCTGCCCTGAAACGGAGATATTTCCTGCATGATTCCCTGATAGGAATGTGGATGTAGGCCTCTTTTACATTTAGGGTGGCTAGCCAAGCATCCTTGGACAGCATGAGTAGCAGCTGCTGGAGGGTGAGCATTTTGAATTTTGGGATCACCAGGAAGGTGTTTAGAATGGATAGCTCAAAGACAGGGTGCCAGGTGTCCTGTTTTCTGGGTACCAGAAATAGTCTGGAGTAGAAACCTTGGCTTAATCTGTTCTGCAGGAACGTACTCTACTGCCCTCATAGAGAGCAGGGAAAGGACTTGCTTTTGAGCCTCTGCCCACTGGTTTGGAGGCAGATCTGGGAACCCTTTTGGGGTTGGAAGGGTGTGGAAAGAAAATTTGTATCCCTGGGACACTATGTTGAGAACCCAGAGGTAGTTGGTAATGGTGGCCCAGGTGCTTGAGTGAAAGGAGAGTTTTCCTCCTAGGGGTAAGTGAAGGTGGGCAGAGGGAGGGTATGGAGGAGGTGAGTCATTGTGGGTTCTTACCATAAGGGGGTGGCTAAGAATTCCCTGGTTTTGAAGTGGAGGTAGTCCACTGCTTAGATCTCTGCATTCCCTGTGGCTGCTGTCTGGGGGGTCTGGTTCCCCACGGTCTGGGCTGGACTGGCTTAGTGGGAGCAGGAAAGGACCAGTGCTTGGTGGGACAATGCCTGCTGAATCTGGGTGGCTGGACTTGTAAGAAATCCGTAACTGTCTGCATAGATTTTGCTTTTTCTTCCATCTTTTTTAAGACCTCTTCTGCCTTAGTGCCAAATAAGTTGTCTTTGTGCAAGGGGGCATCCAACAATTTAGAGTTCACATGGTCTGGCAAGGAATGTTCCTTAAGCCATGCAAGCCTTCTAAGGATAGATCCAGTGACTTCTGCCCTGCAAGAAGCTTCTAGGGTGTCAAAACCACAGTGCAAGGTGTGTTTAGTAAAGTACAGTTTTGTACCTACCATAAATGTAGATGTTCGAAGATCCACATTGCTGCAGTCCTTACACTTGGGTAGTCCGCTGTCCTCGGTCGGCCCGAATATCAAAGTATAAGGCTGACGTCGGTCAAGGCGCATTAGACTGACATCAGGACGTCAGGGTACAAATGCGCATGACCGACGTCATATCCTCAGTCTTTTCTTGCCCCAGATGTCAGAAGACCCTAACAAGAAAGGTCAAAACACAAAGACAACAAACAACCAACCAACCACCCTAGCACTAATAATATGTACAATATATACAATATACACAATATTTACAATCCAACCCACACAACCGCCTCTAACTACAGAGGGAAGGAGGGAGGTAAATTGGACTGCAGCAATGTGGATCTTGAACATCTACATTTATGGTAGGTACAAAACTGTACTATGTTCTTCATCTCACATTGCTGCAGTCCTTACACTTGGGTAGAATCCCAAAGCAGAGGTAAGGGAGGATGGCACAACTATAAAGAAGCAGGAGCTGCCAAAATGCCCTGTAAAATAGCAGTGGCAAAACCAGCCCTAGATTTAGAGTAAAGTGGAAGGTGATAATGCTTAGAGAAAGTATGCACTGAACTCCAAGTAGCTGCCTCCAAGATATCTTTAGTTGCCACCCCCCTTAAAAAAGCTGTTGAAGTGGCAGTAGCCCGGAATAAGGCCTAATCCCAGCTGGAACCTCCTTGCCATGATGGGAATAACAGAAAGCAATGCACAACCCAATCCACTTAGAAATAGTTTGTTTTGACACAGGCTTGCCCTGAGAACTCAAAGCAAAAGAGACAAATAACTGCTGAGACTGCCTGAACCCTTTAGTTCTGCTCAAATAATATCGCAACTGCCTGTGTATATCCAAAGTGTGCAAAATCTTTTCCCCTTTATTTTGGGGGTTTGCATAAAAGGTAGGCAAATGAATAGTTTGGTTTAAAGCCACACTAGAAACCACTTTAGGCATAAAGGAAGGATTACTACGCAAAGATACCCTATCCTTATGGAAAATTAAGAAAGGCTCAACTGCCATAAGGGCCTGTAATTCAGAAACCCTTCTCGCAGAGGTAATGGCCAACAAAAAAGCAGTCTTCCATAATAAATATTTCAACTCAGCAGTAGTTGCAGGCTCAAAAGGTTGTAGAGTGAGTTTCTCCAACACAAAATTGAGATCCCAAGCAGGAGTAGGAGCTCTCCGTGGAGGTCTTATATTCTTTGCCCCTCTAAGGAATTGCTTAAACAAAGGATGAGAAAACAATGGTGGGTCACAATCATAGTGAGCAGAAATTGCTGCAGCATGAATCTTAATAGAAGAGAAGGACAAACCTTTGTCCAGTAACTCAGTAAGATATTGAAGAGCCACACTTAAATTAGGCTTAGAAACATCAAATGCTTTTGCTGCACTCCAAAATAAAAATCTCTTCCATTTATCTGCGTACACTTTCCTTATACTAGGCCTTCTGGCCTCCAAAATAACATTCAAAACTTGCTGTGGAAGCTGAAACCCTCCAGGGTTTAAAACAGAATATGCCAGGCTGTCAGGTGAAGAGAGTGAAGTTTGACATTGAGTAAATGACTGTTCTCCTGAGACAGCAGGTGTGGAATCGAAGGTAAAGGCCAAGGAGGCTCCCGTACCAGACTTCTCAGTAGTGGGTACCAATGCTGTCGAGGCCAATCTGGAGCTATTAAAATCATCTTTGGCTTGTCCTGTCTGACCTTCAGAAGTACCTTTGGGAGGAGAGGCAGAGGTGGAAAGGCATACACATGAAGATTGCTCCAATTGAATGAAAGAGCATCCACTTTCCAAGCTGTGGGATGAAAACTCTTCGTGCAAAACTTTGGCAGCTGGTAGTTTAGTGGAGAAGCGAACAGATCTATGTCTGGAGTTCCCCATGACACTGTCAATTTCTGAAATACATGAGGATCCAATTTCCACTCGTGGGGATCCATAATTTGTCTGCTCAACACATCTGCTAAGGAGTTCTGTGCTCCCGGCAGAAACCTTGCCTGTAGATTTAGCTTTAAACTGAGAGCAGTCTCCCACAAAATCATTGCTTGTCTGCACAGAGGATAAGAATGTGTTCCCCCTTGCTTGTTGATGTACCACATGACAGTTGTGTTGTCTGTTAGAATCAACACCTGCCCTGGAAGAAGTAAATCCTTGAAAGCTATTAATGCAAATTGGACTGCTAACATCTCCTTCAGGTTGATATGTAGATGTAGAAGTCTGGCAGGCCACGTGTCTTGTATCCACTTTCCATTTAGATGAGCTCCCCAAGCTTTGTCTGAGGCATCTGTCGTTAGAATCTGACTCGCCTCTGGCCGGGTCACAGAGAGTCCCTTGTTTAGATGACATTCCTGAGCCCACCACAAAAATTCCTTTTGAATGCAAGGTATTATCTGAATGACAGTGTCCATATCTTGGCAGTGCTGTGTCCATACATTTTGAGATACCATTGTAGCTTCCTCATATGCAGTTTGGCATTGGGAAGCACCAGAATACAAGATGCCATGAACCCCAAGGCTTGAAGGACTGCCTTTGCAGTCAGCCTGGACTGATGAGACAATTGATGGAAGTAAAGAAAGATTCTTTTGTTTGTCCGGGGTCAAAAGGCCATCTGGGATGCTGTATTCAGTCTCACACCCAGAAAGCACATGTCCTGAGAGGGTACTAGACTGGACTTTATTTCGTTCACAGAATACCCCAGGCATCTTAGCACTGCTATCACATAGTGTAGATGATGAAGAAGTTCGTCCTTTCCTTGAGCCAGAATCAGGCAATCGTCCAAAAAAGGATAGATCTGTATTCCTCTTAGCCTGAAGAAAGCTATCACTGGAGCCAGAACCTTTGTGAACACTCTGGGTGCAGTAGATAAGCCAAAGGGCAATGCAGAGAACTGATAATGAGAAGTCCCAGCCCGAAAACGTAGATACTTCCTGCAACTTAGCCTGATAGGAACATGAAGGTAAGCCTCCTTGAGATCCAGAGTCACCATCCAGTGATCTTTGCCCAGCAGAGGTAAAAGCTGTTGTAACGTCAACATTTTGAACTTGGGAATGTCCAGATAAGTGTTGAGGATAGATAAATCCAAAATTGGTCTCCACGTGTCCCCCTTCTTTGGTACTAGGAACAGGCGAGAATAAAATCCTAGGCCCACTTATGACAGAGGGACCGGTTGTATGGCTCCTATTTGGAGCAGCAGAGAAATCTGTTTGTGAGCCTCTATTCTTTGCTGAGGAGGAACGTCTGGCATGCCTTTGAAAGGAGGCAAGGTATGGAAATAAAACCTGTAACCTTGGTGTATGATATCCAATACCCATCTGTCTTGGGTAATTAAACTCCAATTTTCCTTGAAAAGTGCCAACCTTCCTCCCAAAGGTGCTGCCAGACGAGAAGGCTCTGGCAGCTGAAAAGGTAGGTCATTGGGTCTGTTTACGAAAGGACTGACCCCTGCCCCCACCCGAAGACTGTGCAGGTGAACTACCTGTTCTAGGCCTGAAAGAGCCCTGAGCTCTGCCCCTACCACGTCTAGACCTACCCCTAGACTGGGAATCATAAGAAGGATCGTCCACCCCTTGGTAGGCCAATTTCTGCTAAACTTCGGAGGCTGAACCTGCAAAAAATCTTTAACAGTCTGCATAGACTTAGCCTTGTCTTCCATTTTCTTTAAGACTGCCTCAACAGGTGAACCAAATAACACATCAGATTGTAAGGGAGCATCTAAAATCCTTGTCTTAACATGGTCAGATAAATTCTGATCCCTTAGCCAGGCGTGCCTGCGAAGAACTGACCCAGTGGCAGCCACCCTAGATGAGGCCTGTACAGCATCAAAACCACATTGCAAAGAATGCTTACCCACTTGTTCAGAGACATGTACCAAATCTTGTAACTCTTTACACTCAATACCTTCCGCCAGAGCATCTACCTTAGACTTCAATTGAGACAGTAGAAAATTTTGGTATTTCAACATGTGAAACTGGCAATTCAGAGCCCTCATAGCTAGGGTGGAAGAAGTATAGACTTTCTTTCCCCATCTATCCAAAGCCCTGGCCTCTTTATCTGGAGGAACCGGATTTTTAACAACAGAAGCCTTAACACCCTTAGGCCCCTGACTAACAGTTTCTGGGTCCGCCCTAGGACTCAGAAAAAGATACTTATGAACTTCAGGCACCCTATAATACGTATCCTGCTTAACAGGAGCAGGAGGCAAAGAATCAGGATTAAGAGAAGCCTCTGCAAACACATCCTCCACAACATCCAGAACAGGAGGTATAGCCAAAGGCCTATGCTGGGGTAAAAACAAAAATTCCCTAAGCCTTTTCCTGGAATCAGAGAAGTCCTGACCTTCCCACTTAAAATGCTCCCTCATGGAATGAAGA
This sequence comes from Protopterus annectens, assembly GCF_019279795.1. Lineage (NCBI taxonomy): Eukaryota > Metazoa > Chordata > Ceratodontiformes > Protopteridae > Protopterus > Protopterus annectens. The sequence goes on along the minus strand of NC_056737.1, from coordinate 1,556,769,744 downwards.
GTCTCTGAAAAAGAAAAATCCTCAGGAGGAGAAGCAGAAGGAGTAGAATCATCCACATCAGAATCAGAATAAGGAGAATACTCCTGCAAGTCTTCAGTCGAAGACTCTGAAACATCTGAAGCCTGCTCTAAACTCCCCAACTCAGGTTCCACCCTAGGCCTCTTATCAGGAGGGGGCAAAGAACCCCTAATCAAGGTAATCAAATCTTCTGCCATTTTAAGCATATGCTTCTTGGGCACAGATCCTGAAGAACTAGGAGTGACACCAACTGAAGCTAAACCTGGCCTGCCTCTGGGATAAGCCTTGGAAACAGAAGGAGAAGGCCTAACCACCCTAGGAAGGGAGGGGAGTACAGTAACCTGAGAAGCCCCTTCAGCCTGACCTGCCTCCTGAGAGGCCACATCCTGCAATAACAAGGTCTCCCCCTGGGACTCCAGAGAAACCTCCAGTGGAACCACCGGCTCCACCGACACCTCCAAAGAACCGGCGTCCGGTACGGACGACTCGTCTAACCTGGGCTTAGCTGCCTTATCCTTGCGCTTCTTGAAGAAGCGGATGCCGGAGCATCCGACGGCATATTATAATTGCACCGCTTCCCGAAGACTAACCTGGCACAATCTAACCTTCTCTTAATAGTGCGCTTATTGAATCTAGCACAAAAGCGACACCCAACAACGTCGTGCTCAGGCCCTAAACAAGGAATACACAAAGTATGATAATCTCTATGCGGTATCTGTTTCCCACAAGAAATACAGTTATTCACTTTTTCTGACATCCGGTAAACCACTGAGGCAAGAAAAAACTAAAATATTCCCAACGGGGTACTTAGCCAACTTTGACTCGGTCTGAAACTCCGAATTCGAAAAATTTCAGAACGCCGAACGGCACTTGCAATGCTGCTTCTGCATCGGACCATGCGGCAAAAAAAGACTGAGGATATGACGTCGGTCATGCGCATTTGTACCCTGACGTCCTGATGTCAGTCTAATGCGCCTTGACCGACGTCAGCCTTATACTTTGATATTCGGGCCGACCGAGGACAGCGGACTACCCAAGTGTAAGGACTGCAGCAATGTGAGATGAAGAACATCTTGACTTGCAGAATGCATTAACTCTTGTAACTCTTTAGATTCTGCACAAGCATGAAAGGAAGACTTTTTTGTTTGAGGTGTTCCAGGGTATGTTGCTGAAATTGTAGCATATGGAACTGACAATTTAGTGGCCTGATAGCAAGAGTGGCTGAGGTGTATACTTTTTTACCCCATCTGTCTAGTGCTTGGGAATCCCTATCTGAGGGGGTGGGATTTTTAGCAGAGGTTACTTTAATCCCTTTTGGCCCTTGAGAAATTACCTCAGGGTTAGCAGTAGGATTTTTAAAAAGAAATTTGTGAGTCAGGTAGTCTACAGTACCTGTCTGGTTTTCTGGGTGCAGAAGGGAGAGTGTTAGGAGTCAAGCTGGATTCCAGGAAAACATCCTCCACAAAATCCATGACTGGGGGGATGGCCACGGGTCTGTGCTGCGGAAGATCTAAGCATTCCTGGAGTCTCTTTTTAGACTGAGGGTAGTCCTGACTCTCCCATTAGAAATGCTCCTGTAAGGTGTGAAGGGTTTTCCCAAAGGAAAAATCCTCTGGGGGAGAGGCTGAAGGGATGGAATCATCTGCATCAAAATCCTCATAAGTAGAGAGGGGTTGCATGTCTTCATATTCAGATGTATCAGAGTCATCTGACTCTTGTTCAGACAAAACTACCGGGAACAGATCTCTTTTCCTTTTGGAGGGGGTAGCTTGGTTTCCCCTGATCAGCATGATAAGGTCTTCCGCCATTTTAAGCATTTGAGACTGAGGCAAGGAAACAGGTTCCTGAGATTGGGTTCTCGGTTTCTTGGGTGTGGTTTGTACCCTGGGCCTAAGAAACTGTAGTTTTTTAAAGAATGGTAGTCATGAAAGAAGACGTCGGTTTGTGTCGAGAATTGGTAGTGCGAAGGACTTCATCGGAAGCCAGTGCCTGCTCAGCGGCTCCTGACCCATCCAAGGTAGAGACGACCACAGGATCTTTAGTTGAAGAAGAGTTTTGCGGCATACCGGACTCTGAAAGGGTCTCAGTAGCAGCCTGTGAATCCACAGAAGCGGGCATTAGGGGCTGCGAAAGCACCTCACTGAGGACCGGAGAACTGGCAACTAGCTTAACAGGAGCGTTGTCGGTAGGTTTGGATCTGTGCGGTCGGTCTCTGTCTTTATCTTTACGTTTTTTCAGAAGATCTGCTGTCGGATGACTTACCAAAGCCATATCAGAGTTCGAGGACTGTAAGCAAAAATATCTAGCTACAATACGGTCCCAACGATGGATAGTTCTGGCGTTGAACAAAGCAGAAGCGACAACGTGGAATGTTGTGGTCTGGGCCTAAACAAGTGATGCAGTAAGAATGAAAATCTTGGTGTGGTATTTGCTTTCTACAGGAGAAATAATTGTTAACTTTTTCTGACATTGGTTAGTGCAAGAAAAAAGGATCCCTAACGGGGTACTCAGCTTTCGAAGACTTCAGCTTCAAATCGGTAGACGAAACTCAGGTAGTGGCCGACCGGCACTCGTGCGAACTGCTTCTGCTTCGGGCTCCATGGCAAGAAAGACTGATGTAATGGCGTTGGCTGCTTACTTTATACTACTGACAACCTGACATCAGTCCTGAAGCGACAGCAATCCACAAAGAAATACTAGGCCGCCGGTATTTGGGCTGCCGAGGGCTACCCTGGCAGGGATAAGCCAAATGTGATGACTGCAACAGTGAAACACGAAGATCATCATGAAGACCATTTTCTGCAGCATACTATGATGCAAAGTCATTTTCCATTGCAAACAGCATTTGAATTTATTAAAAAGAGTTTCACATTTCTTAAGATCTGCTACATAAAATAAAAAGTTATGTCTTACCATAACTTGGCTGTGTTGCCTATTTTTATTCCTCCTCATGATAGGGTCTCTGATCTGACCCTTGGATCCAGCTCGGCCACATTCTCCAGACTTGAATCAGACTCTTGTGCTCCTCCCTCTTACCCATAATGCACCACACCTGCCCAAGCACCTCAGATCAACTTTGCTGATTGTATACATCCAACACCCAGAGAGCAAAAGAACAGCAGATGAGGCTCAGACATAATACCTATGTGTCCCGTCATGTTCCATGAGCTTCTAGAAGACTGAGTGCAGTGGGGTGGCTGGGTGGGAAAGTGAGGCGGAATGAAGACAAACAGCACAGATGCCAAGTTATGGTAAAACATAACTTTAAATGTCTTCTTCATTTCTCCTCACGATAAGGTCAGAGTCCCCAGATACATATTTCCTGGGTGGCCCTCATGGAAGGATATGTTAGAGCACCATCAAGCCAAAGGAAGCCCTGCGCCTAAAAATTATATCTAACTTTTAGTGTGCCACAAAGGTATGACTGTTAGACCATGTCGCTGCTGCACAAATATCATCGATGGAGGCTCAAGATGAGAGGGGGAAGAAGCAGCCATAGCCCTAGTGGAATGTGCCCTAGGATGCCATGGCACTTCTAGTCCTTTTTGTAAGTAAATGAAAGAGATACAACCAGTTATCCATTTTGCTAAAGTAAACTTAGAAACAGATTGGCCTAGTTTGTTAGTCAAGAAGGCTATGAACAGTTGATCAGACTTCGTGTGGTGTTTAGTCCTGTGCAGATAGAAACATTTGTCTATGAACGTTGAGAAATACTCCCCTTTATTAGAAAATTTCGGGAGGAACAGTGGGAAGTAAATGGACTGGTAGATATTGTTTTCCATGGCTACTTTAGGCATAAAAGAAGGACTGGTACGTAAAGAGACCCTGTCCTTATGAAAAATTATGTAAGGAGATTTGGAGGATAAGGCTTGCAGTTCAGAAATTCTCTTGGCTGAAGTAATAGCCACCAAAAAGATTGACTTCCATGACAAAAACTTCATGTCGCAACTGGCAGCTGGTTTGATGGGTCCCAGAGTCAAAGCTTGCAGCACAACAGCGAGATCCCAAGGAGGGGATGGGGTCTTTGATGGGAGGCCTCAACAAGAAAAAACCCTTCATAAACGATTTGCATAATCTAAAGGTAAACAGGGAACGAGATTAACTAGCAACATGAAAATTAGAAATAGCAATTAATTGAAGCTTGATGGTAGAGAAGCTGGCTCATTCTTTAAATAGGGTGCTAAGAAAGAGCAGAATATCTGACACTGGTGTTGAGAATGGATCAATATTCCTATTTGTAGCCCAAATGGTAACCCTTTTCTACTTATTGGTGTAGACTACTATTAGAAGCCTTTTTCGAGGCTAAATTATTTTGCAGACCAGGGAAGCAAGCTTGGATCGTCTTGCTATGGCTGGAAGTGGAGAAGCCATACGGTCAGCCTGAGGGTGCGAAGGTTGGGGTGCTGCAAACCTGACGGGTGACAGAGGAGTTCCTGTCTTGGCTCCAGTATCCATGGAGGATGTTTCAGATGAGACCACAGGAAAAGAAACTAAAGCTGACAAGGCCAGAAGGGGGCAATAAGGATGACTGAGCTCTTCAGCCTGTTTGCCTTCTGAAGAAACGTCAGGATCAGAGGTAGAGGGGGAGTAAGCATACAGGAGACCTGGAGGCCAATCCTGGACCAGTGTGCACTCCTCGGGGACTCCCCCAGAAGGGGAGATCAGGAAGAAGAACTTGCTGCATTTGTTGCTGAGGGGAGAGGCAAAAAGGTCACAGAAAAGCTGACCCCAGCAACTGAAGATCATGCTCGCCACTGACTGACTGAGGGATGAGTCATATGAAACTAAGACTGATCTGCTCAGTCTGTCTGCCAAATTGTTGGCTTTCCCAGGGATGTGCATTACAACCAGAAGGCGGTCCAAAGATATTGCCCATCTCCATACACTCATGGCCTCCCTGCACAAGGGGTATGAATGGGTTCCTCCTTGCTTGTTGATGTACCAGACAACAGTCATGTTGTCAGTATGAAGTGTAACAGTCCCCTAGAGGAGAGCATCCCGAAAGGTTTGCTACATTAGAACTGCTCTCATTTCTAGGACACTGACATGCAACCTGGTCTCAATGTGGAGACCATGTGCCTTGGACCATCTTCCCATTGTAATGCCCCCAAACCCAAACTGGGAGGTGTCCATGGTCACTGTGACTATTGGGGGGGTGGGGGGGTTAAGAATGGTTTTCCTAGAAGGAGATTGTCCAACTGAATCCATCGCCTGATGTGCCGTTTGCAAATTGGAGTCAAGCTGATGGGACTGGACAGAGGTTGATACAGAATGGACCAATGTACTGCCAATGTCCAATGAAGAATCTGCATGAAGAACCTTGCCAGAGGAACAGAATTGCTGCTGACATGGATCATAGGACTTGTAAGACTAACCTTGCAGGGGGAGACTGGTGGGATAAAAATTCCCGGACTTGATTCCTCAGTGTTATCACATAGTGCAAGGAGAAGGAAGCTATTAGATCTCTTGTATTCGGCTGCATTCCTATGAATTCCAGGTTCTGCAAAGGAACCAGACTGGATTTGTTTAGGTTTATAGTGATACCTAGGGAGTATGAAAGATGGATTAATTCATCTCTGTCTTGGATGAGCTGATGCCTTGTGGGGATGATAAGGAGCAAATCACCCAAGTATGAAACACATGGAATCCTTTGAGACTCATGTGAGCTGCTACAACTGCCATGCATTTGGTGTACACCCGGGGGGGGGGGGGGTTGTGGTGAGAGCCCAAAGGGCAGTGCTCTGAACTGGAAATGATTGGATCCCAGCCGAAAGTGCAGGTATCTCCTGGAGCACCTGTCTGTTTTGATGCGACAGAATGCTTCCTTGAGATCTACTGAGCACAGCCAATCATCCTTGCACAACAATGGTAGAATGGACTGAACCATAACCATTCGGAAGTTCAACTTCTTTACATAACAATTTAACTTGCTTAGCTCCAGAATGGGTCTTCTGTCCCTGTCTTTTTCAGCACCAAAAAGTGGAAGTAGGTTCTGAATCCTCTTGGTTCGGTTGGGACCTCTTGCATGACTTTTTTGCAGTAGTTGATGAATTTCCTGTGCTGCCTACTCCATCTGACGGGGTGGCACATCGGGGAGGTTCTTGATGGAGTTTGGAGGGTGAAGGGGAAAAGGAATGTAGTAGCCTCTGGATATTATGCTTAGCACCCAAGGGTTTTCAGTCAAATGGGTCCAGGTTTTTGAGTGCAAAGTCAGTCAACTCCCGACTGCCACCAGACAGTTGGGCAGTGCTTCAGGAGCGTTGATGGGGCTGGTTGGAAAGAGTCTCTAAAGCTTTGATTTTGTGCACTCCCTCTGCCTCTAGGTCAGCACCTACCATTAAACCCCCCTCCTCTGCCTCTAGAGGAGAGTTCCCTGCACGGGTCATGGAAAGGCCCTTGGGACGTACAAAACCACATTTTCTTGCCTCCACATTGGTTCCTGCAGAAGGACCTCTGAGGCTTAGAAAACTTAATCCCTACAGCAGAAAGGGTCTTCCCATCCTTTTCGCTATGAGTGAGCATCTCTAACAGATGGCCCAAACAGTGAACAGCCATCATAGGGGGCCATTCACAAAGGACACCTTAAAGGGCTCTGTGAAATCATCCAGGCGTGCCTCCTTAGGGAAAGACCTGAACCGGCTGCTCGTGAGGTATCTTCCTTTGTATGGGAGATTAATCTCATTGAGGAATTTGTGACAAGAAGATAGACTGGTCAGCTTGGAAGAAACTTTCTAAAATTCCTTTGCAGGCATGAACTCAGAGAAGATGAAAGCTCCTTGATCAGATTTCTCTACAGCCATGTAAAGTGAGCTAGGTAATTTAAAGACCTCAGGGCAAAGGTGGCTGAGGTGTAAACATGCTTTCCAATCCTGTCCAATGCTCTTGACTCATTGTTAGGCAGATGGAAATTGGCAGTCTCTGCCAGTTCTTTCTTAGTGGCTGCCACCACCATGATGGCATCAGCTATGGGACCTTTACTCCAATGCTTTCTATTCTTGACAAAGGCAGTAAGATCTGGTTCCTCCCTGTTTAAGTACCAGCCTGCTGACATATTGTCCAACTGGATTGCTATCGTTGCTAGAGGAAGAGTGTCTTGAAATGCTTGGAACACTAAAAGCACCGCCCTCATCTCCAGGATGTTTATGTGCAAGTGAGCCTTGTGCTCTTGCCAGATGCCTTGGGCCGTCTTCCCTAGATAATGCCCCTCACCCAATCTGGGAAGCATCCGTGGTCACTATGGCCTGGGGTTTTGGGGGGATGAAGGGATGGCCTTGAGATACTAATGGAGAGCGAATCCACCATTGGAGATCCTTTTTGCAGGAGATGGTTATAAATTTGCGTGATATCGGAAGTCCCAAGATTGACCATTGTGTGGTATGTAACCACTGAAGTATTCTCATATGAGGACAAACTAGGAGAATGAGTACAACTGCCATTGCCATTTTCCCCAGTACCTGAAGAACCAGTCTTGCAGATGCTTACGTCTTCCTGATTAACAATCTTACTCGATGGCAAAGAGTGTTTACTCTGTCTTGTGGAAGTCTTGCTACTATTATGACTGTGTTTAACTCTGCTCCTAGGAAGATTAAGTTCTGACATGGCTCTAGAGCTTATTTTTTGTAGTTTATGGTAATACCTAGGGAGGAACAGAGTTGAAGGTTATAGTCCTTGGCTTGTAGCAGAAGATATCTGGTCGGGGTGATTATAAGCCAGTCATCCAGATATGGAAACACCCGGAATCCTAGTCACCTCAGGCGAGCCGCTACTATTGCCATGCACTTGGTGAACACTCTGGGGACTGTAGTGAGACCAACGAGCACAGCTCGAAACTGGAAGTGATGGACTCCTAGTCAGAAGCAGAACCACCTTCTGGATAACCTTTCCATTCAAATGTGGTAGTATACATCCTGAAGGTCTATAGAGCACATCAAATTGTCTTTTTCCAGGAATGAAGTATCGACTACAGTGTCACCATCCGGAACTTGGTATTTTTCACAGATTTGTTCAGATTGCTGAGTTCCAAAATGGGTCTCCAGTTCACTGTTTTCTTTGGAACTAAAAGGAATCTTGAGTAAGTTCTGGATCCTCTTTGGTCTGTGGGGACTTCTTGGATGACTTTTTCTTAGCAATTTTTGTATTTCTAATGTTGCGTGTCCCTTCTGACTGGGTGGAATGTCAGAAACTGACTTGTTTACAGGAGTAGAGAAGGAGAAGGGAATGACATATCCCCTGGACATTATGCCCTGCACCCATTTGTTGTCTGTTATCTTTTTCCAGGTTTTGCAGTGCAGGGACAAATGAGCCCTGACTGCCTTCAGAGGCAAGCAATCGGGCACTCCTTCAGGAGCGCTGGAAGGGTCTACCAAAGAAAGATTCTCTGGATCCCTGATTTTTCAGGCCTCCCATGCTGGAAGGGTTCTTCCATTACTGTTCCTCCTTCTGCCTCTATGGGAAATTTCACCTTGCGTGTCCTGAAAAGACCTTTGTGATTTCCCAAATCACATTTTCTACTACCTCTCTAACTTATAGGAAAGGGTCTGGTAGGTGTGGAAAAACGCACTCTGACAGATAAGGTGTTCCTCTCCTGTTCTCACCTGGTGAGCATTTCTAACTTTAGGTCCAAAAAGAGAAGAGCCATCAAAGGGGGGGGGGGGGGGGTGTTCATGAAGGAAAATTTGAAGGGCTCCACAAAATCACAAAGGTGCATCCAGGCCTGCCTGAGAGAAATGCTTGAACCTGCCGCTCTACTCACTCCATTTGCTGCATACGATACGAGTCTCATGAAAGAGTTGAAAGAATTAAGGGTGGCAAGATGAGAGGTGACTATTTACCGCTGCATCAGCTACAGCTCCTTGGAGGGAGTCTGTAAATTCCTTTAACGGATCCCTCTGTAGTCTTTTCAAATGGGTAAGTTAGTTCAGTGACCTCAAGGAAAAGGTCGCTGATGAAAAGATATGCTTCCTGTACCTATCCATGGTCCTGGAATCTTTATTAGGAGGCTGGCTAGAAGAACTCGTCCCAGATGGTTCTTGGTGGCCGCCGCCACAAATATTGCATCAACTGCTACACCTTTTGACAAAGAGGGCTTGTCTTTTGGGGCTGTAATGAATTTATCTGGCCTCCTGGGAGTATGTTCTATGGAGTCTGGGGTTTCCCAAGCCTTCCGAAAGATTAACTCAATAACCTCATTGGAAGGAGGGATCACCCAAAAGGTTGAAGAGCAAGACCCAATGGGCTTCGGGTACACAGACTCCTTGGTCGAAGGGGTTGTGGACTGCCAGTCACCTCTCTGCTTCAAAACTTCCAGGATGTCTCCAAAGGAGACATCTTCAGGAGGTGACTGTGTGGACCCTTCTGCTTCGAGATTGGTGGCAGAAGTGATAGGCTCCTCCAAGAAGTCAAGATTCTTCCTCTTGCAGGTCCTCTTCTGAGGGAGCTCCTCAGTGGGATATTCTGGAGAGGTTTCAGAAGGTGGAGGATTCCCCTTGTTGGGCTTTCTGAGGCCTGGGATGTTTGCGGTCCCATGGACAGGGTATGTGAGGGGCTGAAGATACCTACGCAGAGCTGGGAGGAAGATCCGAGGGGGACTGTGAGACTGGGAAGTAGTCAGTGCCCTCCTCATGACTTCAAAAGCTGTCTTCTCCTGCTCTGAAGAAAACCCCAGAAATAACGGAAGAGTTGTCAGGCCTGAAGGCATCTCCAGCGTAGATAACAGAAGCTCCGAAGCAGAAGTAGGAGCCGAACCGATCTGTGCTGAAGCCCCCAGATGCAGGGTCAGGTCCAGAGAGATCCAAACCAGCTCTGCTGACCCGACTGGAGAGTGATGGCTGCCAGAGGTTCCCTGCACCGAGTGGAAATACTCTGGGCAGTTATCGGATCTAAGGAACCTACGGGTTTTGGATCAGATACAGACACTAGCCAGATACTGGAATCTTCCAGTTCTGAAACAAAGGATGGATCGGAGGAGGAGCAGGCACAGAGGGAGAAGACTGTCTTATCCGATACCTGTGGGTTCGGATCCAATAGTAATTTGGCCAAGGCCAGTGTCTCCAGTAGCCTTTGCACCACCCTATCCACAACATCAGAGTGACTCCTCATCAACTGGGTGGAGAGGGTAGGAGATCTTGACCTTGTTAAAAAAGGTGAAGGGAGCAGAGAAGGAATTGGCTCCAAGAAAGGAGGAGATCAGCTCTGATACCTAAATTCAGTATGCAAAGTCTTCTTTGGAGCTGACGATTCAGATAAAGTACACTTCTGAGCTGTAGGTTCTGATTGCTCCAAGGGAGTCTTGGATCCAATTTGACCTGTCTGCGCCAATGGTTCAGTTGGAGCTGACACTTTAGTTACTTTTTCCTTCGGCTCCAAAGATGATTTCAGAGCCAAAGAAGGTTGTTTTAAAGACCTCCCTGATTTTGGTGAAGGCGACTCAGTTGATATAGCCTCAGAAATTTTTTTTTTTTAATAACCCCTTCATAATAAGCTTGTTCATGCATGAGTGCAAGCGCTGTCTGCTTAAAACCATGGCAAACTGAACAAACTCTTGCAGATGAGGAGGTCCCATGCAATACACAAAGTGTGTGAGTTGCTAAGGGGCATCTTTTTCCCACATTGCTCACACTTTCTGAAGCAAAGAGGCTTCCCTTCTTTTTGAGGCATATTTAAGACAGTAAGAAATGACACACACCCACTTATGGAAGAAAAGGCCTCTAACCTAAACAGGACAAGTTAGGAAAAGGGAAGCTTTTTTTTTTTTAAATTAATCATCCTCCAAGTTAAATGGATGAAAGGAGACAGGGACAGCAATAAGGAGTAAGAAAATAATGTCCTCTAACTAAAACAGACATTAGTTAGGCACCCTCTAACTTAAACGGACGCTAACAAAGAAAGTAAGGTATAAAAGCACTAAAAAAACCTATCACTCATTCAAAGGGTAAAGACATACAAACTGTTCTAGTAGGAAAAACTATCAAAATAAGAATAACTAAGAGAAAGTATAAGAAACAAATTTAGAAACACTTAACCCAGAGCTTGCTAGTAGAACCTCCTTTTTCACAGAGCAGAAAACGAGATCTGGGGAGTCGAGATTATGGGTAATGGATGCACACAAACTTTGCTGAAGATCTCAAGCTTTTGGAATGGCCAAGATGGATCCGATGTATCAGATCCAACCCATCAGTGAGAATAAAGGAGAGATTGACATCACATGATATAATTTTCTATGGATCCAAGGATGCTGGTGGATCCAAAAGGGTAGACACTTTATTTGGATAAGAGGGGGTCAGATCCAAAGTTTTCTTGGACTTGGCTTTCAGTTCCAGTGGATCTCTTGAGGAGGTAAGGAAAGACCTCTTTTTTTGCTTCTTTCACAGAAGAATTAGAAGCCAAGGAAGGGGTCTGAGCCTCAGAAGCTGAAGATGGAAGGAGAACCCTCATCAACTTTTTACATCTGCCTGCTAGAGCCCAAGGATTAAATGAAGCACAGACTAAACACACTGCTTTAAGATGGTCTGCACCTAAGCAATACATGCACTCCCTGTCGGCATCCTGACTGGGGATTTTATACCCAAAAGAAGTGCAACACTTAAAGCCAGGAGAAGGTTTGTCATACATGACAACAACCTAAGCCCTCCAAAAACCAACAGACACTCAACTAAAGGCTAAACTGGAAAGGCAATTAACCTTAGATTTAAAACTTCGACAGCAGAGATAGGCGCCTGGACGCTGAAGTGACAAACAAAATCTGAGGTGCTTGGGTGGGTGCAGTGCATTATGGCTAACAGGGAGGAGCTCAGGATCAGATCCAGGTCTGGAGAATGTAGCCAAGCTGGATCCGAGGGTTGGATCACAGAACCTTTTGTGAGGAGGAATGAAGAAGGCAACATCAGACTGATGCATTTATTTCAATTAATCACAGCATTTGCTTGTTACATACTGCTTTCAGTTTGTAGAAGGCATTCTCTCATCTAACTACAGCACTACAATTTGCAAAAACGCAGCACTACCAATAAGCACTCAATCACACATGATTTCTGTTCAGTGAATCTCTGCCTCATTTAATCGAAAACAATCACTGTTTACCAGAAGTTCTTGGCAATTTTCAAGGGCTCTACTTTGCTTCATGACAGCTTCCTGGACTCTGAGCAAGCATCTCATTTTAAAACATTGTTTTTCCCTCCCATTTTAGTATCCTCCAAATGATACTTGCTCAAATTAAGCAATAGAGTCGATTATTTAGTTTTCCACTGTTAGCAGTAATAATTTTAAATCTCATTACATGCTGTTTGACAGCAGGTAATCGTGCACATATAGGTTACATTAGCATGTAAAGCAGCATACACAAAAGATGCTGCTTGAATGCCAAAGATACATGATAAATCCCAAGCAGACACAGATTTCCCTCCTAAAAATTTAAGATTAAAATTTTAAATAAAGAGCTAGAATTCCTAAAACAGCACATCTCGCAGAAAATGATCAAAGATACTCCCTTTCAAAATGAAGCCTTACTACAATAAGTAAATGTATGTAATGTTATGGGTTCCTGATCTACTCTAAAAAGTAGACTATCCTTCAGAAGCATTAAATTATAAGAAAAATAATTTCTTTCTTTTTACAATCTGAAGCAATTGTTCTTCCTGAACATGCATTGTGACTAATTTTCTTACTAACGTTGCTAAATCAATATTACTCCAGTCTGTTTTTGGCAAATTTTATGTCTCCAGCCACTATTATTCTTACCGCATGTTTCATGCAAGAACTGTACTAATTCCTCTAAGTGATCAGCACTTAACGTTGGTGGTCTATATACTCCAAATGTTATATGTTCCCGGGTTGCCTATATTGTCACAGTTAAACAATCAATAGTATTGGTGTTATTACTTAACATGTAATGATCACAGGTCTCAACTATCTTTAATCCTGATGACACCTCCACCTGATGTTTTGTTAGGATGTCACAGTAAAACCATTTATACCCCGACAGAACTGGTTTCCAGTCATTATTCTTTAACTATGCTTCACAAATAATATCATCATTAATCCTCTGGAAACATAGCACATTTTCCAATAAAAAAACTTTATTATTAATGCTCCTAGAATTAACAACCATTAGAGATGTATCAAATTTTATCTGTCAACGGATACATTTTTGACCTGGCAAAAATTCTATCTTGTGCTTGTTAAATACTGCAAAATATCTGCTGCAGAAATTCTCCTTCCTGATCTTAAGTGCACGCCATCCTGTCTGCCCATGTGTGTGCCCAAAATTTTGCTCGGATGCTATGCACATTTCCATTTTTTAAAACAGGACATTTTTTCATGTAGGTATTTACCCAAAACAATCTTTTCATTCACTGTAACAAAACTCCTTTCTACATGTGACTTGTGAAAAATATGTCCTAATACCTATACAAGCTATGCCAACAAAGAGGTATGTAAGTTCCCTACTAATAGAGTCCACGCGTATTAGATAATTTGCACAGACAAGAATAAAAACAGATCCGTACTTCTTTATGATTAGGCATTCTAATGCCTGCCTCACATACTCTTTTTTTGCTCCTGGCAAGCATAACACTATTCAATGTTCATTATCTTCTTTGCAGATTTAAACATCAATTCATCTGATAATTGAATCACCAATTGCAAGAATATCTTTTCTGACAAAATCTAAAGAATCATCAACTTCTAAATTCAGTAGTATCTACTCTATTGTTACAAAGGCATGATCTTCATTACCATTGGTTTTAATAATCTCAGTGTTTTCATTGCTTATTACATTTGCAAACATACAGCTCTCATCCAGTTGGCATTGTACACCCCTCAGACATGTTGTCAATATCAATCTTTCTCCTCTTTTTGCTTACAGTATTGTTTCTCAATCATTTCATATTCAGTTTTCATTTCTTTCTCTTCACCTGCCCATTGCCTCTTTTTTCTACCTTCTCTTTTGGCAAAATGACTCCCTGTAATCTGTGTGTTGCATAACAAAGCAGTGTCCTTTTTAGCATGTATTCTCTTTGCTTTACAGACATGTATCAGTTTCTTTTTCTTCTTTGTTATTTGCTGTGAACTTCCTTTCTTTTTTTTTACTTTCTTCTGTACACTCTGAATCCTCAAGTTTGCTGAATACTTGTATCCAAAATTCCAAAGTTGTCAGTGGCATTATCTTGTTTGAAGACAACAGATACAATATTTCCTAAATGTGCTTTATTTGCTCTTTGCCTATTACGTGTCTCAAAAATCCAGTCATTAATATATGTAACAGCTCTCCAAGCTGTGCCTATCGTACAAGTAGCATTGTCATCAGTATGTCTAAATTTACTAATAATGGTAAGCAAATTATCCAACTTTTGACATGAGGAACACAGATCACCATTGTTATCAGGTGTTACTTTTAAATATACATAGCATATTGTACAAAATATTTGTGCTTTACCAAATTATTAATGGCATACACATTTAATGAATCCTTCTCAGCTGCAAATGGATAAAAAAATTCTAAAAGAAAAAAATTAGTTACCAGAAAAATTCAGGGAGAAATTAAATCAACTTCTAAGAGAAAACTCACATAAACAATATACAACTAAATATTAAATTAAGTACAGTGAGGTTGTTGCGCTGACTGTACAAATCGTGGAAGCCGCACAAATGCTGGAATTCCTTTATATCACATGAGAATGTGCACAGTAGCTTCTGCTCACTGCTTGCAGTACCACCACTTTGTTTAACAGTACAGATTAATAAATAAACCAAGACAGGATTGTTTAGCTAAGCTCTGGATTCTCCTTTCTGCAGTCTGTGTGAATTAATACCTGGCTAGGCCCCTTGGGATGCCTAGAGTTTACCTGTCTAAAACCTATCCCTTTCTAACAACTAACAGTGAAAATTAATTTTCAGTAGAAGTCTGACTTTCCTGCCTAACTTCATAGAGGTGGAATGAATTCTCATTTCATAATATTAAAAATAAGTGCAATTAGGAACCACCTGTTGTGGCATATACTGTCCTAAATACAGCCCTGAAGCCACACATTTGATTACTGGGTCTAGTGCTTGAAAGAGCTGACAGGGGATGCATCCTAAGAGGAAGGGCAGGGTGCAGTAGGGTGCTCCCTGCTATACTCCCTTAGAAAAGGTCTGATTCAAATATATGTCCTGGGGTGAGCTTTTGGATCACAACTCACTGCAAGTTGTAGCCTTTGTAGCAAACCAACATCAGTATGCTCTTGCAAGGGGACAGTATTTTCAATCTCTGCATTGATGTGGGCAGCACATTCCTCAACACAACAGTGGGGTTAGGAAAGACATAAAAGTTCTTATAGATGGGATGCTGTCAAGGACACAAAGCACCATCATGGCTGCCTGAATAACAGACCCTCCAGAGAGCTCTCACCCAACACCAGGTAACTATTTTCAGTTAAGATGGAAATGAACAAGCATGTTCACTTGGAGGAAAGCTTGATGATCACAGCAGGGAGAGGAGCATAAAGAACCTGGAAAAAACAAACCATCTTAAGGGTTTACTTATGTTTATTGATTCTGGATGGACAAGATTTCAGGGGAGACAGTGTTTTGGTTTAATTTAAATGGAGTTATAATACATACATCATGGCAAAGTTTGAGGTTGTCTGGTAAATGGCAGTTTTCTCCTTTTGTACTCCTCAGATTGCTATTGATAGCCTTGACTCCTACTTTGGGTCCATCAATGTAACTTATGGTGTGGCTGAAATCTTGAGAAGTAGTTGGGAAAGGACAGTTGTGTATATTTACCATAAATGTTGATGCTCAGGTGTATTCACTGTTGTAGTAATAACTCCCTTGGGAATTCCTGTGAAAGTCCTTGGCCAGCCCAAACACCAGAAACTTTTTCTTCCTCCTAATGGCTGGAAGATGCCATCCTCTCCAAAGTCAGGAAGTCAGGGTATAAGGACTGTCAGCCTGCATCATTTTCACAGGTCTTTCTTGGCCCTAATAAAGACAGGAGCCCACACTCTCCATATCCTAGGCCAAGAGCACAAAGCTCCCACACTTCGCCAAAAGGGCTACTGTGAGGGTAAGGGACATGAAAGGGGAAAGAGGAGGAGAAAGAAGGGAACTAAGAGATAACAGAAAAGGAATATAGTGCCAATCCAACCTAAAGCAAGAAGAGGGGAATGGAGGGAAGGGAAAAAAACTACTGCAACAGTAAAGACATTTAACATCTACATTTATGGTAAGCACACACAACTGTACTATTGTCATCATGTTTCACTGTTGCAGTAATAGCTCCTTGGGAGGATGTCCAAAGCTAAGGCTGGGAGCTGGAAAAAGAACTAAGGTGAAGCTAGGATGCCCTACAGGATTTCAGAGGAGATCCCAGGTCTAGCTCCAGAAAAGCAGGGGAGGTTACAGTTCTTGGTAAAGGTGCACAAAGAGGACAATGTTGCTGACTCCAGGATTTCCTTGACAGATATACCCCTGTTGAAGGAAGCAGTACCTGTTGTAGCTCTTTTGAGATCTGTCAATGTGCTGTGGTACCAGTTTTCCACAAGGCTTGTAGCCAAATTTTAAACAATATAAACTTTGTTTGGAGGCTCGTTAACTGGTTTGTCTGATGTGTTAGGTGCAAAAGTCACAAACAGTTGAACTGATTTTTCTGAATTTTTTGTCTTGTCCAAGGAATATCTTGCCTCTGAACAACCAAAGTGCGAAGGATCCTCTCAACCTTGCTTTGTGGTTTAGAGACAAAAAATCAAAATAAAGGGAAATAAATGGTTTTGTTCAATGAGATCTCTGTGAAAACTACAGGCATGAATAATGGGTTGGTCTACAGGGATGCCATCTCAGGATGAAAAGTGAGGAAGGGGTCCATGCACATAAGAACTTGCAGCTTAGAAATTCTCCTAGTTGACTTCCAAGATGGTTAGACTCTGATCAACAGCTTAACTTCAGCTCTCCTAGTGTGAAAATAGAAATGGAGTAACAGCAGCAAGTGATATTGTCAGCTTGATCAAAATTTAGTTACTGGCTAGTAAGTACACTGCCTGGATGCCTGCAAAGAAGAAACTAAGAGAGCCTAAAAGAAATTTAACTATAAAAAAGGTGGAGAGAAAACACTGGGAAAAATCCTGCAGCTGTTCAGAAAAAAGCAGTTCAAGCTCCAGCTTTGGTACAAGACATGTCCGGAAAAAATAAAATCAATTATGGTGGTCATGGTTGGGAGATTTTCTTTTCATTTAAAAAAAAAAAAAAAAATTTCTTTTTTTTTTTTGGACAGACACAGAAAATGAAAACGGGTCGCAAACACCTGTTGCATCTGTGTGACCGATTGTTTACTTCTTTGTCTTCCATACACATGGAATTTGAAGATGAAGTTTGGACTGTGCAGCAGACCATGAACGTACAACTGAGAGGTAGGTGTGTGCATGTATGTGGATGTAACAGGGTGGGGGGGGGGGGTCATACCTCTCAACTGTCTAGATTTTCACAGACTGTCCAGATTTTTGCCCCGTATTTTGTCTGCTCCTCATAAAAAGTATTGAAGTTGCTAAATAATGACAGACATTTCAGTTTTAGACTTCATATCTTTCAAAAAAATGCATACGAACACAAATCCTGTTATTCTAGCAATTTTCTAAGTTCATAACAGCAATATTTATAATCTGGCAAATTTATTTTAGGCTTTGTCCAGATTTCTTGCACTAAGAGATTGAGGTGCGTGTGAGAGAGTGAAATGTCCTAGTTAGGGTTAAGCAGGTGGTTAGTAATTTGCTTGGGATAGGAGTTTGGCATAATGGTTAAGGTGTTTACCTTGCAAACACAAGGTGCAGGGTTTGATTTTCACATGGGGTAGATGGCTAGGCTTAAAATGACCCACAAGGGCAGTTAGCCTAGTAAGAATCTATGAACCTTAGGCTCAAACCCTATACCTTAGCTACAGGAAACAAGAGCCTGAATCCTCTACCCTAACTGGCAAGCTGCATTTTTCAAGGAACCGAGTTTCAGGTGCATTTTTCAAGGAATTTAGTTTCAAGTACACTTTGAAGGAATTGTGGGCTTCAAGGGAAGAGAAATTTACTGCTGCTCATGCCAAGTTTGCTTACAACATGCAACTGTTTTGTTTACGAAATGGTATCACTATTGTGATATAGAATTTTAAAGGAATGTTAGTAGCACAACAAGTAACATACTTGCATTTTGATGCAGAATGCTGTGGGTCTACTCCCTCAGCATGTAGAGGGATTGCTGATACTGTGTTGTATTTTAAGGTGGTGGGGTGCTGGTGTCCTGAGTATGTCCTCCTTTGGATGAGATGCCTAGTAACTATGAACCTGTTTTCAGTTTGCCATGCATTCCCTATTGTAATATTATCAGCTTACAGTTTTTAATGCAACATAGACAATTTATTCTTCAAGGGCAGCCAGTACTGAATTTGTACATGAAACACTGAAATATAAAGTTGTTTGCTAGCAGCAACCTTTTCGTTAGTAACAGATCTCTTTAATGTAGAATTATTTAGACGACTTACTTCTACAGAGATTGTGCATATTGATTAATATTGGTGGACTGTAATGACAGAAGTATGAGTGACCTTTTATGATTGAAATGTTCTGAACTGGGCAGTTTTGTCATTATTGGTTTATATGTTTTGTTTCACTGCTTACTGGAAAAATGTTCAAAACTATAAATTTAAAACATGCTCTAACAAACAGTGCTGTATTATATAAGAGATATAATTTAATTATTATATATTATAATTTAATACAATCAGGAAGGTGAATCAAAAAATCTGCATGGTGCTAAAATGTGTGCAAGGGATCTATGATATGAAAACAGCCCAAAGGTAAACTTAATCTGCCATTGGCCAGATGCATTTGCTTTGAATATGGGCTTCAATGTTGTTTCAGTGAATGAGAGTTTTAAAGGCAGAGAAGTTTTAATGCTAAGCCTGTTTTCATTGTGAGACTGTATTGCTTTGTTTAACAAATGTCTAGCAGTGTTTGTGCTATAAAACTTGAAATAAAAGTTTAAAATTAAATCCAAGTATCTGTAATCACTGTAGACATAAAGCAGAAAACAGTCTGCACTGTGTTTATGGCAAATGGGGAGAAATAGCCAAGTAATGGCACACTGGAATGGCTACGTGTGTGGTGGGGGGTACCAAAATTACATGCATTATGTCCAAAAATTTTGACATGAAAAGTTGGCAACGCTAAGTAACCTAGAGGGGGGAAAAAAGTAAAATATGCTCAGAACTGATTAGAGTAAATGAAATGCTAAAGGACTATATAAACTCAAACAAAAGGCTGGTAAAATGGAAGAAACTTTAAACAGATATTCAGATGAGCTGATAAAATGCAAAACGCTTCCTTTGGCGTGATGGTTCTGAGGAATATTCTCCCGTGAGTCCACCCTGGATAAAGGTAGCTGGGGACTCTGTCCCACATGTGAGGAGAGGATGAAAAATTGACAATGTCAGATAAAGAAGTTATGTACTCACCATAACATTCCATCTGTACTGTTGCCACCTTCCAGCCCCCATCTGTAGATACCTGACTGAATGAGAGGACCAAGTTTAGGGCTAGATTTTATTCTATTAGCTCTAGAAATTGCTTTACTTAAGGCTCTTTGTGTGTTGAATTCCAACTCTTCTCTTCTTACTAATATAGTTACAGCAAACAAGATCGGAGGTAATGGAGACAGATGCATTTGGGTAAGGGGAGGTACCCAAGAGCTTTTTGGTTGCCACGAGCTTGTTAACGGCAGAGTCAGACTCGAGGACTCTGATCCGAACCCACATGTAAAGGAGAGGATGAAAAACTGACACTATCAAATCAATTTATTCCAGTAATCAGAAAATGTAGAGAGGAAGATGTGAAATTCAAGCTGCTACATCCAGTTGTCTTCGGAACTTTTTTCCTGGGAGATGGAAGTAATTTAAAGAACATGTTAAGGAGAAAAAGCAAGTTTATCCAAGAAAAAATGAGCCATCAAGCAAAAAGGGATTCTGTTTCTCATTCTTCTAATAATTAAGCACATAGAGAGACTTTGCCAGTGAAACCTTGTCCACTGTTCCAAAAGCAAATGCTTGAGAGACAGAGAAGAGCACAGGAGTTGGTCAGAAGACTCGAGTGTACCATGGAACTGAACTGGAACCTGGAGTAAGGAGATAAAAAAGATGAACAGGAGAAAGATCAGCAACACAGAAATAGTGCATAAATGTGAGACTGCAAAGAATCCCTGCAAAGAATCAATCTCATTTGTGAAATACAGCTGTATAACAATACGTGGAAAGATGGGACTTTTGCTGACTTTGTTAATCTTTGTTAAACTTGTGGGTGGAATACATGTATAAAATCAATTAGCATTGTATTATATACATTAAGCATTGTGTAAGGTTACATACACATATGAATGACCTTGAATGCAGAGTAGGAAGGTTGATGGTGGTTTTCTGTATTTGATTGGCTGTTCCAAAGTTTGAAATGTATACTTAAGCAGATGTTAATTGATTTTTTCTTGTCTGATGAAGCAATGTTGGGCATTGTGAAAGCGCTCACCCATCTTTATTAAAACGTTGGATTTTATACACACTGTGGATTTCTCAACTTTATTCCAGCTACTTTCAGCTTTTGGGTATTATTCTACTGGCCAACAGATTCAGTGAAAACTTTACCCTCTGTCCCCCCATCAGTAAAGCAGGACATCCCCAGTACCTGCTCCCCCTCCCCTTATCTCTAGGGAACAGGTCATCACTGCCCTTTCAAAGGCAAAACATACAACCTCCATGGGACCAGGTAACATCCCAGGCTGTATCCTACATGAACTGAGGCATGAACTTGCACCACCATTAGGCACCTGAGTACCAGCTTTGTCCGAGCTGAGTGGAGGACAGCCACTGTCATCCCTTTACACAAAGGTAGAGCATCCACCGATCCAGGAAATTACAGACCCAACAGCCTAACTAGCCTGACCTGCCAGGCCATGGAACGAATTATCATGGACCTCATTAACAGGGACATTGGCAACCTCCAAGCACTCAACCCCACACAGTTTGGCTTTGTCAAGGGGAGGTAATGTCTGTTAAATCTGGTCAACTTCTTTGAGACAGTCACCAAAGCCACGGGCAAGGGGAAGACGGTGCACACTGCCTACCTTGACTTGGCCAAGGCCTTCAACAGTATTCCCCACTCAGCAGACAAACTCTCTCAACTAGGTATCAATCCATATGTTATCAGATGGGTAGCAAACTGGCCCACTGCTAGAACCCACGTAATCAAAATAGGGGAAGCCACCTCAAGCAGTAGACCAGTTACGAGCAGCGTAGTCCAGGGATCAGTCTTGGGGCCCCTGTTATTCGGGATATACTTCTCTGAGGTGCAGGCTGAAACCAGTGGGCTATGGCTGACCAAGTCTGCAGATGACTAAGTTGGGCGTGGTCATCAATTCTCCAAGTGATGCGGACGTCTTCCAAAAGGGTCTCACCCAAACAAATGACTGGTGCCAGAAGCATGGTCTCAAGCTGAATGCCAAAAAATGCATCATCCTCCCCTTTGGGGAGAGAGACGTCCCCATATATTATAACATTAATAACAACACCCTAAGCACTCAATCAGTCATGAGGGATTTGGGCACCTTGGTTGACAGCAAGCTGACTTTTGACCACCATGTTGCTTCCATTGTACAGAAAGCTTTCTATATGGCGCACCTCATAAGTACGGGTATCTTATCCAGGGAAAAGGAGGTCATAGCATCCCTGTATTCTTCCCTTTTAAGGCCAATTATTGAGTACAATGTCCCCTGTGGCATGTACCTTGCAAAACATATGCAGCAGCTGGACAGCCCACAGAGGTTCCTCACCAGAAGAATCCTGGGCCTCAAACATCTACCCTACAGGCTACAAGCCCTGTCCCTCTACTCAGTTTCATACAGACTCCTCAGAGTGACATCTGTCTGGTATACAAAGCAATCTCAGATCCAGCTTTGATGGGACTGCTGCATATCTGCAAGTCAAGCTCCAGTCAAGTAACCCACATGCACGACTTCAACCTGGTCTGTAACAGCAATAGGACTTCTTGGCGGGACAGATTTGTGTCCCAGAGAATCCCCCTTTTGTGGAACAGACTCCCTCTCCACGTTAAGCAGAGTATCTCATCCCTTTTCAAGCGCAACCTGGATAAATGGAACAGAAACAGAAAATACACCCCTGGGATTCCACCTGTGTCCCTGCTGGAAAGGGGCTTTGGGTGCTGATTTGTCTACACATGGGCTAAACTCTTGGCTAGGCTTATAAGGGCCTCAGGGCCAATAGCCTAGTAACTTCCTATGATCCTATGAAATTGTTTTGACACAGGTTGTCCCTTCTCATCTTCACAAGAAATGAACAATTGATCCAAAGATCTAAAATATTCAGTTCTATCAAGAGAGTATCCCAGTTGCTGTGGACATCCAAGGTATGGAATATCCTTTCTCTATAATTTTTTAGGTTCATGAAAGAAAAACAGGGAGATGGACAGTTAGGATTAGAATAAACTTGGACACTTTAAGCATAAAAGAACAATGAGTTCTCAAAGAAACCTTGTCCTTATGGAAAAATCAGATAGGGTTGACTCATCCATAAGAGTTTGTGAACTTGGATACTCTTCTTGCAGGGGTTAGAGCAATCATGGGACCTCAAGTCAACCAAATTAGCTGGTTCAAATGCAGCAAGTGTCAGCTTCTTCATTACAAAGTTAAGATCCCAAGGTGGGTCCACCAATTTACTCCGAGGCCTCTTGCACAAGAAAAAAACTTTCAAGAACATTTTAACACGAGACTGCACAGAAAGAGAAGGCTCCATGAGCAGACATGCTAAAATGGTAAATAAATTAAACTTGATGAAGAAATAAAGGCCATAAGATAGTAACTTGCACAAATATTGTAGAACCAGAGAACAGCTAGCCCTGAATGGGTGCTGGTCATGTTGTTAGCACCAACTAGAAAACCTTTCGATTTGCTAAACTACAATTTTCTAGTAGCAGTTTTTCTTACTTCCATTAGTACCTGCTGCAAGTCCTCAGTAAATAAGTGCCTAAAAGGAATTAAGATCCTATCATTCAGGCAGTCAAATGAAGTTGACTGATGTTAATCAAACACCTCTGTTCTTCTGCAAGTAGATCCAGACCATGAGAAAGCTTAGGGTAAATGCCCCTGGCCATTTCCAAAAAAGGGAGAACCTCAGATGGCTAGGCCAGTAGGGTGTTACAACAAAGATCTTAGAAGATTCCTTCTAAATCTTTAGAAGCTCTATGGATATTAGTGGGAAGGGTGGAAAAGCATACAGGAACATTCCTGGCCAAGGAAAAGAAAAGGCATCTGTCTTTCAGGCCCTTCTTGCATGGAGCCCAGGAACAGAAACTTGCTGGTTAATTGTTCAGAGAGGAGGCAAAGAGGTCTATTTGAGGAACTCCCCACAGATGATCTAATCTTGGAAAACTCCCTGATCTAGTTTCAATTCATGTGGGTCTGGCTTTGGTCCTGCTAAGTTTGTTTACCACACAATTTTGCCCTGATGGAATGTAGGACGTCTGAGACCATGTTGTGAAGTTGTATTCCAAGCTAACATGGCCAGTCTGCAAAGGGAGTATGACCAGGTACCCCCTTGCTTGTTAATGTACCACATGATTGTGGTCTTGTCTGTAACCACTTAAAAAGGTCCAAGGGACCAAAATGGTTCAGAGAGTTCATTGCCTGAATCAGGACAAGAATCTCCTTGATATTTATGTACTTTCATCTTCCTTGGGTGTCCCACACCCCCTGCACTTGTATTCCTCCTAAAACTGCTCCCTAAGCAAAGTCCAAAGCATCTGTGCTGATTGTTTTAGAGAAGGAAAACTTGAATTTAAGGATGTGTTTATCTCCACCAGAAGACTTCTCTTCTGACAAACCCCAGCAATGGGATTTGAAAAGATAAAGGGTGTTGGTGTTCAGACCAAACATCAGATACCACAGTATCTTTCTCATACTGAGTCTTGCCAGAGTTATTATGAAACTCATAGATGTCATGAAACCTCAAATCCTGAGGTATTCCATCACAGGGACCAAAGTCTGAGTGGAAAACTTTATAAACAGATCTAGATAAAGAACTATTTCTTCCTGTGGAAGAACAGCTTTTTGAAAGAGTTGCCTAGTTGACATCCTTGGAGTTGAGAAAGACTTTTGAATGTTTTCTTGGAATCTCAGCTTGTATAAGAGATCTTTCACCCATGAGAGAGATTCTAGACAGTTTGAAAAAGACTTAGAGATAAGCAAGTCATCTTCTTCTTCTTTCGGATTTTCCCGGTTAGGGGTCGCCACAGCGGAACTCCGGTCCGCTAATGATTGACAGTAGATTTTCACGGTGCTGAGGTGCAAGCTCGACGCCCAACCTTCAACGATGGCATGCCCATTCACGCATGTCTTTCGAATGTTACTCGACCGCAGGGACGATATGCAGACTCCACACAGAAGGCGCTCCAGGAGAGAATCAAACAGGAAAATCTCTTGTTGTGAGGCGACAATGCTACCGCTGCACCCACACAGAAAATGTGGATACCTTGCAGCCTGCAATGAGCTATAACTGGAGCTGGACACTTTGTGAACATTTCTGGTGCAGTAGATGATCCAAAGGATAAGTCCAAACATTGATAATGTGATCCAAACACACAAATCTTTAAGAAATATCCGAAGCCTGGATGAATACAAAAGTGATAAGCATCTTTTTAAATCTAGTACTGCTAGGAAACTTGAAAGAAGAAGAAGAGGTAACAGGTAGAGAAGCGACATTTTGAATTTGAGTGCTATCACAATCAAGTTTAGGAAAAAAAATGGTCTCCAAGAACTTTCTTCCTTTCACTGGGAACATCCTTGATTAAAATTCTTACCCACCTGGTGCTACCACCTCTTGGGACAACATGGGATGAAGAACTGGAGGAAACAAGAGAGTCTGACCTGCAGGATTACGAATGGCCACCTGGAAAGGTGGAACTTCCTCTCACGGTCATCTGCAACATTGATAAATGACTTTCAGAGCTCATTTGTCTGAAACTATCTGTTGCCAGAGAGAAAAATGGCAATTCAGACTTTCTTTTTTTTTTTTTTTTTGCAAAAATTGGAAAAAGGGATACAAAATCCCTTGGAAAATTTGGAAAAGGAGGGTTGAAAAATCCTGGAGATTCCCTGGATCAGCTTGCCTCTTTCATCACACTTTTTGATCTCTGCAGCAGAGGGGCCAAACACTGAATCTCTATCCAAGGTAGAACTTAAAATATCATTTTTTGTCATCTTGGAGGTTCGGAGAATGCAGCCATGCAAACCTGTTCTACATGGTACCAGGGGCCACAGCCCAGGAAAAGAAAGTGTCAGAGTCATACACACAGTGTAAACAATGAATGGTGACCAGTGCAGTAGAAGAAACTTGGTTAATTAAAACAAATCTTCTTCATACACAGATAAAACATTCTACACACTCTCACAATGTATCAGATCAAACTAACATACAAGCCTGGCAATTCAAAAATCTGAAACTCAAAATTGCAGAGATATACATTCCCCTGATTCCTATCAAGAATTGTCCCATCCTTATCAGATAGAGTAAGACTGGAATTAACTAAGGGCTTAGCAGTAGTAGGTTCAATTAAGCCTACAGCTGACAGGCTTTAGCATGGTAACTTTAACTTTAGTTCAGACAAGGTATGTAGGTGCAGCCATCAGTTTGGGGAAATTGTACCTTCCTGGATGGTTAAACTTCATGTTTTGAAGATGTACACATTTTTGTGCATTTGTCCCAAGTTAAGAGGGGATGGGGGTTTTTTTTTTTTGTTTGTTTGAGGGTTTTCATTAAAACAAAAAGTCGTGAAAATGTGACAATGGTTAAAATGGAAATAAGAAATGACTGTACACAACATCAGCCTGACAAGCATATGTAACACAAAAGCTGTAAACATACATTAAAAAAAAAACTGTCAGGTATAATAGGTGGGAACAGTAGCCTTTTATTATGCTGGCTATCCTATCCATAATATCCTGGAACGTGAATGGCCTTACAGGTACAGATAAAAAGGAAAGACTACCAAATTATATTAAGAAATACAGAGTGCAACGAGCAATGCTGCAGGAGACACATTTGGAAAGAAATGAATAAGTTAATTTGACAGATAAGATTTCAGAATGGATATTCAGCAGAATATCAGGGACAGAGGAAAGGGGGGTTAATTATTCTAATTGCTGGGGGGGACTTCCAACAGTAACAGATGAGGAAAAAAGGCAAAAATGGTGGATTTCTGGTAGTATGGGACTACTGGCAACGGAGGACTACAATGGTACTCATTTCTATTACACCAAAAACTGCTATTAAAAAAATTCTGGGAAAAATAATCAGCTTTCAGCAGGCAATATTATTTATAGGGTCTATGTCAATTCTTCGAACGCTTAAAATTTAGAACGTTACATGGTCGAGACCAAACGTTCAAAATTTCAAGTGTTCGAAGATTGACTTTTAATGGCGCCATATGGTGCAGATAGGGATAATTTCCCTTTTCTGCACTGAAGTGCGGTCGCGGAGTTGGTATATTTAAGTAGGGGTGTGTGGGGGGTGCAGGGGGGCTTGCCCCCTGCTCACACTGTTAAGGTGTGTTTTTCTTTTTTTTTTACTTTTTTTATTTGATATTCGAACATCCAAATGTCGAACATTTGGTCTCGACCATGTAACGTTCGACATTTTGGATGTTCGAATATTTAACATAGACCCTATTTATAGGTGGGGGCTGGGATTTGATTTGCAATAGTGAGGATGTATCGGGGGACCCAGAAGGGACAATATAACAGAAGGGAATAGATTTCTGAAGAAATTTATGAAAATATTTGTTATAGAGTGAATTCAGAAGTAAGAACTCAGATTTTACATAATAATCCCCAAGGTACAATAACTGGGCTAGACTACAGAGAAATTATATTCCACAGGTACGTGCGTCTTTAATTGAAAGCTTTGACACACATCCAATAACAACTTCTGATCATGTGCCAATAAAAACTAAGACATAAATGCAGGGTAATGAAGTAAAAATAAGACACTGGTGCTTCCCCACCCACTTGTTAAAACGAGAGGAATTTAAGGAATGGGTAGTGGGAATTATTTGAAACAGTTAGAAAAGACAGAAATATCTTCTGAAGTAATAGCTAATGAGTAGGGCAAAATGAAAACACGAGTTTAAAAACCGGACAGATACAAAAAAAAGTAATGGTTAAGAAGTATAAATTACTTAAAGGGACTGACAAAGGTTAACGTACTGCAGGATAAAGAGGATTCTAAAGTACAGTTGTGTAAAACCTTACTGTAACAGTAGATGTCCATCTCTTCACTGCTGCAGTATTCTTTACAATAGGGATTCTCTACCAAGAGCACCCTGATGTCCGGCCAGCATACCAAAGCATAAGTTGTAAAAGGGACATTGTACGTCACATGTATGCTCCCCGCACTCAGTGCAGGGCTCAAAGGAGCTGTACGGATGTACCATCCTCAGAAGTGAAAAGCCCAAAGTAGAACGACAGTCCATGGAGAAAGGAGGGAATGTGTACATCAAGAAGAAAAGAAACAGGAGGAGAAAGGAAGAAGCGAATGCTGAAACAGTGAAGAGAAGGACATCTACTGTTATATTAAAATTTTACATGACTGTACTACATCCCTCCATATCACTGTTGCAGTATTCTTTACAATAGGTAGAGTACAAAAGCTCAGGAAGAAAGTTGGGAACAGAAAGGCCCAGTAAATCCCTCCAGAAAGCCATGCAGGATAGCCCTGGCAAATCCATCTCCTGTCTTAAAAAAAGTATGCACAGAAGTCAAAGTAGCTGCCTCAAGAACGGAATTAGTATCCAAACCTTTGAAAAATGCACCAGAAGAAGCCACAGCACTGGTAGAATGAGCCTTAACAAAAGAAGGAAGGCTTTTCCCCATGGAAAGGGTAACAAAAGGAAATGGGTTTAGATATCCATGAAGAAATGATTTGCTTAGAAACAGCCAAACCTAAAGACCTAGGATGAAAAGAAACAAAAAGCTACTCAGACTTATAAATGGCTTTAGTTTTATCCATATAATATCGGAGTTGTCTATGCAAATCCAAGGTTTGAAGAACCTTCTCACTAGCAGACTGTGAAGAAGGGGAAAAAGGTAGGCAAATGTATAGACTGATTAACAGACAACTCATTAACCACCTTAGGCATAAAAGGATTATTATGCCGGAACACCCTATCCTTATGAAAAACCAAAAAGGAAGGAAGGAACAGCCACAAGTGCCAGCAGCTCAGACACCCACCTGGCTGAGGTAAAGGCCAAAAGAAGAATCGTCTTCCAAGAACAATGCTGTAAGGAAGCTGAATCTGCAGGTTCAAAAGAAGCCTGAGTCAATCTTTCCAAGACAAAATTAAGGTCCCAGAAGAAAGAATAGGCTTCCTGGGAGGCCTAAAATGAAGGATTCCTTTAAGAAATTGCTTGACCTCGAGTCTAGAAGCTAAAGGGGGAGTCAAAGGCAGACAAGCAGAAATGTCTGAAAGGTGGGTTTTAACAGAAGAGTATGCCAAATCCAGCACTGAACACTTGATACAAATAAGACAGAACTATAGGAACTTCCACAGAAAGTGGATCCAGGTTATGAAAAAAGACAGACAGAAAAACTCCTCTGTTTAGATAAATAAGATTTTCTGGTAGTGGGTTTCCTTGTTGCCTACAGAACCCAAAGCACATACTCAGGAAAAAAGGTCTCTAAAAGGGATCAAACCCTATCACCCACAGCGTCAGCTGAACAGTCGACAAGTGTGGATGGATGAGAGACCCCTTGTCTTGTAAGAGAAGGTCCAGATTGTGAGTTAACCTGTGATGCTTTCCCTTGGTTAAATGCAGAAGAAGAGATAACCAATGTTGTTTGGACCAAAAGGGAATCAGAAACAATATTTTTGAAGCATCCTGTTCTATCTTGAACAAGACACACGGAATGGCAGGAAGGGGAGGGAAGGCATAAAGAAACATCTCCTTCCAGGAAAAACAAGGGTTGCCCATCTTCCAAGCCAGAGGACATGGGACTCATGTGCAAAAGAAAGGAAACTGTCTGTTCAGAGGAGAGCAAAAAAGATCTACTTGAGGAGTATCCCAGTGGTGGACAATGCCCAGAAACACATCTCTGTGAAGCATCCACTCATAAGTTTATGTTTTGGACCTGCTCAGAGAGTCTGCCACAATGTTCTGAACTGAAGGAAAATAAACAACCTGAAGAGTTACCTGATACTGGGCAACTAGATCTCAAACCTGAAGACCTTCTCCCCCCATTGCTTGTTGATGTATCACATCACTGTGGTACAGTCAGTGAAAAGGTTGAAAGGCCCTGGTAGGAAAAGAGAATGAAAAGCCTGTAGGACTATAAGTGCTCTCATCTCTTTGATATTGACGTGGTCCTTCTTTTGATAAAGAGACCAAAGGCCCTGCACTTTACAAGAGTTCCTGAGTGGGGACTGGAGGATGAAAAGGCAGCCCTAGATTGGAACAACTGATAAATCCACCAGTGAAGTTCTGGTTTGAGGCATGGGGGAAAGAAATGTGGCGAAGGGAGATGCTGTCAAGCTCAGTTAGCTGGAATTTTGTAAATAATTATATGTTATTGGGGAATATCGAAATGATTCATACAAGATGTTTGTGTTACAAATGTATTAGAAGTGTATGTCATGTGTATACCAAACTGCTTGCACAGAGTCATGTGTTGAAAAGGGTATTTGCAGAGTGCTGTTTGAAATATAGCCACAGTGTGCTCTACTGGAAGAGAACAAAAAAGTATGTGCACTATTGTAACTGCTTAAATGTATATATTTTAACACTGCAAACTGGAATACAGGAGGTTAACTTCAGAAAAATAACAGAAATTAAATTACTTTATGGCTAGGTCATAAAAGATGCAATTGTTCAGTTTTCAATACAGCAAGAAACACAATGTCTGTACTAGGAAACTTGTTGCATTGTCTTAAGGGTGAAGTAATTACTAGTCTTAAAAGCTTGAAGGAATATAAATGTTTTATGACTTCCAGGATCTGCCGAAGATCAGAGGAGAAGCCCTTGTCTATATTTTTACAGGTTGATGCTAAATGCTACTAGTTACCATCAATTGTTGTTTTGGGCCTGGAAACTAAATGTCAGATGACTAGATATGATGTAATTCTGCAAGCTATCCCAGAAGTAATATTTGAGATATTAATTTGAAAATTCTCTTAGTGAGACAGAGCATTCTGTATTTTGTCTTCGACCTGACAATAACTAGAAGATCTATTCACCACATCTGCTCTATTAGTAAGTTCTTAGGTTATAGTTTAATTATCTTGATTCAGTCAGAAATATAGTAAAGCTTAGTTTAGATATTTTATTTATTTGAGACTGCCCTGCAATGTTTTAAATATTTCCTGTGGTTTTTGAACTTCGATGTCACTGTAAATGTATATTCAGTATTGTCTTGTTTTTTTATTATTTATTATTAAATACATTTAAACCTTTCATTCCCGTGGTGGTGGTGCTGCTGTAGCATTGTCGCCTCACAGTAACACGCTGTCCGGTTCGATTCTCAGCTAGAGCGTCTTCTGCGTGGAGACATGCGTGAATGGGAGTACCTTCGTTGAAGGTTCTGCATCAGAGCTGGTAACTCGGCATGTAAAAATCAACTACCAATCATTAGCGGACCGGAGTTCCGCTGTGGCAACCCCTAACTGGGAAAAGCCAAAAGACATAAACAAACAAAACATTTAAACCTTTCATTGTGGCTGATCTACGAAGAGATATTTAAGTTTTGAGAGTACATGCATATTTACTTGGTGACACTGTGTGGGACACTCCTAATAGCCTTGCACTTAGTCAAACTACCGTTTGTGTTAATATTACACAGTAAGACTGCACACCCTTTGGTAAGGACCTTAAAGTAGCTGATAAGGAGAAACTGGTGGCAGTAACAACTACCTTATGGTCTGGGCAGAAGGGGGCATAGCTAGTAAACCTGTGCCAGCCTTCTCAGGTGTGTGTGTGTGTGTGTGTGTGTGTGTGTGTGTGTGTGTGTGTGTGTGTGTGTGTGTGTGTGTGTGTGTGTGAATCAAACCTCAACGAGTGCGTGCGTCAGCTACTTGGACAGGGACACAAAGCACTGATTGGACAGAGAGGGTGTTGGAGGTCTTAGCTTGGTCACACAGCTCAGATCTCAACTGTATAACTGTGCCAGTGGGGAGTTTTGTTGAGGAGCTGGAGAAAGAGCAAGAAACCAGCTTGGAACTGACTGTGGTCTCTGTGTGCTCTTAAGGGAAATTGCACCTGCATCTGAAAATACTGTGTCTGTACTTCTTTATCTCCCAGTGTACACCCCCCCCCCACTGTTGCCAGTGGTGGGGACTGATGGTCCTTGATTACTCGTCCAGTGGAGGGTCATCACAGGGGAAATCAGAAAATCCAAAGGATGAGAATGTTGATGCCCGCCTGACTTTGGGAACCACTGGAGCTTTCTCATATGAAATTTGGCCAAAGGAAGCATGGGAATGGTGGAAGCCATGCATCCCAGAGCCATGAGAAACACTCTGGCTGTAACAGAGTCCAGAGGAAGAAGGGACTCAAAGAATACTATCAGAGTTAAAGCCTTAGAAGGAGACAGAGAAGCTAGCACTGGGACACTCTGGCACCTGCACCAGAGAAACACATGATCTGAGGAGGAGTTAGGAATGATTTTTGGAAGTTTACTGTAAACCTTAGGCGTTGCA
Source organism: Protopterus annectens (assembly GCF_019279795.1). NCBI lineage: Eukaryota > Metazoa > Chordata > Ceratodontiformes > Protopteridae > Protopterus > Protopterus annectens. Next base: position 1,556,737,969 of record NC_056737.1, on the reverse strand, counting down.
GGAGGCAAACAGCAAAGTGAAGATGCTGAAGGAAAGTGTCTGGAGAAGAATTCTGAATAAGCAGATTGTCCATTCTAGGAAAGATATGAATTCCCCTGAACCGCAGGAGTGAGGCATTTGGTGAAGACCCTAGGGAGCAGCAGAGGCCAAAAGAGCAAAGCAAAGAACTGAAAATGCAAGGAAGAAACAGAGAATGTAAAAACTTCCTGGAAAGGGGATGAATAAGGATATGGATATGGGCATCCTTGTAATCCAGAAAAACTAGGAAAGCCTGAGGAAGAAGAAGAGGAAACAAGGTTCGAAGGGGTAACATTCGAAGGAAAGGAACCTTCAAAAAGGTGTTGAGCTGAGATTGATCTCGAATGGATCTCTAGGCACCTTCTTTCCTGGAAAAGTACAGTTGTTTACACTTACCATAAATGTAGATGTTCGAGTGTATTCACTGTTTCAGTCATTACACTTGGGTTATCCTGCTGGCAGTCCCTCAGTCGGCCTGAATTCCAAAGTCTAGGTCCGGCGTCGGTTGCTGTCGCCTCTTCCCTGACATCAGTGCGCCAGGGGTATAAAAGATGCAGCTGACGCCATTTTCTTCAGTTTTTCTTGCCCCAGATGTCAGGTGCCCCCAAAAGGGAAGGCTAAAAATATGCCAATAAAACATGAATGCACCAAAATATGTTATACCTTCATCTACAAGCAAATACACCACATAGGTTGTATATATTAGAGAAGTGCAGCTAAGTTTCAGCAAAAAGGGATGGGGGATGGTGGGTGGGTAACCTGGACTGCAACAGTGAATACACTTGAACATCTACATTTATGGTAAGTGTACACAACTGTACTATGTTCTTCGTGTTTCACTGTTGCAGTCATTACACTTGGGCTGAATCCCAAAGCTATGGTTGGGAGGCTGGAGCTAAATAGCATTAGGAGCGGCTATGAGGCCCTGCAGAACTGCAGTGGCAAAGCCTGCCCTGGATTTAGAGTAGAGTGGTAAATGATAGTGCTTTGTAAAGGTGTGCACTTGAACTCCAGGTAGCAGCCTCTAAAATGTTTTGGTTGGTACTCCCCTGAGGAAGGCTGCTGAAGTGGCTGCTGCTCTGGCTGAATGTGGCCTAATGCCCTTAGGCACTGGCTTGCCATGTTGTGAATAGCAGAAACGAATGCAGTGGCCTATCCACTTTGAAATAGTCTGCTTTGATATAGCCTTTCCTTGTGATCCTGCAGCATATGCCACTAGTAGTTGCTCAGTTTTTCTGAAAGCTTTGGTTCTGTTCAAGTAGAAGCGTAACTGTCTGTGTATGTCCAAAGAATGCAGAATTCTCTCCCCCTTATTCTGTGGGTTTGGATAAAAAGTAGGCAGATGAATAGTTTGGTTAAGGGCCACACTGGACACTACCTTAGGCATAAATGTCGGGTTTGTCCTCAGAGAAACCCTGTCTGGATAAAAAATGATAAAAGGTTCCACAGCCATGAGTGCCTGTAGCTCTGAGACTCGTCTTGCAGAGGTTATTGCTAGGAGCAGAGCTGTTTTCCAAGATAAAAACTTTATATCAGCTGTAGCGGCTGGCTCAAAAGGGGGCAGAGTGAGTTTTTCCAAAACATAATTGAGGTTCCATGCAGGTATTGGTGATCTCCTTGGAGGCCTTAAGTTTTTGGCTCCTCTGAGGTATTGCCTTAACAAAGGATGAGAAAAGATTGGTGGCTCTGTATTGTAATGAGTCGAAATGGCAGAGGCATGAATTTTAATTGATGAAAAGGATAGGCCTTTGTCCAGCATCTCAGTTAAGTATTGCAAAATCTGAGGAATATTTGGTACTGCTGTGTCAATTCCTTATGCCTGGTTCCAGGCACATAATCACTTCCATTTTCCAGCATAAGATTTTCTGGTACTAGGCCTCCTGGCCTCAAAAGTGACATCCATCACCGCTTTAGTGAGAGGTGTGTTTTGTATGACTACATTATCCGCCATGCTGCCAGATTTAAGGTTTTGAGTTGGCTGTGCAGGATCTGATTGTTTTGTTGGGACAGTAGGTGAGGAATTTGAGGTAAGGTCCAGGCTGGGCATTGAGACAAGTTCCTTAGGATTGGATACCAGTTCTGGCGGGGCCAGTCTGGGGCAATCAGTATCATTTTTGGCTTCTCTTGTCTGACCTTTAGGAGTACCTTGGGGAGGAGAGGCAGTGGAGGAAAGGCATATACTGTTAAGTTTTTCCAGCTGAAAGATAGGGCATCCACTTTCCATGCTTGTCTGTGATAAGTCCTTGTGCAGAATCTCTTTAGTTGGCAGTTGTGAGGAGAGTTAAATAGGTCTATGTCCGGGCATCCCCATTTCCTTGTTATGTTGAAGACTTGTGGATCCAATTTCCACTCGTGGGGATCCATGAGGTTTCTGCTTAGTTCGTCTGCCAGAGTATTTATCTTTCCTGGCAGGAATTGTGCCTGCAGATGTACTTGGTAAGTCAAGGCTGTGTCCCACAAAGTCATGGCTAGTCTGCAGAGGGGCTAAGAATTAGTGCCTCCCTGCTTGTTTATATACCACATGACCGTGGTATTGTCTGTCTTTATCAGTAATTGTCCCGGATGAAGTAGATCCTTGAGGGTTGTCCGGGCATTCTGAACAGCTAGCATCTCTTTTTGATTGATATGTAGACTGAAAATGGAAATTATCCAGCTGGACTAGCCCGGTCAACAAATGTAAAATAAATTTGGTTGGCGGACCATGTGCCTTGAATACATCTTCCTGCCATGTGTGTCCCCAGGCATAATCTGATGCATCCGTTGTCAATGTCTGCCTGGCTGGGGGTAAGGTGAATGGCTGTCACTTGTTCTGGTGACAGGCCTTCGCCCATCATCTTAACTCCAGTTGCAGGCAGGGAATGAGAGTAATTATTGTTTCCAGGCTGTGGCAATGCTGAGTCCAAACACTTTTTAGGTACCATTGAAGTTTCCTCATATGCAGTCTTGCATATGGAATTAGTGAAATGCAGGATGCCATGAAGCCCAAAGCCTGCAGAATTTTTCCTGCAGATAACTGGGCCTTTGTTGCCAACAGTTTGAAACAGGTAGTCAGTTGCCTTTGTTTGTCTGGCGTGAGATAAGCCATCTGATCAGTTGTATCTAAGCTTGCACCCAGGAATATTATCTCTTGAGAGGGTACTAGTTTTGATTTTTGTTAGTTGACTGTGTACCCTAGGCATGGTAGTAATCTCTTTACAAACGCCAGATGCTGTAGTAGAATGTCCTTGTTCTCTATTTTTATGAGGCAGTTGTCCAAGCAAGGATATATTTGTATTCCTCTTTGTCTGCAGAATGCAATTACTGGTGCCAGGCACTTTGTGAAGACCCTGAGCGCAGTAGATAAGCCAAAGGGTAGTGCAGAGAATTGGTAGTGCATTGAGCCCGCTTTGAATCTGAGGTATCTTCTGCATGTTTGTCTGATAGGGACATGCAGGTATGCCTCCTTTAGATCTTAAGTCACAAGCCAAGCCTTCTTGCCCAGCATGGGCAGAAGCTGCTGTAAGGTCAACAGTTTGAATTTTGGTATATCCAGATATGTGTTTAGAATAGATAGGTCCAGTATTGGTCTCCAGGCTTTGCCCTTTCTGGGTACCAAGAACAGTCGAATAAAATCCTTGTCCCTGCTCTTGTTCTATCTGGTACTTTTTGAATGGCCCTCATGTCCATGAGGGATGAGACTTGTTTTTGTGCCTCTGCCCATTGGTTTTTTGGTAGGCCTGGCCAACCGTTTGCCCTTGGCAGGGTATGAAAGTGAAACTTGTAGCCCTGTGACACTATGTCTAAGACCCATTTATCCTAGGTTATTATGTGCCAATTTTGAGAAAGAAAGTGCTAGTTTTCCCCCTAAAGGTGCTGCCAGAAGATAAGTGCTTGGCGCAGGCAGGGGGAAGTCATTGGGACTGTTTCCTGTAAGACTGTGATTTGTCTTCTCCACTTTTGGAAGTAGAAGCACCTCATTGTTTAGACCTGTATGAACCTTGGGGCTGGGATCTGCTTCTTGGGCGTCTGTATCTGCCCCTTTGTGGTCTGTCTGACATTGGAAAGGACCAATTCTTTGTAGGCCAGTGTCTGCTAAATCTTGGAGGCTGTACCTGTAAAAAATCCTTGACTGTTTGCATAGATTTAGCTTTGTCCTCCATTTTCTTTAACACCTCTTCTGTTTTAACACCAAATAAAGTATCATGCTGTAATGGAACATCAGATAATTTTGCTTTAACATGTTCTGGTAAATTTTGCACCTTTAACCAAGCATGCTACCTAATGACAGAACCCATGACAGCAGCCCTGCAGGAGGCCTCCAAAGAATCAAAACCACATTGCAAAGTATGCTTTCCAACTTGCTCAGCTGCATGCAATAAATCCTGCATTTCTTTGTTTTCTGCACCTTCAGAACTTATCAACATTTTCTGTTTAAGCAGTAACATAATATATTGCTGATATTTGAGCATCTGAAAACTGACAGTTTAAAGCCCTTATAGCCAAGGTAGCAGAGGTGTAAATCTTCTTTCCCCATCTGTCTAATGCCCTAGAATCCCTGTAGGAGGGGGTAGGGTTTTTTTTACAGTGGATGCCTTGACCCCTTTGGGACCCTGAGAAATAGTTTCTGGGTCAGCAGCAGGGTTCTTGAAAAGGAATTTATGAGAGTCAGGTACCCTGTAGTACCTGTCCGGCTTAACAGGAGCTGGAGGTAAGGAGTCAGGGGTCAGATTGGACTCTGAAAATGCATCATCTACAATGTCTAACACAGGCGGAATAGCTAGAGGCCTGTGTTGTGGGATTAGAAGGAAGTCACTGAGCCTTTTCTTAGATTCAGAATAATCTTGGCTCTCCCAGTGGAAATGTTATGCAAGGTTTCCCCAAAAGAGTAATCCTCAGGAGGAGAGGCTTAAGGGACAGATTCTTCAGCATCAGAATCCTCATAGGGAGGAAGAGAGTATCCCTGATCAGAAGAGGAATCTGAAGAAATGGAAACCTGATCTGAAGATTCATATTCTGTCTCTTGCCTAGGCCTCTTATCAGGAGGGGGATGGGAACCCCTGATCAAAGTAATTAAGTCTTCGGCCATTTTGAGCATCTGTTTTTTTAGGCATGGAGGCCTGACCATGAGGCTGTTGTACTTATTTCTTTGTCTTTAAAGATGCTTTAGTCTTTGCCTTTGTAGCTGGAGTCGCTTTAATGTACAATTGAGTAGGTCTGAAAACACCCTCAGAAGCCGATGCCTGCTCAGCGGCTCCAGACCCATCTGAGAGAATAGTTTCCGAAGGTCCAATACCTTGAGCTTCCAGGGGCCTAGGTGACTCCACGTGAGAGTCTATAGCGGCCTGCGGGTCCAAAGTAGCGGGCATCAGGGGCTGCGAAAGTGCCTCACTGAGAGCCGGCGAACTGGCGACTGGCTTAGAAGAAGCCTCATCGTCGGTTTTAGACCTTGGATGCCTGTCCTTTTCTTTTTCTTTGCGTTTCTTGTGAATTACGGTAGTCGGTTGGCTATCCGACGGCATTGTGTAATTAAATCTTCTGCCAAAATAGTGAAAAGCAAAATCGTACTGGCGCTTTATAGTGCGCTGGTTAAATCTAGCACAAAACCGACAACAAGCAACGTCGTGGTCAGGGCCTAGGCAAGGAATACAGCAAGAATGAAAATCCTTATGAGGTATTTGCTTCCCACAAGAAATACAATTATTAACTTTTTCTGACATCGGTCTGGAGCAAGAAAAACGTTTTCCCCAATGGGGAACTTAGCTTTTAATGAAGACTTCGGATCTGAAATTCGAACACAAAAATCTCAGGAGTCGGCCGACCGGCACTTGCGAGCTGCTTCTGCTTTGGGCACTGTGCGGCAAGAAAGACTGAAGAAAATGGTGTTGGCTGAATCTTTTTTACCCCTGGCGCACTGACATCAGGGAAGAGGCGACAGCAACCGACGCCGGACCTAGACTTTGGAATTCAGGCCAACTGAGGGTAGCCTGCCAGCAGGATAACCCAAGTGTAATGACTGCAAAGTGAAACATGAAGAACATCCAGAAACATCCTAGAGTAGAATCTCTTCCCCTTCTGAGGAGCCGGAACTTTTTGAATTGTTCCTTGAAATAACAGGCTCCAAAGAACTCTGGAAAAAGAGCAACTATTCCTGATGAGGTTGAGGAATGGCCAGAAAGGGGGGGGAAGAGACTTACAAACCATGAAGTATGGAAAGAACCCAAGAATCCTGAGTGATCTTTAATCAAACTGGAAGGGAAAGATGAAGAGAAAGAGGAACGCAACTGAGGAGACAGGAACAAGGATAGTCAGACAGTACCTGGCTTGTCTGGAAAAGGAGGTTTCTGTGCTGTAGGAGTTTGAGTAAACTTAGGAGGAGACCTTCTACAATCATTTTTACCTTTGTGAGGAGAGTGAGACTGTCTGTGGACAAAGGCAGGTTTAAGTAGGGTAATTCCTCTGAAACTTGGGAACAGACAAAAAAAGTTTCAATTCCTGCAAAGACTTATACTTTTCCTGAAGGGACTTAAAAAGCTCAGCAGCAGCATCACCAAGGAGATGTTTATTATCTACAGGAGCATCCACCAGCTTAGCCTTAATATCATCAGGCAAAGGCTGAAGGCAAAGCCAGAAATACCTCCTTAACACAAAACCAAAGGCATCAGATGCATTTAATAATAAGGTAAGCTACTTGAGAAAATGACCCTAGTAAAGACCGAGCTGAAGTGTTTCCCTCAGAGTCAGGAACAGCCAAAATAACCTGGCAGACCTGAGAGAGATGAGCTAAAACATATTTAGTCATATGTGTCTTGTAATTCACAGCCGTAAATGCCAGAGTAACAGCAGTACAAACTTTCTTTCCAAACCTCTGGTGTACTTGTCAGAGGGGAGCAGCACTGTAGAAGGTAAAGCTTAAATGGCTTATCAGAAGAAACAGAAATAACAGGTCAGCACATGGACACTTGCTAAGGAATTCATAATCCTTAAGCACCTTATAAAACCTAAAAGTTTTCTCAGGAGCAGGAGGCTGGGAGTCAGGAGCATGAGAAGCTGCTGAAAAGGTGTCTAACAAGGAATCAAGAATAGGAAGGATGGCAGAGGGCTTGGGAGACACCATTTAAAGGAGTTCATAACACCTTTGCTGGACTTATATCTGGGCACAGTCCCACATACACTCCATTATACGAGAAACTGCATCACCAAAATAAATCTCCTCAAAAGGAGAATCAGGTCTAAAAGGTTACTCAACTTCAGAACCATAGTCCAAGGGAGAGGGAATCTGGGAAGAATATGTCAAGGATTCTGCATCTAAATCCACATCCTCATCTGATGAAACCTGCTCACTAGGCCTCTTAAGAGGAGAACAACAAGGAGGAGCAGGAACAAAGAACCCCCTGAGGGGGTTTCAGAACCATATGGGCATTAAACAGACCCTGTGTAAAAACATGCCAGTCACATTGAGGATCCTTGGCAGCAGGAGAAAGATGTTTAATTTTCTGCTTCTTTTTCAAGGGGACATCAGCCATAAAGATCTTGGGTGGCTCAGACCCCTGACGACACTCTATAAACATAATGGGAATTTCCTCTCCAACAAGGATTTGCAGAATGCCCCTAGGCCTTTTGGAAATTATCAGCCATGGCTTCCACCTGACCATCCGAAACGGACATCTGCACAGCCTCTGGGGACAAGCGAGAAGCCGGATCCATGCCAGCCTCTGAAATGGTCATGGCAGAGGAATCTGACTGAAAAAATGGTTGATTCTCTGGACCTACACAAGTCTTGAGAGAGGCATCCGATGGAGGAAATACAGCCGAAGAATCTGACCAAGCTCTCTTGGCCTTCTTCATGGACGGCTGACCCTCAGGCTGGGCAAATTGCTCCCTGGTATCCTTAGCCAACAATTTAAGGCGCCGGTTCCAAAGTAAACGGCTAAAGAGGAGAGACAACTATCCAAAGTCTTTGGAACAAATGTCTGACAAACAGGACAAGACATATGGTCATGAGAAGCACCTAATCAAAACACTGCTTGTGACGGTCTTTATGGGGAATCTGCCTCCCACACTGGCATTTCCGCTTTCTGGATGATATGAAACCAAAAACCTCAAAAATAAAGGAAGATAAGATAAAAACCCCAACATGGCATTTATCTCAAAAATGGCTTGGTGACCAGTAGAAGAACAAGCATTCAGATCGGCGGCAAAGAAGTTCTGAGGATGGTACATCCGCATCTCACCTTTATGCCCTATGCTAAATGCAAGGAGCATACTTGTGGCGTACGCCGCTTCTTTTACAACCTAAGGCTTTGACATGCTGGCCAGACATCGGGCTGCCCTTCACAGGGAATCCTTATTGTAAAGAATACTGCAACACTATTATGGAAGGAAAACAAGAGGAGGCACAAATGCCGAGTGCTAAAGAGAAAATAAGGCAGCATCTAGAGAATATGCACAAATTTAGAAAAACTGCTGTTAAGCAACTATTTTTTGATAATTCCAATAGGATTTGGGCAACAGATAGTATAAAGGGTTGTCGCCAAACATACGGAATCTATAACAAGAAAAATAACCACAGATCCTGTAACGGTATTACAGATATTTTGGAAATTTTATAAACATTCGTATAAAACTGAAAAATGTGGAAATAAAGAAAGAGTAGAAATGGAAATATGTATGAAGACTTAATTATGCCAAGATTAAGAGTAGATGAGGCTCACCAACTAACATTCAAGATAGGAACAGATGAGATACAAAAAAAAATGGTGATGCATAACCAAAATTCAGGAAAGTCTGCAGGAACAGATTGTATTCTTGTGGACATGTGGAAGTTAGGGGGGAAGAAAGTGATAAAGATCTGGAATATTTTATTTAACAGCATTAAGGAGGGAAGCACCATCATCTTGGAAGAAAGCCATGGTGGCTGTATCACCTAAAGACATTTAAAACCCATCAGACTCAGCTTTATATGTACCCATTTCAATTTTAAATCACAACTGTAAAGTCTATACTAACTAAACATATGCCAAAGATGTTGCTAAAACCGACAAATATGGGTCAATGTGGTTTTGTGGATAAGAGGCAAATATCTGACAGCATCAACAACAATGATCCAGAGGGAGGAAGAATGCAAAAAAAATGACTCTGTTGTTAGTGGGTCTTAATGCAGAAAAAGCATTCAATTGAGTGGGCTGGGATTTTATGAGTAAGGCAATGGAACCATTTGCATTCATTGATACAATAATAAAGTTAATTAAGAAGATATACAAAGGACTGGAAGCAAGAATTAAGTGAGACAGTGCCTCTCTGAACAGGTTGGGTCTGAACCGAGGAACCGGGCAGGGGTGTCCTCTTTCCCTTTTATTTGCTTTACATTTAGAGCCATTGGCAAAGAAAATAAGGAACTCAGAAATGCAAAGATACAATTGGTGTAGTAATTGAGAAAAGTTGGCTTTATTTGTAGATGATATTATTGGCACCTGAACAAGCCAGAAAAGTACATATTGGTGTTGTGGAACACATTTTGAGACAGTTTTAAGTCTCTTCTGGATGTAAAATTAATGAAGATAAAAACAAAGGCTATAGCGGTAAATTATGTAATCACACATGAATTGGCTCAGATCAAGTATTTAAGAGTATGGATTAGACAGTTGGCAGTTAAGGATATGTGGTAAGAGATTAAACAAGATAAATTTAAAACTGAGATACTGGAAGCTCTGGTTTATAGATATAGATAGCAAGCTGCAAGGAATGAAAATGTTTTTAGTCCCTTTATTTTTATATATAGGTCAGGCATAATTTTATCAATAAGAGTAGAAATTGTGGCCAATAATTAATAAAGAGTTGAACAAACTTACCTGGGAGGGGAAAAGAACAAGAGTTAAGTGGGATAAGCTGATCTCTCCAGTTGAACATGGTGGTTTAGATTACCTGATCTGAAGGGATATTTTACAGATACACAATTAAGGTTCATACATGTGTATGTATGTGTGTGTATATGTACATATATATAAAACACAAGCAAATGATTATAATTAAAATGGAAAAGGTTGATGATGAAGCAGGGTGTTCATGAAATAGAGAAAGACTGGGATTTTGGATGCAGATCCTTAAGGAGAATAACCACCACCATACAGATTATTATAGTCATAAAGTAGCAGAAATTATTTTTAAGACCTAAGCCAACAAGAGAATGGAGAAAGGAGATTTTGGCAATAGGGACGACTAAGCAGGGTTATAGAAATTAGGCAAGAGGGGACTGGAATTTACGGGAGAAACTGGCAATGGAACCAAGGTATTACCAGCAAATAACCATATATGGAAAGGTGAAAAAGTGGGATGAGGGCAAGTACATGTTTGGACAGCAGGCTAGAGACTGCCTTTCCTACCAGGGATTGATATCAGAGTATAGGCAAACAGAATGGGATAGGGGAAATTTTAAATTAAGAGAACCGCTCTGGTAGAAAAATTAAGTTGAATCTAGAACAGAAGTTGCTGTTTAAAATGGGATAATTAGTACGGCATACAAAATATTCTACGTCAACTATAAGACTCAGTCAAAGGAGGTTTTGAAAAGTCTGAGAAGAGAGACTGCAATTTGCAAAGGAACAAGAGAAAGATATATGTATGGCTCTCAAGTATGCATGAAGTCCAGAAAGTTTAAGATCTTTGCTTGAAAATGTTTGCATAGGTATATTTATACTCCAAGCAGAATTCAAAGTAATTTTTCTCCGGTAGATAGCAAATGTTGGAAGTGTTTTGGGAAATAAAGAGGTAAAATGGGAACATATGTTTTTGGGAATGTAACGAGTTGACAGATTTTAAAGATTACCTAAAAAGTACTCTGTCAAAAATATTGGGTGAGCAAATGGCTGTAATTAATGAAATGATTCTTTTGAACTGGAAAACAGTATCTGAATTGCCTAGACAAAGAAAGAACTTATTAACTTTAATTCTGCTGGCTGCCAAAAAAAAGCAATTACTAGAAAATAAAAATCAAAGTTGAAACAAACTAAACTTGATGTACTAAATGTTATAAAAATGATAAAAGAAATGGAAGTAGAATCTTTGGAAAAGGGAAGAAGAAAATTACATAGAAATAAATGGACATTGCGGGAACAATACATGCAGAATATTGTCAGGATGTGGAGCCATGAGTTTTAATGGAAGGCAGGAATTTATGATGTTGGTCTGAGGACAGTTACAAGGAAAGAAAACGTATTTAATGCATAATGTATGTAAATGGAAAAAATTTTAACGTGGTTTATTTTCTTTTCTGTTCATGTATGGTTGCCTGTATCTTAAGTGATAATTTAATAAGGCTGGTTAAAAAGAACATAAATTCATAGGTAATCTCAAATAACGTAAAAATTTGCACACAGTTATTTTATTTTATAGTTAATCTTGTTAGTCCTTAAGAAATATGTTCTCTTTTTATTGCATTACTTGTTTCTGTAAAAGTTCAAATAAATTATTTGAAAAAATGGATGTCTAACCATTTAGCAGCGAGTAAAAATATCCTAGTGGGGTACTTATCTTGATTGCAGTTCAAACTCTGAATTCAGACAGGCCAGTACCACAACTGATCTGTACTAGGCTCAAACGGCAAGAAAGAACTAAGTAATTGACACCGGATGACGACCCTTATACCCTGACAATCTAAGGGAAGAGCATCTGCCGGCTCCTTAGGAGGAGGAAAAAGTCTCTGGTATTCAGGCTACTCAAGGGTTTCCATGGTAGGATACCCCAAGGAGTTATTATTGCAACAGTAAAACAAACACATGAACATCTATACATTTACATTGCTGTTTCTCTCAAACTCCTACTACCTTTGGGATCTTAAGAAAAGTACAGTTGTGTACACTTACCATAAATGTAGATGTTCGAGTGTATTCACTGTTGCAGTCATCACCTGTGGATTATCCCTGCTGTGGTAGCTCTCGGCCGGCCTGAATACCAGAGTCAATGTTTTTCTCCATCGGCTGCTGTCGTTTGCTGACTGACGTCAGGTCGTCAGTGCTATAAAGCAAAGCAGCAGATGCCATTACATCAGTTTTTCTTGCCCTAACCAGTCAGAAGGCCAAGTAAATATGGTAAAGTGGTCCTGGTGGCTAAAAGCCACCAAGAGAAGTTTATGTCTCCCTAAAGAAATAAGATACAAGGGGGGAAGGAGGTAGGGATACCAGGAATGCAACAGTGAATTCACTCGAACATCTACATTTATGGTAAGTGTACACAACTGCACTATTTCCTTCGTGTTTCACTGTTGCAGTCATCACCTGTGGGATGATTCCCAAAGCTGAGGAGAAGGTGGTAGGATTAGTAAGAGACCTAGGCATGGGTCAGCATGCCCTGCAGAACTGCAGAGGCAAAACCTGCCTGAGCCTTAAAAAAAAAAAAAGAGGTAGGTGGTAATGCTTGGTAACGGTATGGACAGAAGTCCAGGTGGCAGCTCCCAGGATGTCCCTGGTGGGAACTCCTCAGAGGAATGCTGTGGAAGTGGAGGCTGCACTAGTGGAATGGGATCAAATAGACTTAGGGGGTGTTCCCATGTAATCTGTAGCAGAAATGGATACAGTGTGATATCCATTTGGAAATGGGTTGCCCCTCTGCCCCTGGGGCAAAGCTGACAAGTAGTTGGTCTGTTTTCCTGAAGGGTTTAGTACGGTCCAGATAGCATCTGAGCAGTCTTGTGCATGTCTAGTGAGTGCAAAATTCTTTCCCCCTTGTTTTGAGGGTTAGGAAAGAAGGTGGGCAGATGTATGGCCTTGTTGAGAGCCACATTAGATACCACCTTGGGCATAAAGGAGGGATTAGCCCTCAGGGAGACCCTGTCTGCATGGACCCTTGTTCAATGGCCATCAGTGCCTGAAGTTCTGAAACCCTTCTGGCTGAGGTGATAGCTAGGAGGAAAGCAGGTTAGAAGGGTGGTAAGGTTAGTTTTTCCAAAACATAATTCAGGTCCCAGGCTGGAGTGGGTGGCTTTCTGGGAGGTCTGACAGTAGAATTCCCTCTGAGTAATTGTTTAATCAAAGGATGGCAGAACAGGGGCTGATCTGTATCAAAATGAGCTTAAATGTCTAAGGCGGGGATTTTAATAAAGGAGATGCCACTATTAAGCAGCTCCGCTAGGTAGTCCAGGATAAGAGGGATGGAAGGTTGTGAGGTATTGCCCCCTCTGGACTGGCTCCAGGAGCAGAATCTTTTCCATTTCCTGCGTAAGGTTTTCTGGTGCTGGGCCTTCTGGCCTCTGTGATAATGTTGAGGACCTGTTTGCATAACAGGGGCCCCTTGTTTGCCTTTAGAGTATTAGCCATGCTGACAGTTTGAGAGTCTGCAAGTATGGGTGCAGTACCCCCCCCCCCCCAACCTGAGTCAAGAGGTCCGAGATCAGGGGAAGCTGCCTAGGAGGCTGTAATATCAGGCTGCGCAGTAAGGAGTACCAATGTTGTCTGGGCCAATCTGGAACAATGAGGATGGCCTTTGGTCTCTCCTCTCTTATTTTGATCAGTACCTTGGGGATAGGAGGTAGAGGAGGGAATGCGTACACAAAGGAGTTCCAGGGGAAGGTCAAGGCATCCACCCTTCCACGCTAGGTGGTGATACTCCCTGGTACAGAATATTTTCAGCTGATGGTTGAGATGTGAAGCAAAAAGCTCAACCTCCGGAGTCTCCCTTGAGTGATTTGTAAAAAGATTTTTCTGTGGAGCTGCCATTCGTGGGGTTCCAGTAAGTTTCTGGTTAAGTGGTCTGCCAGGGTGTTACTGACCTCTGACAGGTATTGGGCTATTAGGTGTAATCCCATGGAAGAGGTTGTCAGCCAAAGGTTCATGGCTAGCCTGCACAGAGAGTAAGACTGGGTCCCTCCCTGTTTATTGATGTACCACATTACTGTGGTGTTGTCTGTTGTGATAAGGAGAACCCCTGACTTGAGATGGGGTTTGAAGAATGTCAGAGCCTTTTGTACTACCATCATTTCCTTCTGGTTGATGTGTAAGGGCAGGTACTGGGCATCGCAAAAACCCTGGGTGCCTCTGCCTTCTAGGTGAGCACCCCAAGAAATGTCTGAGGTGCTGGTAGTAATGGTTTGGCCAGTTGGAAGGAGGGTGAAGGGAAGACTCTTGTTCTTGGCACAGGCCCCTGACCACCAGATGTACTCGGCCCTTATACAGGGGATCAGAGGTTGAGAGTGCTGACACCAAAGGTCCTTTAGATACCACTTAAGTTTTCTCATGTGAAGCCTGGCCAGAGGAATTAGAAGGATGCAAGATGCCATGTACCCCAAGGTTTGCAGGAACTTCCTCACAGTAAGGTGACTTCTGGAAGCCAGCTAGGTACAGTAAGTAGAGAGGTAGGAAGCTCTGCTTTTCTGGGGATAAGGCCATTTGGGATGCTGTGTCCAGCAGTGCTCCGAAGAAAAAGATCTTCCTGGAGGGTGTTTGCTTTGATTTCTTCTCGTTGATGGTGTACCCCAAGGAGGTTAAGGAGGGTTTTGACAAATAGGAGGTCCTTGAGGAGCTTTACTTTGCACTCTGCCTGAATGAGGCAGTCATCCAGATAAGGGTAAATCTGTATATTTGTCTGCCTGCAGAAAGTTATGGCTGGGGCTAAGCATTTGGTGAATACCCTGGGAAGGGTAGATAAGCCAAAGGGCAGCGCAGAGAACTGAAAGTGTAGTGAGCCTGCTCTGAAGCAAAGAAACTTCCTGCAGAATTCCCTTATGAGGATGTAGAGGTAGGCATCTTTTAGATCTAGGGTAACTAACCATGCATTTTTTGTCAGCATAGGCAGCAGCTGCTGCAAAGTTAGCATTTGAATTTGGGGACCACCAGGGAGGTGTTCAGAATGGATAGATCCAGGATGGGACGCCAAGTGCCCTCTTTTCTGGGAACAAGGAATAGTCTGGAATAAAAGCCTTTGCCTGTTTGATCTGGGGGGACAGGTTCTACTGCCCCGTGGGATGAAAGTTTGGACTTGTTTCAATGCCTTTGCCCACTGATTTGGAGGTTGGTCTGGATACCCTCTTGGAATTGGGAGTTCTTTGAAGGAGAATTTGTATCCCTGAACAATTATCTTTAAGACCCACTGATCCTTTGTTACAGAAAGCCAATTTTCTTTGCAGAGTGAGAGCCTTCTTCCTAGTTTTCGGTGAGTGAAAAGAGGGCAGAGGGGCGAGAGGGAGTCATTGAGAGTTTTTACAATAGCTGGATGGCTTAGAACTCCCTGCCTTTGGAGCAGAAATGGTCCACTGTTTGGTTTTCTGCTGTCCTTGGGACAGGAGCTTAGGTGGTCTGTCCCTGCAGGGCTTACTTTGTCCCTGTCTGCTAGGTGCAGGAAAGGACCAGTGTTTTGAGGGAAAATTCCTGATGAACCTAGGAGGTTGTACCTGAAAGAAATCTTTTACTGTTTGTATAGATTTTGCTTCGTCTTCCATCTTTTTAAGCACCTCTTCTGCTTTTACTACAAATAAGTGGTCCTTATCCAAGGGTGCATCAATCAATTTAGATTAGAGGGAGAGGTTGTTCCTTCAACCATGCATGTCTCCTAATGACAGATCCTGACACTGCTGCCCTGCTTGAGGCTTCTAGGGCGTCATATCCACAGTGCAATGAGTGTTTGGCCACTTGACAAGTAGAGTGCAGTAAATCTGCCAACTCTTTCAAATTGGCACAGTCAAGAAAGGTTGAAATCTTTTGCTTTAAAAGTTCCAAAGTATGTTGTTGATATTTAACATGTGGAACTGACAGTTGAGTTTTTTGACAGCCAAGCTTGCTGACAGCTAAGCTTGCAGAGGTGTATACTTTTTTACCCCATCTGTCCAGAGCTCTGGAATCCTTGTCAGAAGGGATAGGCTTCTTTGCAGAACTAGCCTTGACTCCTTTAGGTCCCTGTGCAATGACCTCTGGGTCTGCCAGCAGGATTTCTGTACAGGTATTTGTGAGAATCCAGTACTCTGTAATACCTGTCAAGTTTACTGGGAGCAGGTGAGAGAGTGTCAGGAGATAAGCTGGATTCATGGAAGACATCATCCACCACCTCTTAAGATACTGGGAATGGCCAGGGATCTGTGCTGGGGCAGGTCTAGAAACTCTCTTAGTCTTTTCTTAGACTGAGGGAAATCCTGGTATTCCCAGTGGAAGTGTTCTCTAAGGGTGTGAAGAGTTTCCCCAAAGGAAAGGTCTTCTGGTGGGAAGGCAGAAAGAATGGATTCTTCTGCATCTGAATCCTCATAAGCAGCCAGAGGTGGTTGTTCCTCTTCAAAATCTGAATAATCAAGACTCCTCAGAATCTTGTTCCATCAGTATTTCAAGAGAAAGGTCTCTTTTCCTTTTAGAGGTTGTGGCCTGACTGCTCCTGATAAGGGAGATAAGATCGTCTGCCACTTTAAGTATTTGAACTTGGGGTGAAGGGGCAGGAGAAAGATGGTAGCTAGAGGTAGATTTCTTAGGAGTGGCCTTGCTTCTAGGCCTAAGAGTATACATTGGTCTGAGAGAAATGACAGTCGGAAGAGAAGATGTCGTTTTTGTCTAGATTCGGTAGTGCGAAAAACCTCCTCAGAAGCTGGTGCCTGCATCGTGGCTCCAAACCCAACCGAGGCAGAGACAACCAAAGGCTTGAAAGACGAAAAAGATTTCTGCAGCATACCGGACTCCGAAAGGGTCTCGGTAGAGGCCTGCGAAGTTAACTGGCATCATGGGCTGCGAAAGCACTTCACTGACTTCTGGAGAACTGATTACCTGTTTAGAGGTAGAGTCGTCAGAAGGAATAGCCTTGGCGGTCTGTCTCTACCTTTACGTTTTTTCGGAATGTCTACAGATGGTTGGCTGATGGACGTCATTTCAGAATGCGAAGACGGAAGACAAAAATACCTGGCTACAATAAGAGTTCTACGACAAAAGGTTCTTGCATTAAAGAGGGCACAAAACCAGCAATGGGGGACGTCATGGTCTGGGCCTAAACAAGTGACGCAGTATGAATGGAAGTCTCTGCGTTTGATCGGACATCGGTTAGTGCAAGAAAAAAAGGATGCCCAACGGGGTACTTGGCCTTAGACATTTTCAGCTGTAAATTGAACTCTGGTAGCGACCGACCGACACACTTGCGAACTGCTTCTGCTACGGGATCCATGGCAAGAAAGACTGATGTAACGGTGTCGGCTGCCTTGCTTTGCAGCACTGACGACCTGATGTCAATCAGGAAGCAACAGCAGCCGATGCAGAAAAACACTGACTCTGTTATTCGGGCTGGCCAAGGGCTACCACAGCAGGGATAACCCACAGGTGATGACTGCAACAGTGAAACACGAAAAACATCTGAAGGGATGTGCTATATAACTTTTCTTTATCTTTCTACTACATGCTATTGCAAAACTCATTTTTCTAATAAAAGCATAAAGGCGTAGAGGAATTATTTTATATCCCTTTAGCTTTTTCTTAATTTTTGTTCTTTTTCTAGTCTGACTTTTGTTTCATTTCTGCTGCAGATGCTGGCAAATCTAAGAAGCTTACATGTCCCAACTTGTGGTGTTTGCCACAACGTGTTTGTTCACCTTCTACAACTTAGCTGAGGAGAATCTTATACCTGCTATATTATTTTCTTATACTTAACTTTCTTTTGATCCTGTCATCAAATTAAGGAATTAAAAGTTATATGGTACATATAGCACATTACTAGCTATATAAATGTTTCTTTGAAGACAACTGTGGCAATACAGAACAAGGCATTCAATATGGAGTTAAGCAAAACAAAATGTGCCTTGCTTCCATTTTCTTCAAAATCTGTATTTACAAAAATATTGAAATATTTTAATTACCACAGATAAGTTAGTTCACATTAATTTATTGCTTCTAATTTATAACATTTATTAGGTATACAGGTTAATGTAACAGTTTTGTCTTGTTACTGGACTCGCCTCAATCCTGTTATCACCACTGATATCTAATAAATAAAAAAAGTAATAGTATTGTATTTGGTTACGTAAAATGGATACACCAAATTTAATAAGCTTTTTTCTATTTTCTCCATTACTTCTTTTTTTACTTCTCCCTTCCTTACATATAAGCATGAATTTCTCACTTTAGGTGTCAAAGGGAAATAAAACTGGAGATGTCTTCACTGTAGAGGTTTGCAGAAAATTAAATGTTCTTATCTGATACAAGTAGAAAATACTAGAAATGCAGCTGTAGTGTGCAGGGTTAAAGACGGGCAAAGATTCACATTTGTGATGCCCACCTTATACAATACTAGTGCAGCTGACTAGTGTCATTTAAGACAAAAACAGCTAGTCATTTATTATCAAATAGTTATTTTATTTTATGAGAGAAAACTTTTGGGTTATTAATACATTTCAAATTTAGCAACAATTCTTCTAAAGTGATTTTTTTGTTAACCCGAAGTGCAAGTTCCATCGTTTTTGAATAACCTGGTTTTCTCTCTTTTATTGAATTTTAATATATATACAGTAGAAACCACTAGCGATCTTGGAATAATTAGTAATAGGCTGATTGTTAGGTATCATGCAACGTCAATAAAAGGGAAAGCATTAAGAATGGCAATATTACTTGGGTCACTGCAAACAAGAGACCACCATAACACTATGTAATCTGCATATACCCATATGTACACCTTTGAAATACAGTGCTGTATTTTGTTCATATTTAAATTATGACAAAAAATGCTAGAACTGTTACAAAAGAAATTTGTAATGTAAAGCCCTACTTTTTACAGGTTACTCACATTGTGAAAGATTAGGGATACTGAATCTGTTACGCTTATCCTACAGCTTAATAAAGGGAGCAGATTGTAGATGGCTTTCAAGACCCTCATGAACCAGTTACTTCAAAATTTCCTGGGATTATGTTTCTGTAATAAGATAAATTGGTTATGGTTTTGAAGCAACATTAACTAGAACGACAACAGGGACAAAGTTCTGATGCAAGTATTGGTAATATGGAATATTCCAGTGGGCATAAGAACAGCAGCTAATAGTGTGCAGTGCAAAAACTAATTAGATGCCTGTGGTAGGATAGTAAGTTTTTAGAGAATGAGGAAGTCTGCCTTCCCCAAAGGCCATATGGCTTGAGTGTACATATAATGTGAAGTTACAAACTTAAAAGTTTAATATACCCAGTACACAAAAACTGAATTTAGAATACAGACTTCATGGTACTTAACATCCTTACTGTATCTCAATTTATAATGAAAAATACTGACAAAATTCACTTGTTTGAATTCCATTTAAATAAAATTAGAAACAAAACAGGACATATTTCTTGTGTATCTTTAATATTTAAAACAACTCTTTAAAGTGAGAGGATACAGTAAGACGGAAATGTACACGGAAGAGGAAAGACATGAAATTCCTTAGAAAGTTGTAGTGAAAAAGAGCAGAAGTAAGGAAAGCATTATATCTTATGCATATAAGAAAATACAGTGAAATAAAAAAAGGATATGGAAGTCTGTTTTAATGAAAAGTGAAACATACATTCAGAACAAATTTAAGTTTATAAATTTTTATTTTAATACTGAGGTTCTAGTGGTTCTAATTCACTTTTGTAATGCTTTTAGGCTGCCTTTTTTACTTTATGGATAGCTGACTTAGGTGATTTCATTTATCTTAGCTAAGAATCATATTAATTCCACAGTGGGACTAACTATTATGAGTTTTTATTATTATTACTACTACTGCTATTACCATGTTAATATTCCTAAAGTGTCTTGTAATAATAGCAAGTCCTGTTGGTTTGCAAACAGTTGTTTTAGGTTCATTTCCTTATGTCTTGCCATGTTTATATTTCACTCAGTAATGTTAAACAAAATGTATATTTTTTCAAGGTCATTAAGTGTTCGTTTATATATCTCTCTCCTATACGTAACTGTAGATACAGTAAACAATTTGAAAATTCTCACATTTAACAGTGAAATTCAATTATGTACCCCTATCTGCATTTTTAAAAGTACCACTCTCTATACTGAAAATGTATACAAACTACAGGGTTCCACTGGTTTGGTCAACATCTGTTTAATTGATCGCATTTGGCTACACAAATAGTAGACAGGTATGCAAGATCAGACAGTCTCCAGGTAGGGGAATATTCCCTTCCCCCGGTGCTATCTCAGAGTTAATACTCTTTTTTTTTTTTTTTTTTAAATAATATTTGCATGTGCTGAGAAGCAACCTTGGTGCATGCAAACTAGGAAGTCTACGTTTCTGTTTTCAATGTAGTGTGGTTTATCTTCAGGATGTCGACATTTGTGTTAGTTGACCAACTGAGCTTAAATCTACATACACAGCAAAACAGCCAAACTGTAAACTCCAACCAGAAAAAAAAATCACCACTGTAAAAACTTTGCACAGCAAATGGATTCAAAGATGTGGTGCAAAGGAAATGTAATATACACAATTTAGGGCAAAAAAGTACAGTTTTGTACCTACCATAAATGTAGATGTTCGAAGATCCACATTGCTGCAGTCCTTACATATGGGTAGTCCGCTGTCCTCGGTCGGCCCGAATACCAAAGTATTAGGCTGACGTCGGTCAAGGCGCTTAAAACTGACATCAGGACACCAGGGTACAAAAGCGCATGACCGACGTCATATCCTCAGTCTTTTCTTGCCCCAGATGTCAGAAGGCCCTAAAAAGAAAGGCCAAAGCCAAAAAACAGCAAAGAACAACCAACCACCCCTGCACTAACCATATTCACAATATTTACAACCCAAACCACACAACCGCCTCTAACTACAGAGGGGAAGGAGGGAGGGTAAATTGGACTGCAGCAATGTGGATCTTCGAACATCTACATTTATGGTAGGTACAAAACTGTACTATGTTCTTCATCTCACATTGCTGCAGTCCTTACATATGGGTAGAATCCCAAAGCAGAGGTAAGGGAGGATGGCAAAACTATAAAGCATTAGGAGCTGCCAAAATGCCCTGTAAAATTGCAGTGGCAAATCCAGCCCTAGATTTAGAGTAAAGTGGAAGGTGGTAATGCTTAGAGAAAGTATGCACTGAACTCCAAGTAGCTGCCTCCAAAATATCTTTAGTAGCCACCCCTTAAAAAGCTGTAGAAGTGGCAGTAGCCCTAGTGGAATGAGGCCTAATCCCAGCTGGAATCTCCTTACCATGATGGGAATAACAGAAAGCAATACAAAAACCAATCCACTTAGAAATAGTTTGTTTTGAAACAGGTTTGCCCTGAGAACCCAAAGCAAATGAAACAAACAACTGCTGAGACTGCCTGAACCCTTTAGTTCTGCTCAAATAATATCGCAACTGTCTGTGTATATCCAAAGTGTGCAAAATCTTCTCCCTTTATTTTGGGGGTTTGCATAAAAGTAGGCAAATGAATAGTTTGGTTTAAAGCCACACTAGAAACCACTTTAGGCATAAAGGAAGGGTTAGTACTAAAGACACCCTATCCTTGTGGAAAATTAAGAAAGGCTCAACCGCCATAAGGGCCTGTAATTCAGAAACCCTTCTCGCAGAGGTAATGGCCAACAAAAAAGCAGTCTTCCATGATAAATATTTCAACTCGGCAGTAGCTGCAGGCTCAAAAGGTTGTAGAGTGAGTTTCTCCAACACAAAATTGAGATCCCAAGCAGGAGTAGGAGCTCTATGTGGGGGTCTTATATTCTTTGCCCCTCTAAGGAATTGCTTAAACAAAGGATGAGAAAATAATGGTGGGTCACAGTCATAGTGAGCAGAAATTGCTGCAGCATGAACCTTTATAGAGGAGAAGAACAAACCTTTGTCCAATAACTCAGTAAGGTATTGAAGAGCAACACTTAAATTAGGTTTAGAAACATTAAAGTCCTTTGCTGTACTCCAAATTAAAAATCTCCTCCATTTATCTGCATAAACTTTCCTTGTACTAGGCCTTCTGGCCTCCAAAATAACATTCAAAACTTGTTGTGGAAGCTGAGACCCTCCAGTGTTTAAAACAGAATATGCCAGGCTGTCAGATGCAGAGAGTGAAGTTTGACATTGAGTAAATGACTGTTCTCCTGAGACAGCAGGTGTGGAATCGAAGGCAAAGGCCATGGAGGCTCCCGTACCAGACTTCTCAGTAATGGGTACCAGTGCTGTCGAGGCCAATCCGGAGCTATTAAAATCATGGTTGGCTTGTCCTGTCTGACCTTCAGGAGTACCTTTGGGAGGAGAGGCAGTGGTGGAAAGGCATACACGTGAAGATTGCTCCAATTGAATGAGAGAGCATCCACTTTCCAAGCTGTGGGATGAAACCTTTTGTGCAAAACTTTGGCAACTGGTAATTTAGTGGAGAAGCGAACAGATCTATGTCTGGAGTTCCCCATAACACTGTCAATTTTGAAATACATGAGGATCCAATTTCCACTCGTGGGGATCCATAATTTGTCTGCTCAACACATCTGCTAAGGAGTTCTGTGTTCCTGGCAGAAACCTTGCCTGAAGATCTAGCTGTAAACTGAGAGCAGTCTCCCACAAAATCATTGCTTGTCTGCATAGAGGGTATGAATGTGTCCCCCCTTGCTTGTTGATGTACCACATGACAGTTGTGTTGTCTGTTTGAATCAACACCTGCCCTGGAAGAAGTAAATCCTTGAAAGCTATCAATGCAAATTGGACTGCTAACATCTCCTTCAAGTTGATATGTAAATGTTGAAGTCTGGCAGGCCACGTGTCTTGTACCCATTTTCCATTTAGATGAGCTCCCCAAGCTTTGTCTGAGGCATCTGTCGCTAGAATCTGACTCGCCTCTGGTCGGGTCACAGAGAGTCCCTTGTTTAGGTGACATTCCTGAGCCCACCACAAAAATTCCTTTTGAATGCAAGGTATTATCTGAATGACAGTGTCCATATCTTGGAAGTGTTGCGTCCATACATTTTTGAGATACCATTGTAGCTTCCTCATATGCAGTTTGGCATTGGGAAGCACCAGAATACAAGATGCCATGAACCCCAAGGCTTGAAGGACTGTCCTTGCAGTCAGCCTGGACTGACGAGACAATTGATGGAAATAAAGAGAAAGATTCTTTTGTTTGTCCGGGGTCAAAAAGGCGATCTGGGATGCTGTATTCAGTCTCACACCCAGAAAGCACATGTCCTGAGAGGGTACTAGACTGGACTTTATTTCGTTCACAGAATACCCTAGGCATCTTAACACTGCCATCACATACTGTAAATGATGAAGAAGTTCGTTTCCTTGAGCCAGAATCAGGCAATCGTCCAAATAAGGATAGATTTGTATTGGTCTTAGCCTGAAGAAAGCTACCACTGGAGCCAGAACCTTCGTGAACACTCTGGGCAGTAGATAAGCCAAAGGGCAATGCAGAGAACTGATAATGAAAAGTCCCAGCCCGAAAACGCAGATACTTCCTGCAACTGGGCCTGATAGGAACATGAAGGTAAGCCTCCTTGAGATCCAGAGTCACCATCCAGTGATCTTTGCCCAGCAGAGGTAAAAGCTGTTGTAACGTCAACATTTTGAACTTGGGAATGTCCAGATATGTGTTGAGGATAGATAAATCCAAAATTGGTCTCCACGTGTTCCCTTTCTTTGGTACTAGAAACAGGCGAGAATAAAACCCTAGGCCCACTTCTGGCAGAGGGACCGGTTGTATAGCTCCTATTTGAAGTAGTAGAGAAATCTGTTTGTGAGCCTCTAGTCTTTGCTGAGGAGGAACGTCTGGCATGCCTTTGAAAGGAGGCAAGGTATGGAAATAAAACTTGTAACCTTGGTGTATGATATCCAATACCCATTTGTCCTGGGTAATTAAAATCCAATTTTCCTTGAAGAGTGCCAACCGTCCTCCCAAAGGTGCTGCCAGGCAAGAAGGATCTGGCAGCTGAAAAAGTAGGTCATTGGGCCTGTTTACGAAAGGACTGGCCCCTGCCCTCACTCGAAGATTGTGTAGGTGAACTCCATGTTCTAGGTCTGAAGGAACTCTGCGCTCTGCCCCTACCACGTCTAGATCTACCCCTAGACTGAGAATCAGAAGAAGGATACGTCCACCCCTTAGCAGGCCAATTTCTACTAAATCTTGGAGGCTGAACTTGCAAAAAATCTTTAACAGTCTGCATAGACTTAGCCTTGTCTTCCATTTTCTTCAAGACTGACTCCACAGGTGGGCCAAACAACACTTCAGACTGCAAAGGAGCATCCAAAATCCTTGTCTTAACATGGTCAGATAAATTCTGATCCTTAAGCCAGGCGTGCCTGCGAAGAACTGAACCAGTGGCAGCCACCCTAGAAGAGGCCTGCAAAGCATCAAAACCACACTGTAAAGAATGCTTACCCACCTGTTCAGAGACATGCACCAAATCTTGTAATTCTTTACACTCAATGCCTTCTGCCAGAGCATCCACCTTAGATTTCAATTGAAAGAAGAAAATTTTGATATTTCAACATATGAAACTGGCAATTCAAAGCCCTCATTGCTAAGGTAGAAGATGTATAGACCTTCTTTCCCCATCTATCCAAAGCTCTGGCCTCTTTATCTAGAGGAACCGGATTCTTTACAACAGAGGCCCTGACACCCTTAGGTCCCTGACTAATAGTTTCTGGGTCCGCCCTAGGACTCTTATAGAGATATTTATGAGCCTCAGGCACCCTGTAATACCTATCCGGTTTAACAGGCGCAGGAGGCAGAGAATCAGGATTAAGTGAAGCCTCTGAAAATACATCTTGCACAACATCCAGAACAGGGGGTATAGCCAAGGGCCTATGTTGAGGTAAAAACAAAAATTCCCTAAGCCTTTTCCGTGAATCAGAGAAGTCCTGACCTTCCCACTTAAAATGTTCCCTCATAGAATGAAGTGTCTCTGAAAAAGAAAAATCCTCTGGAGGAGAAGCAGAAGGAGTGGAATCTTCTGCATCAGAATCAGAATAAGCAGTGTACTCCTGCAAGTCTTCAGCCGAAGACTCTGAAACATCCGAAGCCTGTTCAAAACTTTCCAACTCTGGCTCCACCCTAGGCCTCTTATCAGGAGGGGGCAAAGAACCTCTAATCAGAGTAATCAAATCTTCTACCATTTTAAGCATGTGCTTCTTAGGCACAGACCCTGCTGAACTAGGACTGACACCAACAGAAGCTAAACCTGGCCTGCCTCTGGAAGAAGCCTTGGAAACAGAAGGAGAGGGTCTAACCACCCTGGGAAGGGAGGGGAGTACAGAAACCTGAGAAGCCCCTTCAGCCTGACCTGTCTCTTGAGAGGCCACATCCTGCAAAATCAAAGTCTCCCCCTGAGACTCCAGAGAAGCCTCCATCGGAACCACCGGTTCCACTGAAGCCTCTAAAGAACCGGCGTCCGGAACGGACGACTCATCTTGCCTGGGTTTAACGCTTTATCTTTGCGCTTCTTGGAAGCGGGCGTCGGAGAATCCGGCGGCATATTATAATTGCACCGCTTATCAAGACCAGCCTAGCATAATCTAACCTTCGCTAATAGTGCGCTTATTAAACCTAGCACAAAGCGACACCCGACTCGCCGTGCTCAGGCCCCAAACAAGGAATGCACAAAGAATGATAATCCCTATGCGGTATCTGTTTCCCACAAGAAATACAATTATTCACTTTTTCTGACATCCGGTAATACACTGAGGCAAGAAAAAAACAAAATATTCCCCAACGGGGTACTTAGCCAACTTGGATTCGGTCTGAAACTCCGAACTCGAAAAATTTCAGAACGCCGAACGGCACTTGCAACGCTGCTTCTGCATCGGACCATGCGGCAAAAAAGACTGAGGATATGACGTCGGTCATGCGCTTTTGTACCCTGACGTCCTGATGTCAGTTTTAAGCGCCTTGACCGACGTCAGCCTAATACTTTGGTATTCGGGCCGACCGAGGACAGCGGACTACCCATATGTAAGGACTGCAGCAATGTGAGATGAAGAACATCATATGTTTTAACAAGGTATCAAAAATACATGCACAGTTTCTCTGATGCAATCATGAACAGCAGCAGCAGCAGCAAAAAAAAATCTGGTAAACAAGCTAGTCTGCATTTCATTATGAATTAAAGGGAAGGGATTTGAAGCCAGGGAAAGTTTCACATAACCAAGCCAAATAAAGAAGGCCTGCTGCTTCATTCCTGTTGTTGCCAAGTATGGCCCTCGCCTGAGATCATTTATGTTCTCTCTTACTACTTTCCTTGATTTTTTTTTTCTTTTTTTTTTGTTTTATGCCAAAAACATCAAGGCTGAAAATTAATCTTTGTGACTAAGTCCACCTACTTAAGCAAATAAAAACAAAATTAAAAACCTTTCAGAAGGAAAAGCAGAACTGGTTAAGTGAGGAATGGAGTAGTATAGCCAGGAATAAAGGTCTCTAAGGTAGTAGTGGACAGTAGTTTTGATGGTGAAATTTAAGTTGTTATACACCGATTTAAAATCTTTGCAAGTTATCACTTTAAGCAAAAAAGGAGGAAGGGTTCACCTCAATCATACTTCATTTTAGGGGGGGGACAACAAGGCTGTATATAAGCTAGGGCCTGCAATGCTGATCTTTCCCAGGCACATGTAATAGCTATTATAATGTCTTTGTGGTTATGAATTTAACCTCAGCTGTCTGTACGGGCTCAAAGGGCTGCAATTTAGTTTTTCTACACCCCCCATTTCCTTACTGGAACAGCCCTCTTCTTAGTGATATCAAATGTAAATTCTTTCAAATAAAAAAAGAAGTTCTTACCATAACGTTCCATCTGTGTTGTTGTTCTTCATTCATTACTGATGGGTGTCGGTTCCATCCTCAGAACCGAATCGGCAGTTATAACAAAGCTCGTGCCAGCCAAAAAACTCTCGAGCTAAGCTTACCCATAGTGCCCCTCTCTCTATCAACTCAGATCGACTTTGCCCGTAAGAAAGAGAGAGGGAGAGAAAGCGGAGGCTTTATCTGAGCAGATTCCTTATCATCAAGTAGCACAAAATCCAAACCTCCAGGAGTCTTTTGGAAGGGGATGGTGGGTGGGAGGTAATGAATGAAGATCAGCAACACAGATGGAACGTTATGGTGAGACCATAACTTCTTCATCTGATGTTGTTAATCTTCATTAATTCATCACTGATGGGAGAGTCCCTAGCTACTTTACTTCCTGGGAGGCCCTATGGAAGGATATTCCTGAGCACCACTGAAACAAAGGAAGCTCTCCCCTGGAGACCAAATCCAATTTGTAATGAGTGATAAAGGTATGAGGGGTAGCCTATGTTGCTGCTGCACGCGTCATGCATGGAAGCCAACAGATGTCGCAACTGATCTGGTTGAATGCACATTGACCTTGGTTGGTAGAAGAGCTTTGATTTGTTGATAGATAAAGCAAATAAAGTCTGTCAACCATTTAGATAGAGTCACTTTGGAAACAGATTCTCCCAATTTAGATCCTGAGAAGGATACAAATAATTGGTCAGATTTTCATAGTGATTTAGCCTTGTCCAAGTAGAATGGCAACTGTCTATGCACATCAATTAAATGTAGGGAATATTCTTCTTTGTTAGAAAAATTTGGAAAGAAGACTGGCAGATCAATTTTGATTAATAGTCAAATCCGAAATAAATTTGGGTAAGAAGGTGGGATTAGTCCGAAGTGATACTCTGTCTCTATGGCAAAACATATAAAGTCATTTTAGGCACAAGGCCTGCAGTTCGGATATTCACCTTGCTGAGGTAATAGCTACCAAGAATAAAGTTTTCAGGATAAAACTTTTATACTGCAAGTGGCAGCAGGTTCAAAAGGAAGACGAGTCAAGCATTGTAGAACTAGTGTAAAATTCCAGGGTGCGATTGGGTCTTTGAAGACTGGTCTAATGTGCATGACATCTTTCAAAAAGGTTTTAAAGAGACAGTGGGAAATCAAGGACAAGTCCTAGAAGCCATTGTGGAAGTTAGAGATAGCTGCCAGGTGTACTCGAATAGTTGAAGCTGCAGCTTCCGACTGGAGGAAATTCGATAAATAGTCCAGTACAGAAGTAAGCGAAACTGAAAAGGGGTCCATTCCCTTCTCTCAAGACCAAATTATGAATATTTTCCACTTGCTGAGAAAAAGTTTCCTGGTGGATGGTTTATGGGAGGCCAGAAGAATGTTACAGACAGGGGAGGATAGGTTATTTTGCCTGGCAATTACTGGAAGTGGAGGAACTAAGCTGTTAGCTTGAGACTCTATATGTTTGGATACATCAACCCTTGTGGGTGTGACAGCAATTCCGGAGTTGGATCCAGAATCCATGGTTGGTGTACTAGGTGAGGCCAAAGAAAGGGAAACCAAACTTGTCAGGGCCAATAGGGTACAATGAGGATTACTCTGCTTCTCAACTGAAGGGAGTTCTTTAGAAATTGTGGGTTCAGGGGAAGGGAAGAGAAAGCATAAAGAGGTTCCGTGAACCAATCATGTATTAGAGCGTCCCTCAGGGACTCCCCCTTGCAAGGGAATTAAGGCAAAGTAGTTGCTGCATTTGTAGTTTGCTGGGGATGCAAACAGATCGCAGCAAGGCTGGCCCCAGCGAATGAAGATCTTTGCCGCTATGATTGGATTGAGGGACCACTCGTGAGGCAGGAGAATGCATCTGCTCAGTTTGTCTGCAATCACGTTGGAATCACCAGGAATGTACGTTGCTATCAGAAAGCTATTGGGAAGCTATCACCCATTGCCAAATTCTCACGGCCTCTCGACACAATGGGTAGGACTTGGCTCCCCTTTGTTTGTTGACATACCAGACCACTGACATGATGTCAGACTGGATAGCAATTGTCCCTGATGGGCGGACAGACTGGAATGCTTGCAATGCTAGAAGCACTGCCCTCGGTTCTAGAACACTGATATGCAGGTTGGCCTCCACTGGTGACCAAGTGCTTTGGACTGTCTTTCCCTGGTAGCACCCCCCCACCCCATCAGGGAAGCGTCTACGGTCGCTACGGCCTTGGGCTGAGAGGGGGAGAAAGGACAACTCCATGGGTCTTTTTCTGGCCTCATCCACTAAAATAAACCTTTGTTTGCATCAATTTGTTATACGGATCTGAAAGGATATAGGATGAGTCAAAGGAGACCACTGTGTTAGTAGAAGCCACTGTAGAAGCCTCATGTATAGTCTTGCCAGGGGAACTATTCTAATCGATGCTGCCACTGATCCAAGCAGTTGAAGGACTGCCCGAGCTGAAACTTTGTCCTGACAGAGTATCACCCAAAGTTGAGACCTCATTCTTTCTAATCTGTGAAGGGAGAGGGAGACTAGGCAAGATTGAGTATTGAAAGTTGCCCCTATGAATTCCAGAGTTTGAGAAGGAGTCAACTTGCATTTCTCCTCATTTATTGAGATCCCCAAGAATTCTGCTAGTTTTAGGGTGTAATGTAAGGGTGTAACTCAGTAAACACTTGGTGGGGGCAGTAAGGAGCCAGTCGTCTAAATACAGAAACACCCGGAATCCTTGCAGTCTCAAATGAGCTGTTACTACTGCCATGCATTTGGTGAACACTCTGGGGGCAGCAGAGAGACCAAAGGGCAGCACTTTGAATTGGTGGTGACTGGCTCACAGCCGGAAGCGGAGGAATCTTCTGGAGCATTTGTCCATTTTTATGTGGTAATATGCATCCTGAAGATCTACTGAGCACATCCCATCGTCTCTCTCTAGGAAGGGTAGGATAGACTGAACTGTGACCATCTGGAATTTTGTTTGTTTGACAAATTTGTTTAGGATGCTGAGGTCCAAGATTGGCCTCCAGTCCCCTGTCTTTTTTGGTACTAAAAAGAACCTTGAGTAAAATCCGGATCCTATTTGGTCTGGTGGGACTCCTTGGATGATTCTTTTTAGGAGCAGCTTTTGTATTTCTTGAGCTACTGCTTCCCTTTGCCTGGGTGGAATGCTGGGAGTGTGCCTTAGTGGCCTTGGGTAAAAACTGAAAGGTATATGATAACCTCTGGCAATTATCGTCTGCACACTAGAATCTGTGGTTATCATTTGCCAGGCAAAGTGGTGCAGAGAAAATTGTCCAGTGAGTACTTCCAGAGGTAAGCAATCAGGCCGCTCTCTTCAGGAGCACTGATGGGGTTGTCCAGAGAAAGAATCTCTGAATCCTTGACTACATGGACCCCCTCTGCTTCTGTGGGGGTGTCTGCCCGGGGGGGGGGGGGGTAAACTCGCCACGTGCATCTCGGAAAGGACCCTGGGACTTCTTGTACCACATCTTTCCACTCCTCTAATTCCTACAGTAAGATCAGTGAGGAGTGGAAAAACATACACCCACAGCAGACAGGGTCTTGCCGTCCTTTTCACACCTCAACAATGTGTCTTTCACTTTTGGGCCAAAGAGAGAAGAAGCTTCCACTGGAGCATTGAGAAAGGAGAATTAAAATGGTCCGCAAAATCAGAGAGGCGCATCCAGGCATGACGTCTCATGACAACACCTGCACCCACTGCTCTAGCCACCCATTCGGTAGTATGAGAGATCAACCACATGGAAGAGTTAGATATAGATTCCAGTGTTGCAAGCTGTGAGGCAACTTTGTCATGTACCTCATCAGAAACTGCTCCTCCTGAGGTTCCCGAGAGGTCCACAATTAGGTCTCTCTGAAGCTTGGTAAAGTGTGCCAAGTAATTCAAGGACCAGATGGCAAAGGATGATAAAAAAAACACCCACTTCCCTAACGTGTCAATTACCTGAGACTCCCTGTGTTCAGGGGATGGACAATATGTCTCTCCTCGACAAGCTCTTTCTTAGTGGCCGCTGCACCACCATAGTGTCTACTGGTAGGCTTTTGGACCAATGTGGACTGTCATCCAGTGGAGAAAGAATTTTGTCTGGTCTGCGGGGGATTGGTTCAACGGTGACAGGCCTCTTCCAGGCACACTGCATGACGAGCTGTACTAGTTCATCTGCAGGCAGGGTCACTCAAGAAGTAGAAGGTCGAGCACGGAAAGACTGCAAGAATACAGACTCTTCAGAGGTAGGGTTGGTGGGCTTCCAGTCTCCCCGCTGTTTTAAAATTTCCAGTACATCTCCAAAGGAGACATCCTCAGGGGTGACCGTGGAGTCCCCCTCCCCTTCATCGGAGTCTGTACCTTCAGTAAGGAATTCCTCAGGGGAGTCCACATGCTTCCTCTTGCATGATCTCTTAAGTGGTACCTCCTCAGCGGGGATATCTGAGGAGGACTCTGAAGAGTGGGTACCTTGTGGAAGGGTATCTTGAGGTTCCCATGCCCGATGTCCTGGAGTAGTGGACTGTGTCAGCTGCAGTTCAAAGGATAGGTATATACGAGTCTCCAGCACCAAAGGGAACAGCTGTAAGCCTGCAGAGGCAAGTGACCTCACCATCACCCAGAAGGCAGGCCCACCTGAAGAGGAGGGGAGCTCAGAACAGAGAAAGACAACCTTGGGACCAGGGTCACACCCCGCTCCGACGAACTCACCCCCATGGAAGGAGCCACAATTGGACTTGGTGCCACCAAGACAATCAGAACTGCAGTAGACAGTGCGTAGAAAAAATAGGCGTCATACTAGGGGTCACGGTGCCGAAAGCTCAGTCACAATACCAGTGTTTGCTCGGCTCAGAGTGAGTCGAAGTCCATCGGGTAGGCTCCGGCGCCATGGTAAGGTCTACCAATGGAACCAAAGAAGCCAGTACTGGGATAGGCATCATTGTAGAGGGCTCCGATACCTCCAAGGAGGTTGAAGGAGGAATATATGTTGGAGTCTGTGGAAAAAGTACAGTTTTGTACACTTACCATAAATGTAGATGTTTGAGTGTATTCACTGTTGCAGTCATTACATTTGGGTAATCTGCTGGCAGGGTGCCCTCAGTCAGCCTGAATTCCAAAGACTTGGGTCCTGCATCAGTTGCTGTCTCCTCTTCCATGACGTCAGGTCGTCAGGGGTATAAAAAAGGCAGCCGATGCCATTTTCTTTAGTTTTTCTTGCCCCAGATGTCAGGTGCCCCCCAAATGGGTAGCAAAATATACATAAGCTATATATACATGCAACAATACAAACTTTACCTTCATCTACAAGCAAATACACCACAAAGGCTGTAGAAGATAGTGAAGGAAAGAGAAACTCCAGAATAAAAGGGGGATGGTGGGTGGGTAACCTGAACTGCAACAGTGAATACACTCGAACATCTACATTTATGGTAAGTGTACACAACTGTACTATGTTCTTCATGTTTCACTGTTGCAGTCATTACATTTGGGTAGAATCCCAAAGCTATAGATGGGAGGCTGGAGCTAAACTGCATTGGGGCGGCTAGAAGGCCCTGCAGAACTGCAGTGGCAAAGCCTGCCCTGGACTTAGAGTAGAGAAGCAAATGACAATGTTTTGTAAAAGTGTGAACAGAACTCCAAATAGCAGCCTCTAGAATGTCTTTGGTTGGTACCCCTCTGAGAAAAGCTGATGATGTAGCTGCAGCCCTGGTGGAATGAGACCGAATGCCCTTGGGCACAGGTTTGCCATGGTGTAAGTAGCAGAAACTAATGCAGTGGCTTATCCACTTTGAAATAGTCTGCTTTGAAATAGCCTTTCCCTCTGATCCTGCAGCAAATGTCACTAGTAACTGCTCAGTTTTTCTTAGAGCTTTAGTCCTGCTCAAGCAGAATCTTAGTTGTCTGTGTACGTCCAAGGAATGCAGAATCCGCTCCCCCTTGTTCTGTGGATTTGGATAAAAAGTTGGCAGATGAATAGTTTGGTTAAGAGCCACAATGGAAACTACCTTAGGCATAAATGAAGGATTAGTCCTGAGGAACACCCTGTCTGGGTAAAATATGATAAAAGGCTCCACAGCCATGAGGGTCTGTAGCTCTGAGACCCTTCTTGCTGAAGTAATTGCCAGGAGCAGAGCTGTTTTCCATGATAAGAACTTTAGATCTGCAGTAGCAGCTGATTCAAATGGAGGCAGGGTGAGCTTTTCCAACACATAATTGAGGTCCCATGCAGGAATTGGTGATCTTCTGGGAGGCCTTAAATTTCTGGCCCCTCTAAAATACTGCTTTAGTAAAGGATGATAAAAAAATTGGTGGCTCTGTGTTGTAATGAGCCGAGATGGCAGAGGCATGGATTTTTATTGATGAAAAAGATAGGCCTTTGTCAAGCATCTCAGTCAAGTATTGTAAAATCTGAGGAATATTTGGCTCTGCTGTGTCAGTTCCTTGTGCTTGATTCCAAGCACAGAATCTCTTCCATTTATCAGCATAAGATTTTCTAGTACTAGGCCTTCTGGCTTCCAAAATGACATCCATCACAGCTTTACTGAGAGGTGTTTTTTGAATAACTACATGATCAGCCATGCTGCCAGGTTCAGTGTTTGGAGCTGATTGTGCAGAATCTGACTGTTTTGCTGGGACAGCAAGTGAGGTATTTGAGGCAAATACCAAGCTGGGAATTGAGACATATTCCTTAGGATTGGGTACCAGTATTGACGGGGCCAGTCCGGGGCAATTAGTATCATCTTTGGTTTTTCTTATCTGACTTTTAGTAGGACCTTGGGAAGAAGAGACAGAGGAGGAAAGGCGTAAAGTGATAGGTTTTTCCAACTGAAGGATAGGGTGTCCACTTTCCATGCTTGTCTGTGATAAGTCCTTGTGCAGAATTTTTCCAGTTGATAATTCTGAGGAGAGGCAAATAGCTCTATGTCAGGGCTCCCCCATTTCTTTGTTATCATGCTGAAGACCTGTGGATCTAGTTTCCACTTGTGAGGGTCTACAAGGTTTCTGCTTAAATCATCTGCCAGAGTATTTTGCTTTGCTGGCAGGAATTGAGCTTGAAGATGTACTTGGTAAGTCAAGGCTGTGTCCAACAGTGCCATGGCTAGTCTGCAAAAGGGGTATGAGTGCGTGCCCCCCTGCTTGTTTATGTACCACATAACCGTGGTGTTGTCTGTCTTTATCAGTAGTTGTCCTGGATGAAGTAAGTCCTTGAAGGCTGTCAGGGCATTTTGAACAGCTAACATCTCTTTTTGGTTGATATGCAGATGCATTTGTTTTGGGGTCCATATGCCCTGAATCATCTTCCCGCCAGGTGGGCCCCCATGCATAATCTGATGCTTCTGTTGTTAAGGTTTGGCTGTCAGGGGGTAGAGTGAAAGCCCGTCCCATGTTTTGGTGACATGCCTTTGCCCACCATAGAAACTCCTGTTGTAGGTAGGGAATAAGAGGAATCATTGTTTCCAGACAGTGACAATGTTGACTCCATAACTTTTTTAGGTACCACTGTAGTTTCCTCATATGCAGTCTTGCATATGGAATCAGTAGAATGCAGGATGTCATGAACCCCAAAGCCTGCAGGGTTTGGTCTTGCAGATAACTGGGTTTTTGTTGCCATCAGTTTGAAGTAAGTAGTCAGTTGCCTTTGTTTGTCTGGCATGAGGAAAGCCATCTGGGCAGTTGTATTCAAGATTGCACCCAGGAATGTTATCTTTTGAGAGAGTACCAGTTGTGATTTCTTTTCGTTTATTGTGTACCCTAGGCATGTTAGAAGCCTTTTCACAAATGCCAGATGCTCAAGAAGAATGTCCTTGTTCTCTGCTTGAATGAGACAGTCGTCCAAGTAAGGATAGATTTGTATACATCTTTGTCTGCAAAATGCAATTACTGGTGCCAGGCACTTTGTAAAGACCCTGGGCGCAGTAGATAAGCCAAAGGGCAGTGCAGAGAATTGGTAATGCATAAAGCCAGCCTTGAAAAGGAGGTATCTTCTGCACGATTCCCTTACTGGGATATGCAAGTATGCCTCTTTTAGGTCTAATGTCACCAGCCAAGCGTTCTTGCCCAGCATGGGCAGAAGCTGCTGCAAAGTTAGCATTTTTAATTTTGGAATGTCCAGGTATGTGTTCAAAATTGATAAATCCAGTACTGGGCGCAGGCCTTGTCTTTTCTGGGTACCAAGAACAGTCTTGAATAAAACCCTTGTCCTTTTTCCTGTTCTGGTACTGGCTGGATAGCCCCCATATCCATGAGGGACGTAACTTGTTTCTGTACCTCTGCCCATTGATTTTTTGGCAGATCTGGCCAACCGTTTGCAATTGGCAGAGTGTGGAAGTGGAATCTGTATCCCTGAGATACTATGTTTAACATCCACTTGCACTGGGTTATTAACTGCCAATTTTGAGCATAAAGTACTAATTTTCCCCCTAAGGGTGCTGCCAAAAGATAAGCACTTGGTGATGGCAGAGGGAAGTCATTGAGACTTGTTTACTGTAGGGTTGCACTTTACTTCCTCCAGATTTGGAGGTAGAAGCACCCCATTGCTTTGACCTGTAAGAATCCTGCGACTGGTATCTAGAACCTTTAGGGTGCCTGGATTTGCCCCGTTGAGCTCTGTCGGACACAGGAAAGGACCAATTTTGTGTAGGCCAGTGTCTACTGAATCTTGGTGGCTGCACTTGTAAGAAGTCTTTTACAGTTTGCATAGACTTAGCTTTGTCTTCCATTTTCTTTAAAACCTCTTCTGCCTTAATACCAAACAGAGTATCATGCTGTAAAGGTGCATCCAGCAATTTAGCTTTAACATGATCAGGCACATTTTGCTCTTTTAGCCAGGCATGCCTCCTAATCACAGATCCAGTAACTGCAGCCCTGCAGGAAGCTCTAAGGAATCCAAACCATATTGCAAAGTATGCTTTCCAACTTCTGCTGCTGCATGCAATAATTCCTGCAATTCTTTACTTTCTGCACATTCAGAAATCAACATCATTTTCTGTTTCAGTAATCCCATAACATGTTGTTGATACATGAGCATATGAAACTGGCAGTTTAAGGCCCTAATTGCCAAGGTTGCAGATGTATAAACCTTCTTTCCCCATCTATCCAGTGCCCTGGAATCTCTGTCAGAGGGGGTAGGAGTTTTTGCTGTTGAGGCCTTAACACCTTTTGGACCCTGTGAAATAGTTTCAGGATCAGCAGCAGGGTTTCTAAATAAAAATCTGTGTGAGTCAGGAACCCTGTATTATCTGTCTGGCTTGCTAGGAGCCGGAGGTAAGGAGTCTGGAGTCGAGCTTGACTCCGAAAACACATCATCCACAATGTCTAAAACAGGAGGGTATGGCTAAAGGCCTATGCTGAGGGAGAAGAAGGAAATCCCTGAGCCTCTTTTGTGACTCTGAGAAATCTTGACTCTCCCAGTGAAAATGCTCCCTCAAAGTATGCAAGGTTTCAACAAAGGATTAATCTTCAGGAGGAGATGCAGATGGGATAGATTCCTCTGCATCAGAATCCTCATAGGGTGGTATAGATAATTCCTGATCAGAAGAGGAATCAGAAGAAATAGAAACCTGATCTGAATATTCATAATCAGTGTCTTGCCTAGGCCTCTTATCAGGAGGGGGTTGGGAACCCCTGATCAAGGTAAGCAGGTCTTAAGCCATTTTGATCATCTGCTTTTTGGGGATAGAGGCCTGTGCATGTGGCTCATACATCAGTTTTGTAACTTTAGAAGTTGCTTTTGACTCTGATTTTGAAGCTGGTGTCAGTTTTATATAAAAATGTTGTGGCTCAGCGGTTCCAGACCCATCTGAGGGAGAGACATCTGCGGGTACAATACTTTGAGAATCTCGCGTCGTGCCGGACTCCACATGGGTCTTGGTAGGGGCCTGCGACTCGAACGTAGCGGGTATCAGGGGCTGCGAAAGCGCCTCACTGAGTACCGGCGAACTGGCGACTGGCTTAGGAGATGCTTCTTCGTCGATTTTAGACCTTCACAGTCTGTCTCTGTCCTTTTCTTTGCGTTTTTTGTGCTGACATCGTTATGGAGCAAGAAAAAAGTTTCCCCAATGGGGTACTTAGCTTTAGTGAAGACTTCGGTTCTGAAACTCGAATTTGAAAATTTCAGGAATCGGCCGACTGGCACTTGCAAACTGCTTCTGCTTCGGGCACCATGCGGCAAGAAATACTGAAGAAAATGGCGTCGGCTGCCTGTTTTATACCCCTGACGACCTAACATCATGGAAGAGGAGACAGCAACTGACGCAGGACCAAGACTTTGGAATTCAGGCCAACTAAGGGCAACCTGCTAGCAGATTACCCAAATGTAATGACTGCAACAGTGAAACACGAAGAACATTTCCTTGGCTCTGGATTGGAGGGAGGATTTTGAAGGAGTTGGAAATCCTCTGGCTGCCAACAGCTGATCCAACTATCGCACTACGTCGAATTCCAAAAGTCTCCAGGAGAAGCGGGTTGACATCCCTGAAGGAGAATCAGGGCATTCTAAAAAGGGGCTACACTGCGGTCCAAAAAAGGGATCTGCTGACGGGGAATATCAGGTCCGAGGCAATATCTTACCTTTTGGCACAGTGGTCAGAGGACCTGCAAAATATATAGTGGGGTGGGGGGTGACCGGAGTTGGAAAAACTATTTTTATTGCCAAAAGAGGGGGGGGGGCTGTACTGTAGTTGTAGATGTCATGGGAGATTAAGCTTTGGATGGTTCCATACTCAAAATAGATACCATGGGGGAAACTTGTGGCATTGATGCTGAGGACTGTACTGTAGTCACAGGTTGAAGTATCAGTGCTGAAGCTGGCACCGTAGTTTTAGCTGAGGTCCTGGAACCAAGGATGGCACCATAGAAGGGGTTTGAGGTCCTGGTGCTGAGATTGCTGGTGCCAATTTTGGAAGTTTGGCCTTCGGATCCATTGTTTTAGTTGATTTTGAGTCACTAGCATGAGGAGAAAAAAGGTAGAGAACGGCTACTCTTTTTCTGTTCCTTTTTAGGAGGGGATGAGCCCTCCATCTCCGAAATAACCTCAGAGAAGGGGATCTTTAAGAGACCTTTAAGAATCAATTTGTTTTTCCTTTCCATCAGGGTACAGGAGCTAAAACCCTGACATATGTCACATGGGGGTTGAACTTTTAGACGCAGTCCCTGAGACAGTAAACATAACACAAATGACTATCAGAATTTGGCATTTTCCTTTTACACTGATCACACTACTTAAAGCCAGTAGTCCCCTTTTTATCAGCCATCGTCAACAATAAATCAAAACTTGTCTGACAACCAAATATCCAAAACAAACTACAAAAACGCACTCACGCAGTCAAGAAAAGGAAAAGGATTTTTTTTTTTTTTTTTTTTTATTATTATTATCAACAAGGGTAAAAAAGGAAAAAGAAAGGGGAGGGGGATACCGACAATGGTAATGACAGTTACCTCAGAGGTAAGGAAAGGCCTGTACCAACAATGGTACAAAGAATACCAAAAACCTTGGTAAAGAAATAATAACGCAGCACTCAAACAGGTAAACAAGGGTAGCAATCTCTAAACAACAAATAACGACTTAAAAATATCACAAGATAAAGGAAAAGATTTAAGGGTAGTATAAAAATTTCAAATAACTTGGCTTGAGAGCTGGCTTGACACGTCTTGATGCTATACATGACAAACAAGATCTGAGGTGATAGCGAGAGGGGCACTATGGGTAAGCTTAGCTCAAGAGTTTTCTGGCTGGCACGAGCTTGTTATAACAGCAGACTCAGTTCCGAGGACAGAACTAACACCCAGTAGAAAAAATGAATTAAGATTAACAATATCAGACTGCTTCTTCTGTACTGCGCTACCTAGTTAAAGCTGAAATAAGAATGATTTCAATGTTGTCACATGTACTTTGATGTAGGAATATGCTAAATCTGTCTCTTGCATAGAATGTACACAATGCAATACAGAGCAATGTGTTGCAGTGTGCGTTTTTCCCCACAAAGAAATCTTATGCCACTTGCATGTACATGACAATGATACCCAGCTTAACTGCTTCTTTTAACACCTGTTGTGCGTTTGGAATAAAGATGTCATGCAGGCTATTAAGGGGTAAGCAGCAGCCAGGCTGCCTACCTGACAGACAAGAAGTTTAGGCTTAGTACTCTCCTTTAAAGAAAAATCAGAGGATGACCTTGCAGAAGCCTCCAAGGAGTGCTCTGAAATTACTAGCAGTAACAGGGATCTATATGACTAGATATACTAGAATCAGATGCATTTTCAGGAGCTCTTTCTGAATCACTGGAACAGGGATAAACCAAAAAAGTTGTGGTCCTATTAGTAGAACAGGGTAGCAATATTCCATGCTGTATTGAAAAGGCCTGCATCCTCCTGTATAATGAAAACGTCCCTCTGAGGGAAAATCCATTTCCAGACTATATGACTGAAAGGAAAACCAGTTTCCATTCATAACCTACTGATACGCTCCTGGTCAATATGTAATGTGTGTATAGCTATAGAACTGAGGTACCTTGAAAGGGTGAACCACCTAGAAATTCAAATTCCTTTTCTATAAACCATTTCTCCATTTTGTGCTAGTGTGCTTATGCTGTGACTACATACTTTCTGCTATTACGTACCACATAATCAGTGCCCACCTTATCTGCAGTGACTGAGAAAAATATTTCAAAGCTGACCACTCTGACATATTTCCTCGAAACTGATGTTCCATAAACGAAGAACCCAAAGATGGGCTCCTTAACCAAAACATGGGATACCTACTGCAATAAGCTCAGATTCATTGCGAATTTTCCTCCCTA
Organism: Protopterus annectens; assembly: GCF_019279795.1. Taxonomy (NCBI): domain Eukaryota; kingdom Metazoa; phylum Chordata; order Ceratodontiformes; family Protopteridae; genus Protopterus; species Protopterus annectens. The sequence goes on along the minus strand of NC_056737.1, from coordinate 1,556,698,518 downwards.
TAAAAAGGCTGAACTGAACCAAAACACAGATCTGGTAAGATTTCCTTTGTCAAGAGAAGAATGTGTAAAAAAAAAAAAAAAAACAGACAAAACAATAGTCCCAAGTACATTCTTGTGTCATCTGACTAACTATGGTTTATACAAGAAGCCGTCTATGACTAGAGACATCAGACAAGCCTGCAGCTGTCATTTCCATCTTTATGAATCTCTCTTTCTTTTGCACATGTGGTAGAAAAACTTAATGCAGCAATGTACCGATGACAGGGCCAAAGAATGAAATAAGAATGCCTTGAACTGTAAATCCCACAACTGAGCGGTACCCTACATTCCGAAGCAGCTTTAACACCAGGTCACAGTTAAACACTAGGTATTGAAAGTACAGTTGTGCAAGATCTTACCATAATGGTAGCTGTACCTCTCTTCACTGCTGCAGTACTCATTACAATAGGGTTTCTCTGCCAAGGGCGGGCCCAACATCCGACGAGTACAGCAGTACAACAAAACCTTTAGGTTGCTTTAAGGTATGCTGTACATTACAGGCATGCTCCCTGCATACAGTGTAGGGCATAAAGTTGATGTCCAGACATACCATCTGCAGAACCGAGTGCCCCAGTCCAAGGAGTAGACAGAGAGAAAAGTTGTGCAAAATCTTACCAACCACAGATGCCCTTCTTTTCCATGTTGCAGTATTCAACATATGGGTTTACTCCTCTTGCTTCACGAACGTCCAGCCAGTATACAAAAGTTTTCAGTCACTGTATGGTTGTGTGGGACGTCTGACATAGCTCAAGGAACGTGGACCATAAAAGTGAAGTGATGTCTGCACACACCAGCCCTCAGAACTGTAAGCCCCAGTTGAAACCACAGGTTCATAGGTATTTACTAGGCTAATGACCACAAGGGTCTTTTTAAGCCTAGCCATGTATCCCAAATCTCTGACAAATTCTGATACCCTTCATAAGTGTAAGCATGGGCCTTGGAGATACCATTTACAGGTTACCTGTATGCATCAGGGGGGTCTACTACACTAAACCGAAATGACACAACACAGACAACTACAACACCGACACCACAAGAATGAAACCACAAAAACACAAAAGTTCACATGCCCGACAAACCACAATCCCGACAGTTAACAAAACTAAAAGTACGCTGTTCCACACAACACAAGCACGCCAACAGCCTAAACACCTACACTGCACCTTACACACAACTATCTATGCACTAACCTTAACCCAAACCCCAACCCTAAGGTCCGTCAGTATCGCACACTTACCTTACCCGCACCCTAACCCTAACTCACTTAATCTGCCCCTAACCCTCAAGTCCCTCACTATCGCACATTTACCTTACCCGCACCCTAACCCTAAGTCCCTCCCTATCGCACACACACCTTACCCGCACCCTAACCCTAAATCCCTCACTATCGCACACTTACCTTACCCGCACCCTAACCCTAAATCCCTCACTATCGCACACTTACCGAGTCACGCTCACATGTTTCCTATGTCGGTGTTTTCGCTGTCGGGATTACAAATTGTCGGTTATCTGCTCCGTCGGTCTTCTGGCGTCGGTGATGTGATTGCTGATCTTCCGAGCTGTCGGTCTACCGTAGGGAACCCCATCAGAGACATAGGTGCCAAACCAGGGATGAATTTCCAGTTTCCCATCCAACTGTCCAAGTTCCACTTGTATTGGAATATTTATTCATTTATTATTTTACATTTGTTGACCGGGCTAGTCTAGCTGGGTACATGTCCTTTTTCAGTAGAGGCCCGGGGAGATAAGCTCCAAGACATGGTCTAAATACAATAGTACAAGTTCAAACAACACAGAAAAAAAATATCAATATACTAATAAAAATAGCAAATTTAAAAAGGAAATAAAACTCATCAACAATGGTATTAAGTAATTAACAGTACAGAGTTTGTAACAGAATATATTATTGAGGAAAAAAATCATAAACCAGTGAAATTTCAAGTATGGAGACATATCAGGTTAGGCCATAGTTAAACAAAGGAAGTTAGGCGAGTAGTAATGTAGCAAAAGAGTTACTTAAGAAGAGAAAGTAAAAAGAGGATATAAAAAAAGAAAAGGGGTAGATAAGAAAAGTATATTCTCTGTTACTACTTTCCTTGATTTTTTTTTATTTTTTTTGTTTTATGCCAAAAACATCAAGGCTGAAAATGAATCTTTGTGACTAAGTCCACCTAAGATGAAAAAAAAAAAGTAGCAGAGGCTAGTAAGCACTGGATAGGTTAGATAACTTAGTAGAGGTAGATGACTAGTCTGATTTGGAACAGGGGCATAGCCAGTGAGTTTTGAGGAGAAGTTTAAGTCTATTTTTAAACAGAGATAATGAGGTGAGTGAGGAGAGGTCACAAGGGAGAAGATTCCAGCATTTACCTACAGAATTAGAGAAAAGGGAATCCCCAGCTCTGTTGTTAGGTTTAGTGGTGTGGATTAGTAGTTTTTGAGATGAGCGTAAGGACTTCAGATTTGTGTAGGGGGTGATTAGGGTAGATAAACTTGGAGTATTAGAAGGTTTATAAAGGATGTTGTGGGCAAGGGTGAGTTGGTGAAATTTAATCAGGTGTTGTAGTTCTAACCATCCTAGCTGTTTTAGGTTAATGCAATGATGGGTTCTGAATGGGTTGCCTGTAGCAAATCGTGCTATGTTATTATAAGCCATTTCCAATTTGTTGAGGTTATTCTTGGAGAGATTAGTAACAATGGGAGAGGCATAAAGGAGTGTAGAGATCAAGTGTGTGGGCAACTGTAATTTTAGCAGTGGGGGAAAGGAAGGGTTTTATCCTGTAGAGGGTACCGATTTTTTTATTAACAGTCTTTATGGTATTATTGATCTGGATGTCAAAGTTGAGATTATTGTCAATGGTGACACCGAGTAGTTTGGTGGTAGAGTCAGGAGATATAATAGTATCATTGGTAGATGTTACTGAGAATTGGAGCGGGGAGGACTTATGAGTAGGCGTGAAGAGGAGAAGTTTTTTTTTTTTTTAGGGTTTAAGAGGAGGCAATGCTGAGAGAAATAGAAGTTATGTTCTTACCATAACGTTCCATGTTAGTTGTCTTCTTCTCGCCTTCTTTCTTGCTGGATGGGTTCGGAGCAGACCTCGGCTCCGACTCGGCCACTCTAAAAGCTCGAGAGTTGGTTCCACCGGCTCGAGGCTGCCCCTATATCCCACAATGCTAGGCGTGAATTACCTCAGATCTCGTTTGTGAGCTAGGCCCAGCTAAAATACAACCAGAAAAAACTGGAAAGGGAGTCCACCTCTATAAACAACGGGAAAGAGGAAAGGTGACCTAAAGCCTGATCCAGGAAAATATGCACCGTAGAGCATATAGCTATAGTAAAGAGGTGGTAGAAAGAGAGGTCATAATCAAACTCCTCCAGGTCTGTCCAGGCCAGGGGGAAGGAGGGTGGGACGCAAGAAAGAAGGCGAGAAGAAGACAACTAACATGGAACGTTATGGTAAGAACATAACTTCTATATGTTAAGTTGTCTATCTCGCCTTCATTCTTGCTGGATGGGACCGCGTCCCTAGCACCTTGTCCCGGGTGGCCTAACGGAACAGACTCTTGAGAACAGTGGTACCAAAGTTAGCTCTATGCCTAGAAGCTAAATCCAACTTGTAATGTGAAATGAAAGTGTGAGGAGTAGCCCAAGTAGCCGCTGCATAAATGGTGTCAATAGGCAGTCTGTCTTGGAAGGCTATAGAAGTAGCCAAAGCTCTGGTGGAGTGGGCTTTAGGTTTGTTAGGCAGCTTTTGGTGTCTAATTTCATAAACAATTGAAATCAGAGATGTTAGCCATCTAGATAGCGATACCTTGGAAACAGCAAGTCCCTTTCTGCCTACTGCATAAGAGACAAACAGCTGGTCAGTTTTTCTGAATTGTTTGGTCCTATCCAAATAGTACCTTAACTGACGATGAACATCTAGCCAATGCAGTTTTTGTTCAGACCTATTAGAATATTCTGGAAAAACACGGAAGGTCAATGCTTTGATTAAGGTTAGAAGCAGAGGCTACCTTAGGTAAAAAGGACGGGTTGGTTCAGAAGATACCCTGTCTTTGTGGAACAACAGATATGGTGGTCGACAGCTGAGTGCATGAAGTTCTGAAACTCTTCTAGCTGAAGTAATAGCTACCAGAAAGAGAGTTTTCCTTGATAGCAATTTTAAAGAACAGGAGGCTGCAGGTTCGAAAGGGGGGAGAATCAAAGAACTGAGAACTAAATTGAGGTCCCAAGGAGAAGGAGGATTTCTTATAGGAGGTCTGAGTAGAAAAACTCCCTTCAAAAAGGCTTTGCAAAGCTTGTGGGACATTATGGCAGACTCTGAAATGCCCACATGAAAGTTAGATATAGCTGCCAATTGAACTTTGAGAGTAGAAGGAGATGAACCTGCATGAAAGAGTTCAGCTAGAAAATCAAGAACCATATGGATGGGAGCAGTGAAAGGATCTAAGTCCCTTCCTTGAGCCCAATAGGCAAAACGTTTCCACTTACTCAGATAAATCTTTCGAGTGGAAGATTTGTGGGAAGCTATCAAAATATCTCGAACAGAGTGAGATATTCGAGGAAGCCTGGCTAAGGTTGGAACTGGTGGAACCAAGCAGTGAGGTTCAGAGAGGGGAGGGAGCGATGTAACTGACCCGACTGGTGGATCAAAAGATCTGGAACTAAGTCCAGATGCCAAGGTTGCTCCAACAGAAATTGATGTAGAAAGGGGAACCAAACTTGTCGAGGCCAGTAAGGAGCAATGAGGATCAATGAGGCCTTCTGAGCGATAGCTTTCTGTATCACTTGAGAGATTAGTGGGAAGGGAGGAAATGCGTACAGAAGTCCCCGGGGCCAAACTTGGACTAGAGCATCTCTGCTGGGCTGGTCTGGTAACGGGAATAGTGTGAAATAATCTCTGCACTTGCTGTTTTGGGGAGTAGCAAAAAGGTCGCAGCAAGGCTGACCCCACTTGAGAAAAATTTCTCTCACAACAGAGTCTTTCAGAGACCACTCGTGAGGCATGAGGATAGCTCTGCTCAACTTGTCCGCGATTTGATTGGACCTCCCGGGGATGCGCATTGCTATCAGAAACCGCTGAGAAGAAATCGCCCATTGCCACAGTCTGAGTGCTTCTCGACATAGGGGATAGGACCTGGTTCCGCCTTGTTTGTTGATATACCACACTACAGACATATTGTCCGTCTGGATTGCTATCGTTCCCAAGGGAAGAGAGTCTTGAAGGGCTTGCAACGCTAGAAGCACTGCTCTCATCTCTAGAACATTTATGTGCAAGTGGCATTCGTCTGGTTGCCATGTGCCCTGGACAGTTCTGCCCTGATAATGCCCCCCCCACCCGATCAGGGAGGCGTCCGTTGTCAGAGTAGCAACCGGAGGGGAAGGAACAAAGGGTCTTCCCAATAAGAGCTGAGGGGAAGACATCCACCACAGAAGATGATTTTTGCATGTTTGCGTAATCATAATGGTGTGGGACATCGGAAGTTGCTGGTATGACCATTAGAGCATCCATTGAAGGATTCTCATATGGAATCTGGCTAATGGAAGCAGAGGAATGGCAGCCACCATAATCCCCAATACTTTTAGAACTAACCTGGCTTTGACTCTGTTGCTGCTGAAAAGGAGCGAGACCAGTTTGTGTATGTCTGTTATTCTTTGATCTGTTAGCCTCGCAGACATGTTGACTGTGTCTAGATTTGCGCCTATGAAGGTAATAGTACGACAAGGCGACAAAACAGACTTTTCGCAATTTATTGAAATGCCTAAGTTTTGACAAATGTGAAAGGTGTAGTCTCTGGCCATTAGAAGAAGATGCTTGGTGGGAGCTGTGAGGAGCCAGTCGTCCAAATATGGAAACACCTGGAATCCTTGACGTCTCAGGTGAGAAGCTACCACTGCCATGCATTTGGTAAACACCCGGGGGGGCAGTGGTGAGACCAAAGGGCAGGGCCCTGAATTGAAAATGACTGGTTTCCAGCCTGAAGCGGAGGAATCTTCTGGAGCATCTGTTCATTTTTATGTGATAGCACGCATCCTGAAGGTCTATAGAGCATATCCAGTTTTCCTTTCCCAATAGGGGAAGGATGGACTGTAGCGTGACCATCCGAAATCTTGTTTTCTTGACCGACTTGTTCAAGACACTGAGATCCAAAATTGGTCTCCAGTCCCGTTTTCTTTGGAACTAAAAAGAACCTGGAGTAGATTCCGGATCCTAGCTGGTCTGCTGGAACTGGCTGAATTGTTCTTTTTGCAAGCAGCTTTGAAATTTCCAAAGCTGCAAGATCCCTTTGAGCGGGTGGAACATCTGGAAGGGATTTTTTTGACTGGTTTGGAATGCAAACGAAGGGAATGGAATAGCCTTCGGAAATGATGGACTGTACCCACTTGTCTTGAGTTAGGGATAGCCAGGCTTCTGGGTACAGTGACAATCTTCCCCCGACTGCCTCTGAAGGTGGACAGTCGGGCAACACCTCAGGGATACTGAAAGGGCTCATCGGAAAAGGTTTCTCGATTGCCCTGGTTCTGCGGACCCCCTCTGCCTCTGGGGCGACGTCTACCATTATTGTTCCCTCCTCTGCCTCTGGAGGGGAACCGACTCTGTGCGTCAGGCAAATTCCCTTGAGATTGTTTGCGGAACCACATTTTCCCACTTTTCTGACCTTTGGGGTAAGGTCTAGAAGGAGTAGAAAAACAGACTCCGACGGCAGACAGAGTTTTGCCATCCGTCTCGCACCTAGTCAAGGTTTCTTTCACTTGAGGACCAAAGAGAGATGATCCATCAAACGGGGAATTAGTGAAAGACGTTTTAAAGGGGTCCGCAAAATTACATAGTCACATCCAGGCATGCCGGCGTAAGCCGACACCTGTCCCTGCGGCTCTACTCGCTCCATCAGCCGCATATGAAAGAAGGCGCATGGAGGAGTTAGCTATCGAATTCAGGGTAGCCAGCTGGGTGTTCATTTTGTCCTGAAAATCTGCAGCTGTAGGATCCTTCAACATCTCACTTGCTTCCTTGATCAAGTCTCTCTGGAGACGGGTGAAATGGCATAGGTAGTTCAGCGAACGCATTGCAAAGGTCGCTGACGAAAACATCCGCTTCCCATACCTGTCCATAGGCCTAGATTCTTTGTTAGGGGGATGAACAGGCACTGAAGGATCAGCTAGTTCCTTCTTGGTGGCAGCAGCTACCACCATAGCATCCACATTAACACCTTTGGTCAGAAATTGTTTGTCAGTTGGTGCTGTTATAAATTTAGAAGGTCTCCTGGGGGTGGGGTCCACTGAGTCAGGAGCCATCCAGGCTTTCTTTGCCACCACCTGCATGAGGGGATCAAAGGGGGGGACACCCAGGAGGTGGAAGGGCGAGAGCCAAATGCCTCAAGATACACAGATTCATCCTCCGAAGGGTTAAGGGCTGGCCAATTTCCCCTCTGTTTCAGGATCTCTAGAATGTCCGCAAAGGAGACATCTTCAGAAGGGGAACGGGGGGAACCCTCGGAATCTTCTAAATCTGTGTCAGAGGTGACAGACTCAGGTGAGTCTATGTGCTTCCTCTTACACTTTCTCTTCCTGGGGGGCTCCCCTGCCAACTCAGGGGAGGCCTCGGAAGAGGATGAGATCCCCACAGGGGATTATTGAGGAGCTGGCTCTCTGCAGTCTGGGATGAGGGAGTGAGTAGACATAACCTGAGGCACCGAAGAGGGAGGGACGGCCGGAGCCGACTGTGGAGTTGAACAAGGTTCCAACACACTCCGCATGACCTCGAACGCACCCCTGTCAGGCAGAGCCAAAGGTCCCCGCTCCGAGAAGCTGAGAACCTCCCTCGGCACCGACAGAGATGGCTCAGAGGCCGATGTCGGAGCTGAACTCACCAGCGCCGAAGCACCGAGAGGGAGAGGGGGGTCGGACAAGAGTCCGATGCCACTCACCCCCTCGGAGCCGACGAGGGAAGTCCGTCGCCGAGATTCTTCAAAAGAAGAAATCGGAGCCGATGACGGAGCCGAAGACAAATGTATCGGCTCCGACGCTACCACGTCCCGGCTCCGAGCTCAAAGGAGTCGGAGGAGGAATATTTAAAGGGATAGGTAGAGGCATCGACTGATGAGTCGGGCTCTGAAGCATTTGGGCCAGTGCCTCGGACTTTAGAAGTCGACTCACTACCCTCTGGAGGTCATGATCCGAGAGCCTCGATGACCTGGAGGAGTGAGATCTGTGGCTCCGTTCAGACAGCAAGGGAGACACTGGAGCCGAATGAACGGAGCCAAGGGATGGTGACCTCGACCTCTTTCTAGATGTCGGCTCCGATGGTCTGATCGGAGCCGACCCAGGAATCTCCAATACCTCGGCTCCAGCCGGAGCCGAGGGAACCACAGAAGCTGCAGTCAGGGACTCATCGGCTCCAGCCGGAGCCGATGCAGTAGCAGACTTCGAAGCCTTAGGCCTCGACTCAGAAGCTGGAGTCGAGGTCTTAGAAGTCTTGGAAGGTTTTCCCGATGCAGCAGATAGGGAACCTTCAGGCTTAAGCAAACCCCTTAGTATGAGTTTGTTTTTTCTTTCCTGCAGGACTCTAGGGCTGAAGCCATGGCATACAGCACAAGAGTCCTGCAGGTGTAAAGGTCCCAGGCAGTACACACAAGAAGTGTGACCGTCTGTCAGAGACATTTTCTGACAGCACGAGTCACACTTCTTGAAGCCTGAGACCTTTGAATCCTTGGACATTTTCAAGGAAATTTAAACAGTTATTAGACTAATCTAATTAAAACTGACCTGGAGCCGGTAGAAAAACACCTCGATCGCTGTAGCGGCAAACGAGATCTGAGGTAATTCACGCCTAGCATTGTGGGATATAGGGGCAGCCTTGAGCCGGTGGAACCAACTCTCGAGCTTTTAGAGTGGCCGAGTCGGAGCCGAGGTCGGCTCCGAACCCATCCAGCAAGAATGAAGGCGAGATAGACAACTTAACATCCATTGTTCAACTATGTTGAATACTTTTTGGGTGAGAGCATGAAGGTCATGGGATGATGTAGCTGAACATAATAGGGTTGAGTCATCAGCATATTGTATGCAGGTGGCTTGTGGGATAGCTAGATGAAGGTCATTAATAAATATAGAGAAAAGAAGAGGTCCAAGCATGGATCCCCGAGGGACTCCTAAGGTAACAGGTAGAAGGGTGGATAAAGCGTTTTGCCAAAGTACTGCTTGTTGTCGGTTGTCAAGGTAGGATTGGAACCATTTTATGGAAAGTGGGTCTAATGAGAGAGATTTCAGGATGTTTAAAAGAATTTGGTGGTTTACCATGTCGAATGCTTTGGACAGGTCGAAGAATAGAGCAGAAGAAAGGTTATTCAGGTTTCGGTGCCTGTTAATATAGTCAGTGAAAGACAAGAGGGCAGTGGTAGTGCTGTGTGAGGGTCTGAAACCATGTTGACAGTTGGAAAGTAAGTTATTTTCAGTTAGATGGTGGAGTAGTTGCTTATGGATGCACTTCTCCATAATTTTAGCTAGGGGAGAAAGTAGGGCAATGGGGCGATAGTTTGATATTTGTGTGGAATGTCCTCCTTTATGTAGGGGGATTATGTGGGAGACTTTCCATATGGTGGGGATGTAACCTTCAGTAATTGATCTATTTATCAATATAGAAATAGGATAGGCTATGGCCTTGGATGATATCTGTAGATACTCAGAAGGCAGTAGGTCTGCAGAAGGAGAGCATGGTTTCAGTTTATTCAAAAGGGTTTGAATAAATGAGGTTGCAACAGGTTTGAAATGAAAAGGGGGTGGTGGGGTTGAGGAGTATGAGGGTATTGTGAAGGTATTAGGTGTTAGTTGCCTGGCAAATAATTGGATAGTATCTGTAAAAAAGGTATTGAAGGTATTAGCTGTTTGGATTGGATTATTCAAGTCTGTATTTTGAGGGTTTGGTGTAGTAGATTTACCTGGGTGCAGTAATTGCTTGATGCTGGCCCAGAATTTCTGGGGGTTGTTGTGATTAGGTTGTTGATATTGTAAGTAGTAGTTTTGTTTATCAGAGAGTATGGCCTTTTTAGTGTCATTTCTTAGCTTTCTAAATGTTAGTTGGTCAGTGGTGTTTTTTGTCATTCTCCATTTGGCCCAGTATTTATTTCTGATGTGAATTTTGTGTTTGATTTCGCTGGAAAGCCATGGGGCAGGCTTGGCCTTAATTCTTATAGATCTGGTTGGAGCATGGTGATTAAGAATGGCAAGGAAGGTAGAGTTAAAGAAATTAACGGTTTCATCTAAAGGAAGATGTTTTAAGGGAGCCCAGTTGCAAGCTCTAAGTTCAATTTTGAATAGATCAGGGTTAAATTTCTTTTTGGATCTAATATGTCTGGTAGAGGTTGGGTTAGGGGTGTTGGTTTTATGTCTAATGATATAGGTGAGTGAGTGGTCACTGATGTCATCAGGGAGGGTTCCAGAGTCATAGTAGTGAGTATGATTGTTAGTTAGAATCCAATCTAGTGTGTTAGCTTTCTTGTTAGATTTATTTATTCTGGTGGGGGAGGTAATGGTCTGGGAGAAACCATATAGGTTTATGTGAGTGGTAGGGAGGCTACTACAATAAGTATTCCAGTCTAAATTCATATCGCCTAGGATAATGGTTTCTTGAGGTAGGTGTTGGGATAGCCAGCAGAGGATATTTTCCAAGGTGGCTATGTTATTTCCAGGGGACAGATACATACAGATAATATAGATTGATTTAGCATTGTTAAGTTCAAGTTTAGTAATGAGAATTTCTGTTTTGGAGTCCAGTGGTATGTTACAGTTATAAGTGGTTAGTTGAAAGCCTGATTTAAATAGAATAGCCACACCACCACCTTTCTTAGCTAATCTGTCAAGCCTTAGGATATTATATCCAGGTGGGATAATTTCATTATCTTTGATGGCAGGTTTTAGCCATGTTTCAGTTAGGCAAATAATGTCAAAGGTGTACACTTCTATTTATTTTATTTATTTTACATTTGTTAACCGGGGGTGTCTGACTGAGCCGAAAAGGCCCTTTTTCAGCAGAGGCCCGGGGGAGAAAAGCTCCACAAAGAAAAATTACAGACACATTTAGTTATTTAGACATGATCAGTATACACACAAATTACAGGAGACATGTTTTTACAGTGGTATGCCGCACATAAACACTTACAGTGGAGAGAACAAACAAAAAAATATTAATTTTAAAAATAAAGGTAATTAATAGATTTGTGGTGTACAGCTGAAATTTGGAACATAGGTAGAATACATACATAGTACACAGGTACAGTGCATACATTGTAGATTAGCCAGTGTTTGTGAGTAAGATTGAAAACTATTATCAAGTGCTCTAGATCTTGTATGTATGTGTTATCCGCTTTCACGAGCCTGGGGAGCAATCATGGCACTGCCAACTTTCCTTGAGATGTTGCCTGATGAGGTCTTTAAAAGAGGCTTTGGATGATGTGTTTTGAATGCTTGTAGGGACAGAGTTCCATTTTTTAGCCACTGAACTACTATATAGTGCATCTCCAAAGCTACTGTAGCTGTTGGTGACTTCTAGTAGTAGTTTGCTTGATGATCTAAGAGGCCTTTTGGCTGAGCGATGTTGTACTAGGTTTTTTTGAGGGCAGGACACTTATTGGGGAGATAATAGATAGAATGACAGAGGCAGAGCTGATTGTAGGTTAGGAGGTTGGGCAGTTCAAGCCAGTGGAGCTGTCTCAAAGCAGTACAGTGATGAGTTCTATATGAGCAATTTGCAGCAAAGCGGGCGATTCTGTTATAGCAGGCTTCCATTTTGCTTAGTTCAGTTTTGTTGAGATTAGTCAGAATGGGAGATGCATAGAGTAGGGTGGATAGAAGTTGGGAGCGAGCAATGGCTGATCTTGTGTTGTTGGTAAGAAATGGTTTGATACGGTAGAGCGACCCCAGTTTGGCATGCACTTTTTTAATAGTTAAGTTGAGATGACTATCAAATTTTAGGTGGGAGTCTATGGTTATTCCCAATAGCTTAGCCTGTGCCACTGGAGCAATTGGAGTAGCATTAGTGGAGTAGATAGTGAATTGACTGTTAGTGTTTTTGTTAGAACTGGTTATAATCATAAGCTGAGTTTTCTTTGGATTGAGGATAATCTGGGCTTTGGTAAGTTAGTTTTCAACGTCAGAGAATGCTAGTTGAGTTGTTTGCAGGAGGGTGGGAATGTTTTGTGCAGCACAGATTAAGGTAGTGTCATCTACATACTGAATTATAGATGCGTGCTTTGTGGAGGTATGGAGGTCATTTGTGAAGACTGTGAATAGTAGTGGTCCTAAGACAGAACCCTGTGGGACTCCTATAGTTATGGGCAGCTGAGGAGAGAGAGAATTTTCTCATTTCACAGCTTGGTATCTGTCAGTTAAGTAGCTTTGGAACCACGTAAGAGTGGAATTTGATAGATGATATTGGTTTAGTTTGTTTAACAGGATTTGGTGTGAGACTGTGTCAAATGCTTTGGACATATCCAAAAAAAGAGTTGTCACTTGTAGGCCTTCATTTTTGAGATGGTTTACTGTTCTGTGAAGCAGAGGAGGGCTGTAGTGGTACTATGGGCAGGTCTGAAACCATGCTGAGTAGGTGGCAGGATGTTGCTGTCTAGGAGATAGTTTAGCATCTGGGTATGGATGCATTTTTCTAGGATTTTGGCCAGGGGGGAGAGTAAAGCAATGGGTCTGTAGTTATTAAGTTCAGTGGAGGTCCCACCTTTATGTATGGGTGTAACATAGGATATTTTCCAGAGTTTTGGCACATAGTTTTCAACAATTGATCTGTTTATGAGAGTGGAGACTGGGATAGCAATAGCATCTGCTGTGAGTTTCAAGAAATAGCTGGGGAGTAGGTCGGCTGCTGTTGATGAGGTTTTTAGTTTGGAGAGCATGCTTTTGATTGAAGTGGTGGAAACTGTTTTGAGGGTATAGCTTGTATTAGTGTTATTTGTGTTGGGGGGGATAGTGAGGAAGGAATTGTCCTGTGATACTAAGGATAGAATTGAGTTCACAAAGTGGGAGTTGAATTGTGTTTCGATGGGAACTTTAGTGTCAGGGGTGGTTGGTTTGGGGGTAGCCTTTTGGGTGGATTTTAGTAGCTGGTTTACATTTTTCCAAAACTTTTGCAGGTTGTGTTGGTATTTAGTTTGTAATGTTGTGTAGTAGGATTTTTTGTCCAGCCTAATGCATTTTTTTGCACTGCTGCACAGTTCTTGGTACTTAGTTAGGCTTTGTGTTTTTGTTTTTTTGATAGTAAAGCCAGGCAGTATCTCTGGACTTGAGGATTTGTTTGGTTTCTTTACTGAGCCAGGGGTTTGTAGAGGTTCTAACCTTCATTTTGCGCAATGGAGCGACAGTGTCTAGGTGTTGTAGAAATGTTTTGTTGAAATAAGCTACAGCCTGGTCAAGTGGGAGGGTTTTTAGGGGGGGTCCAGTCACAGTTACAGAGTAGTGTTGAGGACCTCAGGAGAGAATTTTTTTGTGTTTCTAGTGGATATATAGTTAGTGGTTTTGCATATGCTTGTTCTACTACGTATAAAATATATTATGTTGTGGTCACTTAAGGTGTCTGGGAGACTGCCTGTGTGAGGGTACAATGTGGGGTTGTTAGTTAGAACCCAGTCAAGGATGGATTCCCTTTTAGATTATTTTATCACATCTAGTTGGAATTTGGACTAGCTGCTGGTAGCCATGGAGATTTAGATTACTTGGTGGTTCTGATATACAGGTGAACCAATCTAGGTTGAAGTTCCCCAGAATAAGGGTTTCTTGTGAGTATGTGAAAGAACACCAGGATAAGAAGTCTTCAAGGCTAGCAGGTCTATTACCAGGTGGAATATAGATCACAATTGCGGTGATGACCTTTTTAGGGTGAAGTTGAAGTTGTGAGATAAGTATGTCCCAATTATTGGGGGAGGGGTAGGAGTTTGGTAATTGACAGACTGTTAAGTTTGACTTGTACAGTAAGGCAGTTCCACCCCCTTTACAAAGTGGTCTGTCTTGTCTAATGATATTGTAGCCGGTAGGGAGAACTTCCGAGTTAGCTATGTTTTTATTTAGCCAGGTTTCTGTTAATATTTAGCATTAAAAGATGGTTGGTTTTGCTGCTGTTGTTGATTTGCCCAGGGATGAAGAAAGTGGGGGTGTTATGTTCTGACATTTGTGTTGGAGCAGTTTGAGTTGGACAGGATGGATTTGGGCCTGGGTTGGGCTGGATATCCCCACTTATGGTGAGCCTGGAGTTAAAATGGTTATACAGATGTTGGAGTTTGGTGAGGAGTGTGAGAAAGTATTGAGTTTTTTTGGAGTAGGAATGAGAGCATATGTGTTTAGTCCCGAATTGGTCCGTTATGTAGTTCTTGAATAACTGTGGGCAGATATTATTATAATGTGTGGTGTCTGTATACGAGAGTGCATAATGCAGTGTTGTGCTACTAAGTTTAGGGATATTGCTTGAGTGCTAACATGTGGTGTTGTAAAGAATTATGAGAAGACAGACTAGACTTAGTTGCGTGATAGTCATGGTTATAAAGTTTAAGTTGTTTCTAGGTGGGGGGTCTGAATAGGAATTATAGGGTTGCACTATATGTGGATGGGGATGTAGTGTGGGTGATGTAAAAATGCCTAGTGGGAATGAGAGTGATTGGGAGTATTTTGTGTGGAGTAAGTTGGTGTGGTATAATGTGATATGACTTGAGGAGCTGTGATTGGTGGAGGTGATGTGAGGGTGAGCTGTGGGTGTGGCTGCGATTACTATAAATGTAGAGGTAGTGGGGACGGGAGGGAATAGGGGTCAGGGGAGCGGAGAGAGCCCGAGCGTTAGCGAGGGTGAATGGAGCGGGGCAGAGCCAACCAAGACAAACGAAACAGTAAGTATTACTTTACAAATCTGAGCACTTTTAAAAAAATTCCTGAGGTCTAATAGCTTACCGGCAAGCAGAATGTAATTGCTGAGGAGCACTTGTGTCGTGGTGGGAGACTAGAAATTTAAAGATGGCTCCATGCTCAGCAGGATTCTAATATAGACTTTCTATTGGGGGAGGGAGATAGCACAAGGGGTGTAAACCAGGTGGAATGCAAAGAAACCAGAGAGGCAATCAGTGAAAATCAGTGAAGGCCTCAGAGGGGGTAAGTAATAATTCAAACTACCTGTAAAGTGAAGGAGAGAAGAGACAGCAAAGTTTATTAAGGTTGGGAATGTGTCTTCACATTGACTTGCTGATCAGTAACCAGTTTGTGCACCCCGATTAGGGAGGAACTCTACTTCACATAGATGGGTAACTTGTTCCATAGACTGGGTAGTCTCTGGGATACATACCTATCTCTCCAGCAGGTCCTATTTATATCACAGGCAAGGTTTAAGTCTTTAAAACAGGCAATTCTGGTACTGTTTGTTTTGTGGACATGCAGGAGGTCCATCAGAGTGGGGTCTGACAATGCCCTGTATGCCAGGCATAGATCTCCCCTCAAAAGCCTGTAGGAGACCGAATATAGGGATAGGGCCTTGAGGTGGTCTGCACAGGACATATTACTTACGCCCAGTGTTTTTTTAGTGAGGAACCTCTGTGAACGTTGCAGTTGTTGGATATGCCTGGTTAGGTACATACCAAACGGTGCACTGTACTCTACAGTCCTAGCAAGGGCAATGCCAATCCTGTGCCAACTAGAAAGGGAAATGCAGCCTAACAGGAGGGGAAGGAGGGTGGGAAGGAATACTGGAACATGGAAGAGAAGGACATCTATTGTTATTGGCAAGATTTTACACATCTTTTCTATGTCCTTCTATTCCCATGTTGCAGTATTCAACATATGGTTGAGTGCCAAAGCTCACTGTGAAGGAGTGGGTGGTGGTTTAGAGGCGGTCTCCAGGAATCCATGAAGGATAGTCCTGGCAAAACCCACCCTGGCTCTGGAAATGTGGTCTAGCTTGTAATATTTGAAGGAAGTTACACGATGACCAAGTGGCTGCTTCAAGAATGGTAGAGGTATCCAGACCCTTGAAGAAGGCTTCTGAGGAGGCCATAGCCCTGGTGGAGTGTGCGTTAACCGTACCTTGCAGGGATTTCCCATGGTATTTGTAGCAGAAGGTGATGGCTTTGGAAATCCAGGTAGAGATTGTTTGGTTACTGCCATCCCTAGGGCTCTGGGGTGGAAGGAGACAGAGTTGATCAGCCTGTCTGATGGGCTTGGTTTTATACAGACAGAACCTGAGTTGCCTGTGAACATCCAGGGCGTGAACTACTCTCTCACTGTCCCCCTGTAGGTTAGGAAAGAAGGTAGGTAGGTGGATGGCTTGATTCAGGGACATGTCATTCACCACCTTGGGCATGAATGAAGGGTTAGTTCTAAGACTAACCCTATCATTGTGGAAATCTAGGAAAGGTGGAATAGCCATGAGGGCTTGCAGCTCTGATACTCTTCTAGCTGAGGTCAAGGCCACAAGTAATACAGTTTTTCATGTACAGTATTTTAGAGACGCTTTGTCTGCTGGCTCAAATGAAGGAAGTGTGAGCTTTTCGAAAACATAGTTAAGGTCCCATGGGGGTGGAGATGGTTTCATGGGGGGGGGTCCTAATGTAAAGAACCCCTTTGAGAAAAAGCTTAGTTGGTAGTCTGGACGCTAGAGGGGGTCCAGAGGAAGGCATGCTGAAATTGCAGACAAGTGAGCTTTAATGGAGGAATAGGCCAGTCCTGTCTGCAGTAGCTAACACTGGTAAGACAGAACTAGATGAGTCTCGCTTGCAAGTGAGTCCAACTGTCTTTTGTGACACCATATAGAAAATCTCTTCCACTTTGAAAGGCAAGATTTTCTTGTAATCAGTTTCTTTGCCTCCCACAGGACAGTGAGCACGTCCTCAATTGTAAAGGTGTCTGAAGGGGATCAGAATCCTGTCAACCACAGGGTGAGGTGCAGTAACTGCCACTGTGGGTGTACTTGGGATACCTTGTGCTGTATGAGAAGGTCCACTCTGAGGGCTAACTTGTGGTGATTACCCTTGGGATATAGTAGGAGTAGAGGGAACCAATGCTGTCTTGGCCATTAGGGAGTCACCAACAACATTTTTGGCCTGTCCTGCTGGACTTTCATCAGGACCTTCTGGATGAGTGGGAAGGGGGGAATGCACAGAGATACTTCCTCTTCCAAGAGATTGGGAGGGCATCTGTTGCCAGTGCCTGAGGATATGGTATCCTGGTGCAGAATCCAGGAAGTTGCCTGTTGATGGAGAAGGCAAACAGGTCTATTTGAGATGTACCCCACTGGTGGACCAGATCCAGGAAGACATCCCTGTGAAGCATCCATTCATGGTTGTTTGTGATGGTTCTGCTGAGAGTGTCTGCCTGGGAGTTCTGTAGAGAGGGAATGTAGACTGCCTGCAGGGTCATTCCCTGTGAGGTGGTCAATTCCCATACTAGGAGAGCTAGTCTGCAAAATAAGTAAGACATGGTCCCTCCCTGTTGAGATTCCACAGAACTGTGGTATTGTCTGTAAAAATCTTTAGTGGATCTTGCTGTAGATATGGCTGGAAGGCTCGAAGGGCCAGGAGAATTGCCCTAATCTCTTGAACACTGATGTGCTCTTGTTTGTGCTCTGGCCATAGACCCTGCACTTTTTGATGGCCCAGAGTTCCTCCCCAGCCCAAGTCTGAGGCATCTGTGTGAGTAGGGGTGGCGGGAGGGGAGGACCTGGACTGAGGGTCACTTGTGTCAACCACCAATGGATTTCTAGTTTGAGGCATGGTAGGAGGGGAACCCTGTACTCTAAGGGGTGGAATTGTTGGGTCCAGACAGACCGAAGGTACCACTGCAACTTTCTCATATGAAGTCTTGATAATGGTAAGATGGGGATTGTGGCTGCCATGTAGCCCAGGAGCCTGAGGTACTGCCTTGCTGTCAATTCTGTTGGCTGAAGGACCAGAAGTAGGTGTTCTATCAAGTTTTTTACCTTTTGGAGGGGAAGGTAGGCTTTCATGACAACTGAATTCTGTGTGAATTCTGCACCCCAAGAATTCAATGTCAAGTAGATTCCAAATGGGATTTTGGGTAATTTATCTGGAATCCCAGAAAGTGTAGGAGGGAAACAATAAGGAGTATATGTTGTGGGAGGGTCTCCTTGTTGCCTGCCTGCATCAGCAGGTCATACAGATAAGGGAATATCTGGATTCCCTTTGTCCTGCAGAAGGCAATTGCTGGAGTCAAACATTTGGTGAAAACCTTGGTTGCAGTGGAAAGCTCAAAAGGCAAGGCAGAGAACTGAAAATGAGAAGGGCCCACCAAGAACCTTAGGTATTTTCTGAATGTGCGCTTTATGGGGATGTGAAGATAGGCATCCTTTATATCCAAGGTAGCCATAAACCCCTGGGGGATCAGAAGGGAGAAAAGGGTTGGTAAGGTTAACATCCTCAAGGTTGGAATCTTTACGAATAGGATTGAGAAATGAGAGATTCAGAATTGGTCACCAAGAACCATCTTTTCTTGGAACCAGGAAAATCATGGAGTAGAAACCTCTTCCTTTTGCAGCGAGAGGCGCTGGTTCAATGGTGCCTTGAGCCAGCAGTGTTCATAGCACTGGCTGCAGGAGGTGTAGCTGTTGTTTTGGAGGCTGCAGAATGCCCTTTCACTTTGGAGGCATACGCCAGGTCATGAAATACCCATTGTGAAGGACTGAAAGGACCCATTTGTCTGAGGTGATGAATGTCCACACGGAGGCAGTGACAGAGGCGTACCGACAGAGGGAGGAGGAGGGGTTGTAAGGTTGGTGGGTAGTCAGAGACTACCTGCCCTGTCTTGAAAGGGTGGCCTCTGGCTAGAGGATGGTGTAGCTCTAGCTGGAGGAGGCTGCTTTCTGGTAGGTTTTTTAGACCTTGAGGGAGCAGCAGGGCAAGAATGTTTTCTAATGAACTGTGTTTTAGCTTGGCAGTTCCTTTGAAATTTTGGAATGTGGAAGACTAGCAGGTGCTTCAAATCTTGCATTTCTTTCCCCTTTTGCTGAAATGACTTAAATCAGCCACTTTTGTACTAAACAAAGCTGTGTTGTCCAGGGGGCATCAATCAGCTTTACCCTAAAATCATCTGGAAGGGGCTGGAGGCATAGCCAGGAATACTTTCTTAAGGCAGCTGCTGATCTTGCTGAGGCTTCAGCACCATCATAACTGCACTCTGAGTGCCTGGTAACCTGTGAGGTGACAGCCAGAAGGGAAGACATTGAAGCTTAGGCAGCACAATCTGGTGTATCAGCCAATTCCTTGGAGGCTTTCTCCAGGAGTGATACGGCATATTTAGACATGTGTGTCTGGCAGTTAGTAGCCCTGAAGGACAGATTAGCAGAGATGTAAATTTTCTTACCCAGACGCGCCATGGTTTTGCTGTCTTTGTCAGCAGGAAGGATAGTGGTGGTGGGTAAAAGTTTAGATGCCTTATATGTGGAAATGGAGATGGTGGCAGGGTCTGTTGGTGGACACTTAAGGAGATACTTGGCAGCCTCAGGGACTTTATAAAGTCTATCAAGTCTGCATGGAGCAGGTGGTTGTGAGACAGGATTTAAGGATGTTGAGGAGAAGGCATCCAGGAAGGCAGGCAGAATTGGGGGAACAGCAGATAGTCTTGGGGAATCCACCTGAATGAGGTCATAATACCTTTTTTGGACCCCAGTCATTTCAGAGGATTCCCACTTAAAATGCTGTTTCATCTTGGAGATGGTTTCCCAAAAGTTCAAATCCTCAGCTGGGGAGTCAGGGTCAATAGCTCCTTCCTTTGGGGAACCATACCCCAAGGGAGAAGAAAGCTGGGAAGTGCATGAAAGTGACTCTTCAGATGAAGAATCAGAGAGATCTTCCTCTTCCCTCATGGTTTGTTCTGTAGTTTGAGGCCTTGGACTCAGAATTGGAGGGGGAATGTTAGCAGTCCCTGGAGAGGTAGGACATAAGGCCATGAAGGGATTAAACAGACTTTGACTGAAAGCCTGCCAGTCAGGCATGCTTTCAGTAGGAGTAGAGAGATGCTTCCTTTTATCCTTCTTTTTTAGGGGCCTGGCAGGTGTCTGAAGGGAGGAAGACCAGGAGTCTGGAGACTGTAAGGAACTAGAGGGATCCAACGGACCTACTGAAAGCACTGGCTCCCCCCGGCATCAGAAACTGATGTTGGAAAAGCCTCTAAGGACATGCCCTTCATGCAGGATTATGTGGCTTCTGTGGAGGTACCTGCTATATCCGAGGTGGCGGAGCCCAACTCCTCTACCAGCCCAACATCGGCCACAGGTTGAGGGTCAGATGCAAGAGTAGCAGCTGTAGTGGTAGGCTGCATAGTCTTGGCTTTCTTTTTTGGAGGTTCAGTAGGTACATCGGAGGAAAGTACAGTTCTGTACCTACCATAAATGTAGATGTTCGAGTGGTTATGCTGCTGCAGTCATCACACTTGGGTTATCCTGCCGTCAGGCGGTCCCGCAGTCGGCCTGAATTCCAAAGCCTTGGTCTGGCGTCGGTTGTCGTCGCTTCTTCCCTGATGTCAGTGCGGCAGGGGTATAAAAGAGGCAACTGACGCCATTTTCTTCAGTTTTTCTTGCCCCAGATGTCAGGTGCCCCAAACTAAGAAGGCAAAATAAGAAGCTTGCAAAACATACCTTAGTGCAAAGCAATGGTACTAGTTGTAAGCAAATGCACCATATAGACATGCATCCCAAAGTTTGAAGTACATGGAGGAATAAGAAAAGCCTTGTTAGGTAGAGGGGATGGAGGGAGGGTAACCTGGACTGCAGCAGCATAACCACTCGAACATCTACATTTATGGTAGGTACAAAACTGTACTATGTTCATCGTGCTATGCTGCTGCAGTCATCACACTTGGGTAGAGTTCCAAAGCTATGGTTGGGTGGTAGGAGCTAAACTGGGTTAGGTGCAGCTAAGATGCCCTGCAGAACTGCAGTGGCAAACCCAGTTCTGATTTTTGAGTACAGAGGAAGGTGGTAATGCTTGGTGAAGGTGTGCACTGAACTCCAGGTAGCTGCCTCCAGAATGTCCTTTGTTGGGACTCCTCGGAGGAAGGCTGCTGAGGTTGCTGTAGCCCTGGTGGAGTGAGACCTAATACTAGTAGGCACTGCTTTCCCGTGGTGTGAGTAGCAAAAGTGGATGCAATGTGCTATCCATTTGGAGATGGTCTGTTTTGAAATAGCCTTTCCTTCTGAGCCTGGTGCATAGGATACAAGGAGTTGGTCAGATTTTCTGAAGGCCTTTGTCCTGTCCAAGTAGTAACGTAACTGTCTGTAAATGTCCAAAGAGTGAAGGAGTCTTTCTCCTTTATTCTGTGGGTTTGGATAAAAGGTGGGCAAGTGTATGGTCTGACTGAGCGCCACACTGGATACTACCTTTGGCATGAAGGAAGGGTTGGTGTGTAAAGATACTCTGTCCTGATGGAAAATGATGAAAGGTTCCACTGCCATAAGTGCCTGCAGTTCTGTGACTCTGCGTGCTGAGGTGATAGCCAGCAGCAGGGCTGTCTTCCATGACAAGTATTGAAGCTCTGCTGAAAAGGCTGGTTCGAAAGGAGGAAGTGTTAACTTTTCCAGAACAAAATTTAGATCCCAAGTTGGAGTAGGTGTTTTTCTGGGGGGGGGGTCTTATATTTTTTGCCCCTCTGAGAAACTGCCTTAGCAAAGGATGAGAGAAAATGGGAGGAACCGTATCATATTGAGCTGAAATGGCTGAAGCATGGATCTTTATGGATGAGAAAGAAAGGCCTTTGTGCAGCATCTCAGTTAGATATTGGAGTATGTGCGGAATATTTGGGATGCCAGGATTTAGGCTTCTGGCCTGGCTCCATACACAAAATCTTTTCCATTTATCTGAGTAAGTTTTATTGGTGCTGGGCCTCCTGGCCTCCAAAATGACATTCTGGACATCCTTTGAGAGAAGTGTTGTTTGATAATTTAAGGTATTTTCCATGCAGCTAGATTTAAGGTCCTTAGCTGACTGTGAAGGATCTGAGAGTTTTGTTGGGTTAACAGCAGAGGGAATTGAGGTAAGATCCATAGAGGGCTGTAAGTCAAGTTTCGTAGTAGTGGGTACTAGTGTTGACGTGGCCAGTCCGGAGCAACGAGGATCATCTGTGGTCTCTCTGATCTGGTTTTCAGTAATACCTGGGTGAGTAGAGGCAGAGATGGGAAGGTGCAGACTGACAATGCTGCCCAAGTGAATGATAGGGCATCCACTTTCCAGGCCAGGGAATGGTAAGTCCTTGTGCAAAATTTTTGTAGCTGGCAATTGTTGGTTGAGGCAAACAGATCTATGTCTGGTGTTCCCCACCTTTGAGTTATCATTGAGAATACTTGTGGGTGTAGTCTCCACTCGTGAGGGTCTGTCAAATTTCTGCTTAATTTGTCTGCCAAAATGTTTTCTTTTCCTGGCAGGAATTGTGCTTGCAGTTGTATTTGGTAAGTTAATGCTGTGTTCCACAAGTCCATTGCCTGTCTGCATAGTGGGTAGGAGTGCGTCCCTCCTTGTTTGTTTATGTACCACATAACTGTGGTGTTGTCCGTCCTTATTAGAAGTTGTCCTGGATGCAAAAGGTCCTTGAAGGTTGTTAGTGCATTTTTTACAGCTAGCATCTCCTTTTGATTGATGTGTAGTTGCCTTTGGTTTGCAGACCATTTACCCTGTATGCATTGTCCTGCCATGTGTGCACCCCAGGCGTAGTCTGATGAATCTGTTGCCAAGGTTTGGTTTGGTGGAGGTGAGACAAAAGGAAGGCCCTTGTTTGCTTGACATGCTTGAGCCCACCATAGAAATTCTTTTTGAAGGCAGGGAATGAGAGTTTATAGTTGCTTCGAGGCTGTGTCTGTGTTGGGACCATACACTTTTTAGGTACCATTGTAGTTTTCTCATATGCAGCCTTGCATATGCAATTAGTTGAATGCTGGATGCCATGTACCCCAATGCCTGCAGGAATTTCCTTGCAGTGAGCTGGGTAGAAATTGCCATACTTCTGAAGTACTGAGCCAGTTGTTTTTGCTTGTCTGCCGTGAGGTAAGCCATCTGGGCCATTGTATTCAAGCTGGCACCCAGGAAAATTATTTCTTGTGAGGGTATTAGTTTTGACTTCTTTTTGTTTACTGTGTACCCTAGGCAACTTAGCAACTTTGTTACAAATGCCAGATGCTGTAGTAGGATGTCTTTGCTGTCCGCTTGAATCAGGCAGTCGTCCAGATATGGATAAATCTGTATTCCTCGCTGTCTGCAGTATGCAATTACTGATGCCGGGCATTTCGTGAATACTCTGGGCACAGTAGATAAGCCAAAGGGCAATGCAGAGAATTGATAATGCGTTGTGCCTGCCAAAAATCTGAGGTAGCTCCTGCAATCTTGTCTGATAGGGACATGCAGGTATGCCTCTTGGAGGTCCAACGTTACCAGCCAAGACTCCTTGCCCAGCATGGGAAGAAGCTGCTGTAGTGTGAGCATTTTGAATTTGGGAATGTCCAGGTACGTGTTTAGAACTGAAAGGTCTAAGATGGGTCTCCAGGCTTTGTCCTTTCTTGGCACTAGAAACAGTCGAGTAAAATCCTTGACCTTGCTCTTTTGCAGGTACCTTTTGAATTGCTTTCATGTTCATGAGAGCTGAAATTTGCTTTTGTGCCTCTGCCCATTGGTTTGTTGGCAGATTTGGCATGCCTCTCATCCGTGGTAAAGTGTGAAAATGAAATCTGTAGCCTCAGGTAATAATATCCAGAACCCATTTGTCCTTTGTTATGATGTGCCAATTGTGTGGGAAAAGAGACAGTTTTCCTCCTAGAGGTGCTGCCTGGGCAATTTTGCTTGGCAGGCGAAGAGGAAAGTCATTGAGTTTGTTTTCTGAAGGGTTGAGATCTGTCGTCTCCCCCTCTTTGAGTTGTTGTTTGCCATTGTCTAGGACTGAAGATACCCTGTGCCTGACCTCTGCCCCTAGGGCGTCTGTACCTGCCCCTTTGGGGTCTGTCTGAAGCAGGAAAGGACCAGTTTTTTGATGGCCAGTTTCTGCTGAAACGAGGAGGTTGTACCTGTAAAAAATCTTTAACTGTTTGCATTGATTTTGCCTTTTCTTCCATCTTCTTTAAAACTTCCTCTGCTTTGACACCAAATAACGCATCCTTTTGTAGTGGAGCATCCAGTAACTGCTTTGACATGTTCTGGTAAGGTCTGCTCTTTTAGCCAAGCATGTCTACATATTACAGACCCTGTGACTACTGCTCTACATGAGGCCTCCAAAGAATCAAAACCACACTGCAAGGTATGTTTTCCCACTTGTTCTACTGCATGCAACAAATCTTGCATCCCTTTGAAATCTAGTTGATCTGTTTGAGGGATAATTTTCTGTTTTAACTGAGTAAGCAAGTACTGCTGGTATTTAATCATGTGGAATTGGCAGTTTAATGCCCTCATGGCCAAAGTGGCAGAGGTGTACACTTTTTTCCCCCATCTTTCTAATGCCCTGGAATCTCTTTCCGCAGGTAGTGGATTCTTAGCAGGAGAGGCCTTACCCCCTTTGGGACCCTGGGAAATGGTTTCTGGGTCTGCAGCAGAGCTTTTATATAAAAACTTGAGAGAGTCAGGGACTCGATAGTATATGTCTGGTTTAGGTGGTGCTGGAGGTAAGGAATCTGGATTTAGACTGGATTCAGTGTAGACATCATCCAGAATGTCCAAAACAGGAGGAATGGCTAGGAGTCTATGCTGAGGCAAAGGAAGAAACTCACGGAGTCTTTTCTTGGAGTCAGGAGTAATATTGTCCTTCCCAGTGGAAATGCTCTCTCATGGTGTGCAGGGTTTCCCCAAAAGAGAAGTCTTCAGGGGGGAGAAACAGAGGGAATAGACTCCTCAGCATCTGAGTCTTCATAGAGAGGGCAGGGGTAATCCTGTCCCTCAGAGTCTGATGAGGAAATGGATTCCTGATCAGAAGGAGGTAAATCTTCCTCCAGTCTAGGCCTTTTGTCAGGAGGGGGCTGGGAACCTCTGATAAGGGTAATCAGGTCCTCCGCCATTTTGAGCATCTGTTTTTTAGGCATAGGGGCCTGTATGGGAGTCTGTGGACCCGGTTTCTTAACCTATGGAAGCTTAGCGTATGACTTAATGGAAAGAGTCGTCGGTTTAAAGACGCCTTCTGAAACCGAAGGCCTGTCCATAGTCTCCGGATCGCCACCAGGGCTGGCGTCCGCGAGTTGAGGAGGAACCGGCTCCAGTGGCCCAGTAGATTCTGACTGAGAGGTAGTCGTATTTTCTAAATCTGCGATAGTCAGGGGTTGTGTAGGCGCCTCGCTGAATACCGAAGATCCGGCGGCAGGCCTAACCGGGACCACGGTATCTTTTCTAGGCTGCTGGTCTTTGTCCTTGCGTTTTTTAAACATAGCGGTAGTCGGAGGTTCCGACGACATAATGTAGTTGAATTTTCTGCCAAAATAATGTCGGGCGGTATCAGCCCGACGCTTAATAGTGCGTTTATTGAACCTAGCGCAAAACCGACAACCAGAAACATCGTGGTCTGGGCCTAGGCAAGGAATACAATAAGAATGAAAATCCTTATGAGGTATTTGCTTCCCACAAGAAATACAATTATTAACTTTGTCTGGCATCGGTCTGAGGCAAGAAAAGTTTCCCCAACGGGGTACTTAGCTTTATAGAAGACTTCGGCTGAAATTCTCAGGAGCTGGCCGACCGGCACTTGCGAACTACTTCTGCTTCGGGCACCGCGCGGCAAGAAAGACTGAAGAAAATGGCGTCGGCTGCCTCTTTTATACCCCTGCCGTACTGACGTCAGGGAAGAAGCGACGACAACCGACGCCGGACCAAGGCTTTGGAATTCAGGCGGACTGCGGTACCGCCTGACGGCAGGATAACCCAAGTGTGATGACTGCAGCAGTATAGCACGATGAACATCCCTCCATCCCTAAAGCTATTTGTTTTAACCTTTGATTCTCTAAATGTAGGTTAAGCATGTGTAGATGGCTGTGCAATGTTTTGGGCACAAATGCCTGACAAATGGAGCAGGCCTTGTAATCATGCAACCATCCCAAACAAAACTTGACACTGATCGTGGGCATCCTTGTGAGGTATATGATGGCCGCACTTACACTTGCCCTTTCTGGATGAAGTGAACAGGCGTTAAATGAAAGAAAAGGACTGAAAGGTTCCCCAACGGGGCACTTATCTGATTTCTCAAATCAGACAGCGGTGAAAGCAGGAACACCTGGTATTTGACTGTCGGCTGAGAAGTTCTGAGGGCTGGTGCATGCACACATCACTTTTATGGCCCACATTCCTTGAGCCACGTCAGACATCCCACACACCACATAGTGACTGAAAACTTTTGTAGACTGGCTGGACGTTTGCAAAGCAAGAGGAGTAAACCCATATGTTGAATACTACAACATGGGAATAGAAGGACATCCAATACAAACAGAAGAGAAAAAGACCAGGAGGAGGAGGGAGAGAGAGAGTGAATACTGCAATAGTGAAGAGAAGGACATCTACCATTATGGTAAGATCTTACACAATTATACTATCTCCTTCCATTTCACTGTTGCAGTATTCATTACAATAGGGAGAGTACAAATGCTCTGGAAGAACAGAGAGAAGAAGGACCAGCAGAGCTCTTTAGAAACTCATGAAGGATGGCCCTAGCAAAACCAGCTCTAGCTCTGAAAACTCCATCAAAATTGTAGTGCTTGGTAAATGTATGCAAAGAAGTCCAGGTGGCTGCCTCAAGAATAGAGTTAGTATCCAAACCCTTAAAAAAGGCAGCAGAGGAAGCCACAGCTCTAGTGGAATGAGAATTAACAAAAGAAGGAAGGCTCTTGCCACAAAAGGAACAACAAAAATAAATGGCTTTAGAAATACAAGAAGAAAAGTCTGCTTGGACACAGCCAATCTTGAGGACCTAGGATGAAAGGAGACAAAGAGCTGATCACATTTATGAAAAGTCTTAGTCTTATCCAAATAAAATCTGACTTGTCTATGCACATCCAGTGTGTGCAGCACCTTCTCACTGGCAGACTGCAAAAAGGAAAAAAGTGGGCAAATGAATAGACTGATTAAGAGACAACTCATTCACCACCTTGGGCATAAAAGAAGGATTAGTAAGAAAGGATATCCTGTCCTTATGGAACACTAAAAAAAAAAAGACAAGCCATAAGGACTTGTAGCTCAGACACCCATCTACCAGAATTAAGGGCTTACAACAGTACAGCCTTCCAAGAACAATGCTGTAAGGAAGCTGAAGCTGCAGGCACAAAAGGAATCTGGATCAATTTTTCTAAAACAAAATTAAAATCCCAGAGAGGAGATAAAGGCATACAAGCAGAGACAGTTGATAAGTAGGCCTTAACAGAAGAATAAGCCAAACCCATCAATGAGCAGTTCACACAGATAAGACAGAACCAAAGGAACAGCCAGAGAAAGTGGATCTAGGTTACGAGAAAGACTTTGTCTTCTTCTTTCGGCTTTTCCCGCGTAGGGGTTGCCACAGTGGAACAACAGTCCGCTGAACGATTGGCAGTGGAGTTATACGGTGTCTAGTTGCTGCCGGACGCCCAACCTACTACAGAAAGCACACACTCACACCTACGGCCAATTTAGAGTGTCCAATCCACCTACAGCATGTCTTTGGAATGTGGGAGGAAACTGGAGCACCAGGAGGAAACCCATGTGACCACAGGGAGGATGTGCAGACTCCGCACAGAAGGCATCCCAGCTGAGAATCAAACCGGAGAACGTCTTGCTGTGAGGCGGCAACGTTAACTGCTGCACCACCTCAGCCACCCTTAGGTTATGAGAAAGACAGCAATCAGAAAATCTCTTCCATTTGGATAAGTAGGATTTCCGAGTAGTGGGTTTCCTGGCCTCCTGCAGGACCTTAAGCACATCCTCAGAAAAAAGGTGTCAATTGAAGAGTGGACAGGTGGGGATGGATGAGAGATCACTTGTCTTGTGGTAGTAGGTCCACCCTATGAGGTAACTTGTAATGACTGCCCCTGGCTAAATGCAGAAGAAGAGGGAACCAATGCTGTCTCAGCCAAAAGGGAGTCACCAACAAGATTTTTGGAGCATCTTGTATTTCGAACAGGACTTTTGGAATGAGGGGGAGGGGAGGAAAAGCATTAACAAGCATCTCCTTCCAAGAAAAAGACAGGGCATCTACCTTCCAAACCAGAGGACCTGGAAATCTGGCACAAAATAGAGGAAGTTGTCTGTTTAGAGGGGAGGCAAGAAGATCCATTTGAGGAATACACCACTGGCAGACAATGTTCAGGCACATATCTCTGTGAAGCATCCATTCTTGGGACTGAGTTATGGACCTGCTCAGAGAGTCTGCCTCAATATTTTGATCTAAGGGAAAGTAAACTGCCTGAAGTGTTACTTGACACTGGATAGCTAGTTCCCACACTAGGAATGCCAACCGGCAAAGAAGATAAGATCTTGCCCCCTCCCATGTCTGTTGACATACTATATCAATGTGGTACTCTCTGTAAACACCTTGAGAGGTCCTGGGGAGAATACAGGATGAAAGGCTTTAACAGCCAACAGAAGAGCTCTCATCTCTGATGTTGATGTTGTATTTCTGGTGATGAGTTGACCAGACCCCTTGCACCTTTAGGAAGCCAAAGGATGCTCCCCATCCCATATCTGAAGCATCTGTGAACAGCTCCTGAGAGGGAAAAGGAAGTTAAAAGAGGAGCCATGAATTGAGAGTCCACACTGAATCCACCCCTGAAGTTCCAGCTTGAGACATGGAAGAAGAGAAACTAAAAAAAAATTGAGGGGATGAGAATGCTGAAGCCAAAATTATTATGGAAACCACTGAAGTTTTCTCATGTGGGGCTTGGCAAAAGGGGGCATAGGAATGGTGGATGCCATAAACCCTACAGCTCTCAAAACATCCTTGGCTGTTACTGAAGCCAGAGGAAAAGGAGATTGAAAGAAAAAAATGAGAGTGAGGGCCTTGGAAGCAGGCAGGGATGCCAGCATTGGAACAGTCTGGATCCTACACACCAGAACGACACAATCCTATGAAGGAGTCAAAAAGGACTTTTTCATAGGTTCATTAAGTGTTTACTAGGCTAATGACCCTAAGGGCCTTTTTATGCCTAGCCATGCATCCCAAATCTCTGACAAGTTCTGATACCCTTCATAAAAGTGTAAGCATAGGCCTGGGAGATTAACCATTTACAGGTTTACCTGTGTCCATTAGAGACATAGGTGCCAAACCAGGGATGAATTTCTGGTTTTCCATCCAAGTTACACTTGAATTGGAGGTTAGGGAGGAACTATGCTTCAAATGGATGGGGAGTCTGTTCCACAGACAGGGTAGTCTCTGGGATACATACAGTTGATATAAAAAGTTTACACACCCCTGTTAAAATGCCACGTTTTTGTGATATAAAAAATGAGACCACATAATTTCAAAACTTTTCTCACCTTTAATGTGACCTATAACCTGTACAATTCAACTAAAAAACAAACAAATCTGTTAGGGGAAAAATATAAAAAATAAAAAACGTACAATACGCTGGTTGCATAAGTGGGCACACTCTTAAACTAATACTTTGTTGTGTGTGCACACCCTTAAACTAATACTTTGTTGAAGCACCTTTTGATTTAATTACAACATTTAGTCTTCTTGGGTATGAATCTATCAGCATGACACATCTTGACTTGGCAATATTTGCTCACTCTTCCTTGCAAAAGCGCTCCAAATCTGTCAGATTGTGAGGGCATCACTTGTGCACAGCCCTCTTCAGGTTGGTGATACGAAGTGTTGTTTTTGTGCCAAACGTACCTTTTGGAATTGTGGTCAAAAACTGCAACCTTGGTCTCTTCAGACCATAACACATTTCCCACATGCTTTTGGAAGACTAGATGTATTGTTTTGCAAATTTTAGCCGGGCCTGGATGTTTTTCTGTGTAAGAAAAGGCTTCCATCTTGCAACCCTACCCCATAGTCCAGACGTATGGAGAATACGGGAGATTGTTGTCACATGTAGTACACACCCAGTACTTGCCAGAAATTCCTGCAGCTCCTTCAGTATTGCTGTAGGTCTCTTGGCAGCCTCCCTGACTAGTTTTCGTCTCTTTTCATCAATTTTGGAGGGGCGTCCAGTTCTTTGCAACGTCACTGTTGTCCCATATTTTCTCCACTTTTTGATGACTGCCTTCACTGTGTTCCGTGGTGTATCCAATGCTGTGGAAATTTTTTTGTACCCTTCTCCTGACTGATACCTTTCAACAATGAGATCCCT
This sequence comes from Protopterus annectens, assembly GCF_019279795.1. Classification (NCBI taxonomy): domain Eukaryota; kingdom Metazoa; phylum Chordata; order Ceratodontiformes; family Protopteridae; genus Protopterus; species Protopterus annectens. Next base: position 1,556,668,219 of record NC_056737.1, on the reverse strand, counting down.
TTGATGCTTTGTAAGCTCCCTGCGAACCATGGCTTTTTCTGCAGCAGGCAACTGAGTAAATGTCAAGAAAATCCTACTAAGTCAGCTCAACTTTACTTGGGGTTAATCAGAGTCTCTTTAATTGATGGCAGGTGTGTACCCAAGAAGACTGAATGCTGTAATTAAAAGGTGCTTCAAGTATTAGTTTAAGGGTGTACACACTTATGCAACCAGCGTATTGTAAGTTTTTTTATTTTTTTATATTTTTCCCCTAACAGATTTGTTTGTTTTTCAATTGAATTGTACAGGTTACAGGTCACATTAAAGGTGGGACAAGTTTTGAATCGATTCATTGTGGTCTCATTTTTATATCACAGAAACCTAGCATTGTAACAGGGGTGTGTAAACTTTTTATATCCACTTTACCTATCTCTCCAGCAGGTCTTATTTATATCACAGGCAAGATTTAAGCCTTTAGAACAGGTAATTCTGGTGCTGTTTGTTTTGTTGATATGCAGAAGGTTCATCAGAGTGGGGTCTGACAATGCCCTGTATGCCAGGCATAGATCTCCCCTCAAAAGCCTGTAGGAGACAGAAATTGAAATTTACACTGAACCTAGGCTCTGTAAGGAAAATGACAAAATGACGATTTTGCAACAAGATCTCTGGAGAGGATGCCTGAAACAGGAGGTCATCAAAGTAGAGAAAGACTTGGATCCCCCTTAGCCTGCAGAAAGTAATCACAGGAGCGAGATATTTGGTGAATGCCCTTGTAGCTAAAGAAAGGTCAAAGGGCAAAGAAGAGAACTGAAAACACCAAGAAGCAACAGAGAAATGTAAAAACTTCCTGAAAAGGGAATGAATAGGGATATGAATGTAAGCATCCTTGAAAACCACAGATACTAGAAAAGCTTGAGGAAGCAGGAAAGGGAACAAAATCTGAAGGGACAACATCCAGAAGGAAAGGACCTTCAGAAAGGTGTTTAGGTGAGAAAGGTCGAGAATAGGCTTCCAAGTGCCCTCTTTCCTGGGAACCAAAAACATTCTGGAGTAGAACCTTCCCCCCTTTGGGAACCTGGAACGTACTGAATAGTTCCCGGAGTAAAAAGATCCTGAAGCACCCTTGCAAAGAAGTCCAACTGCTCCTGAGCTGCTGAGAAATGCCCATGAAAGGGGTAAGAGAGTTCCAGACCATTAAATACCCCAGGTGGATAATGAACGCAATGCATGAATCCTGAGTAATCTGTAGCCAGACAGGAAGGGATAGGGAAAGATGAAGCTAAAGAGGAATGCAGCTAAGAAAAGGACAGTCAAACAGCACCTGTTTTTTTTTTCAGGAAAAGACTTCTGTTGCACAGTAGTTTGTGTAGCTTTAGCAGGAGAAGCCCGCTTCCCACCTTCTTTACCCTTAACGGGAGGGAGAGACTGCCTACAAATACAGGCTGGCTTATTAGGGTAATTTGCCTGAAATTTAGGCACAGGGGAAACAAAAACATTTTTAAGTTCCTACAAGACCTTGCCTTTACCCTGAAGGGACTTAAACAAATGAGCAGTAGCTTCACCAAACAAGTGTTTGCTGTCCAGAGAAGCATCCATCAACTTGACTTTGATATAATCAGGCAAAGGCTGAAGCCAACACCAGGAATTTCTCCTCATCACAAAACCAAAGGCAGGAGCTCTATAAGAAGCATCAGCTGCATCATAACTACACTTAATAGAATGGTGAGCCACCTGGGAAAAAGTCTCTAAGAGAGAAAGAGCAGAAGTCTTCCCTTCAGAGTCAGGGAGATCAGAAATTACTTGACAGGCCTGAGAAAGAAGAGCCAAAATATATTTGAACATATGGTCTGAAAACTGATAGCCCTAATAGCCAAGGTAGCAGAGGTATAAACCTTCTTACCTAGCCTTTCCATAGTTTTACTGTCTACATCAGAAGTAACTTAGTAGAAGGCAATAACTGAGATGGCTTGTCAGATGCCAACAGACACCTCAGAGGGGTAAGCAGAAGGACACCTAGAGAGAAATGTGGAGTCTTCAGGCACCCTATAAAACCTATTAAGTTTCATGGGGGCAGGATGCTGGGAATCTGGAGCCTTAGATGCAGTGGTAAAGGCAACCAACAATGTAGACAAAACAGGAGAACAGCAGAAGGTCTAGGAGAGTCTATTTGCAGAAGCTTGTAATACCTTCTTCTAAACCTCAGAAACCTGGGCACAATCCCACTTAAAGAACTCCAACATTCTGGAGTGTGTGTCTCCAAATGAAAGCTCCTTGAAAGGAGTGTCAGCACTTGATGACTGCTATTCTTCAGACCCATAGTCTGAAGGAGAAGAAATATATGAATAAGCAAGGGATACCTCATCTGAATCCACCTCCTCTTCAGACTATTCCTTGGGTCTTTTAAGGGGAGTAGAGGACCAAGGGGGAGCAGGAACAGAAACACCATGAGGAGGTTTCAAACCTGTAATGGCATTAAACAACCACTGAGTGAAATTTTGCCATTCACTCTGAAGGTCCTGAGAAGCCAAGGGATGTCCGCCTTATACAATTTTGAAGGCTTAGACCCTAGACAGCATTCAATAACTGTGGTCAGAACTTCCTGTCTAACCAAAATCTGAGGAACACCCCTAGGACCTTTGGAAAAAATCAGCCATGGTTCCCCCTGAACATTCAAAGCGGACATCTGCAGGTCCTCCAGGGACAAGCATGAGGTTGGATCCATGTCAGCCTCCAAAATGATCATGGGAGAGGAATCCAACAGCTGAGCCAGGCAATCCTGCGGACTTTCACTAGCCTAAGGAGAGACGTCCATCAGCAGCAGCACAGAAGAAGAGTTAGACCTAGATTTCTTGGCCTTTTTCTTCACGGACTGCTGACCCTTGGAACGGGAAGTTCCTTCCATAGTGTCTTTCGCTAAAAGTTTAAGATGCTAGTTCACCAAGTACAAAGCCAAAGAGGAAAGCCAACTATGGAGTCTCTTTGGAATGAAAGCCTGACAAATAGAACAGGATGTATGGTTGTGAGAAGTGCCAATACAAAATAAGCACTACTTGTGATATTTATGGGAAATCTGTTTCCCGCACTGGCATTTATGCTTTCTGGATGACACAAACCTAACAAGTAGCACACAAAAAGAAAAAACATAAGAACAAAAACCCCAACAGGGCACTTATCTGGAATGGCCTGGTGAACCAGCCAATGAAGCAGGCATTCAGACAGACTATCAAAAGATGGTGTTCAGACTGGCACAAAGAAGTTCTGAGGATGGTATGTCCTGACGTCACCTTTATGCCCTACACTATATGTGGAGAGCATATGCGTGATGTATGGCATACCTTAAAGCAACCTAAAGGCTTTGTATGCCAGTCGGATGTCAAGCCTTCCCTTGGCAGGGAATCCCTATTGTAATGAATACTGCAACAGTGAAATGGAAGGACATCTCAGGACTCATAAAATAACTGTCCATATAAGAAGAGATATAAATGCCTCATTATAGTTGGTATGCCTACACTGCTAACAACCGATCTGGGCAGGGCCCTGGTATGCTTGTCAAACCAAATAAGAAAAGCTGGGAACAGAAAATGCTATTTTCCAACTTTGGATAAGAAGAGTACCTTGTGAGCTGTGCAGGTGGGAATCTGTACATAGACATCCTTTGTCATACAATGATTCACTAGTAAATAATATTTTGAAGGAAGAAACTAAAATTTAGAATTGTTGCACCATCATCACTTTTTTTTTTTTTTGCAACAAAGAATTCTGAACAACAAACTCTCCCTTTGCTTGCTTAGAATAGGATTTGTTTTTCTTTTTGGCAGCAAGTTCATTTCTTGAGCTTGAACCAAGCCAGAGAAAATTCCATATACATTCTGATATGGCTTCCAAAGACTGAAGTCTAGAGTTCACTGCATTACTGAAGTATCAGCGCTACAGTACATTTCCAACACGCTTACAAATATCAGAAAAAAAAGACAACTTTTATCCTCCCTGGGTGCCTGAAGAATATGAAATAGTCACAAAGGACTTAGAAGAATCCAAAAGTTCCCACTAGAATTTCAGATAAAATGTTTCTTGTGTGTAGCTGCTGTCTGCCTTCTTTGTCAATTACCTTTCTGGATGTACCTTCTGAAAAAGGATTGCTTTAGAAAGATGCGAAATTCGTAAAATAAGGGTCTCACTTTACAGCTTTTGTTTTCACCTCCTTTACTTGCCCTATCAGGCTTAGTTTGCTAAGCCGTATCTTCAGTCAAGGTATTTGGATTCAAACTGACATGAGGACAATTTTGACATATTAAACATAAACCTAGGTTCTCAGCCAGACCAATGTCTCATGACTGCACCTTGACCGTAGGGACTGCAAGATAATGTACATTCCATAGGTTTATAAAAGGCTAATGACCACCAGGGGTCTTGACAAGCCTAACCATGCAACCCAAACCAGTTTTGTCCCAGAGTTACTTGGATGCCTACTTGAGTAGGTATGTCAGTAAAAACGTAGCTAAGGGTTATGTGGGGTGGGGGTATGGTACCTGGGGATTAATTTAATTACTGTCAGTCTCTACCCCTCAGAAACATACAAGCCAGATCAGGGATGAATCTGCCATTCCCCATCAAATGATCAAGTTTTTTTTTTTTTTTTTTTTTTTTTTTTGAATAGTGTCAGGGATGAACTCTGCTTCACATAGATGGAGAGCTTATTCCATGGCATGCGGATCCTCCGAGATGCATATCAAGCTCTTCAGCACATTCTCTTTATATCAGTGGTAAAATTCAAGTCCTTGGATCTAGTGTTTCTGGTGCTATTTGTTTTGTGGATGTGCAACATACTCATCATAGCTGCATATGAGGATGGCTTATATGCTAGGCATAGCTCACCCCTCAGCAACCTGTAGGAGACCGAGTACAGAGATACAGCCTTAAGGCGATCTGTGTAGGACAGGATATTCATACCCTAGATTCTCCTGGTGAGGAACATATGAGGGGGTTTCAACTGTTGCAAGTGCCTGGTTAGGTATATGCCAAAGGAGCACTGTACTTAAGGATTGGTTTATTAAGAGATGGGTAGAGAGGTACTATAAACTTTCTTGGACCTGGATTCCATATCCTTGCTTATAAGTTGGGCAGCACAGTATAATTTTCTTACTGTCTTGGCTAGGTGTTGGTTGAAGGCCAAATTAATGTCCACACAGGTTCCCAGATACATAACTATTGGGTCAACTCTTAGGGACATTTTATCTATGAAGTAATTAGCTTGGCTGGATAACCTCTCAAAGGCTACTATAATACATTTCTTTCTGTTGAGTTTTAATCCATGGTTTTGACACAAGTCATTTGTTTGTGTTTGTTTAAGACCCTCTAGCAGGATGTTGGTGTTGAGTGGAATCTAGGATAGCTGCCAGTTTACAGTCATCTGCGAACCTGGCGAATCAGAAGCCTTTGACATTAGCCTTCACTTTCAAGAAGTAGATGTCAAACAGAACAGGCCCAACATGGATTCCTAGGGTACTCCACTGGTGGCTGGTCTCCTAGTGGAGGTTGACCCACTGATCCTGATTGGGCTCTACATGTGAGCCATCCAGAAATCCAGCAAGTTATGTAGGTATTTACATCTAGTTCTGACAGTTCATCAACTATAACTGAGTGGGGTGTTGTACTGATTGCACTGGTCAAGTCAAGGTAGATGCTATGCACGTGTTCCCCTCATCCATGGAATTGGTGACCCTTCTGAAGAAGACTACCAGGTTGAGTAAGCAAGACCTTCCCTTAAAGCCAAACTAAGATAGGTCCACTGTCTGTAGGTTGCCAGAGTCCATGCTGATCATTTCCATGACAATTTGTTTAATGGCTTTACATATAAACTTGTCAGACTGATGTGTCTGTTGTTCCTGGGGACAGTTGATGGTCTATCCTTATGAAGACAGATGATTATTGCAGTCTTACATTCACCTGGCAAGAAACCTGTTTTGAGTGCCTCAAGTGGTCCTGCTAGGTCATGTTTTAGGCTATTTAGGAGACAACTGGGGATATTGCCAGGTCCACTAAAGCAATGTTTGGCCTTAGCAAGCACCACCAGGACCTGGTCCCTTGTTGATAGTTGGGGGGATATGCTACAAGGGACTTCACAGGGAGTAGTGGGGGGGTGATGTCACCTGGTTCAGTGAAGGTTGTGCCATTTACCACCAAGTCTGCACACTACTGAAAGTTACCTTTAACATTCCTGACATAGCTGAAGGCAGCCTTGTAATTGCCCTTAGCATGGGAGGCCATCTTAACATCGTAACTAGCCTTGTACGACTTAGACCTCAGTTTCTTGTTTAGTTAAATCAGAGAACTTGTCTCTATGAGAGTTTTTCTTTCTGATTTTGGCTATGACTTTTTTTCTTTTGTTGTATACCATGTTAAGGTAAGGCAAGGATTCCACCAGAGCGGATTGCTCTTATTGTTTGATTTGGGCTTATTTCTGGTACATACAGCAGCCTCAGTGTAGCCATTTACATGTTTGCACAGGGTTTTTGTAAATAATTCTGCATGGGTAACTGTTCTCAGGTTTTGGGAAGCCATGAATTTTGACAAACTTTCACTTCATAGGATGTAGTTTGCTTTAGAACAGTTCCTAACTACTACAGGTTTAGTTGGGTTTTCCAAGTTGTTTTATTTTGTGGGAGACAGCAACCTCACCACTGAAGACATGACATGGTGGGGGGTACAATGCTCTCCCAAACTGATGAGTACTAGGTCCAGTATGTGATCCTCTGACTGGAGTGCACACTATCTGGTCCAGTGTGTTTGGGTTGATAAAGTCCAGAAAACATTGTGCCTGTGAACTAGAGACAGAGTATGTTTCTCAGTCTATCGAGGGGTAATTAAAGTCTCCCATGAACAGAGTATTTGGTTTGAGGGTAAGCTCCTCAAGTAAACCTAGGTAAGAGTGGCAAGGTGCATGGGTCACAGGGGCAACCTGTAGCTGTCGAGGACATGGTAAGGAACCTTGCCTATGGAGACTTGGACATAGACTAACTCCAGAGCATCATCCTGTTTAACCAACCTGGAGTTGTATTTACTAATATAGATTGAGACACCTTCAACTTTGGCCCCTTTCTATGCTGTGGTTGGTCAAATATGTGGAAGGCACTGTAGCTTTTAACTGCCAGAGCACTTTCTGCAGCTTTAAACCAAGTCTAGGTAACATGACAGATGCCTACATTATCCAGAGTAAGGAAAGCTTGTAGGATGTGGAGTTTCTTGTTTTGGCTCCTGGCATTGAGCAGTAATACCTTAAAGTTGCTTTGAGTTTTTTTTTTTTTTTGCTTTGTTGGTGGTTTTGTCACTTTGACATTGCCTAAAAAGGCAGTAAGGGTGTGGATAAAGTTTTAGCCAATATCTGATAGCCCAGGGAAGACAAGTGCAGACATCTTTTGCAAAGAAACATTATCTGCTAACCAATGACAGATATTGGAATTCCCTGGAGTGACACCAGAAACAAAGTACATTATTAAAAATCAATCATCTTCTGTTCATACTGTGACATCATCCTTGGTGAAGGAAGAATGCTGTTCAGTGTAAGGCATGTACCTGTCTGTGACAGATATTCGGTGAGATCCATGTCTCTTCATATAGTCCAGTGAGGTATGTCTCAAGTCATTTACACCCATATGGACTATGACAGAATCATACTGGTACCTGTGATGCAGTGACTTGAGTGCATGCATGATATTGTGGATCCTCGCTCCAGATAAGCAATTAAGTTATCGGCTCCTTGGCCAGCCTGGTAAGAGCGACATCTGTGTACTATACAATAGAACACCCTATGACAAGAGTACCAAGTAAAATGCTTGCTTTATGAGCTTTGTTCTTTGGGGACCACTGGGTGTAGGTTTACATGTGGTGTTAGGTTATGCTTTTGGTGTGTGCTTTACTTATTGTTGAGAATAGGTGTTTCAGTTTGACAGCTCAGGAGGTCTTTGAGATTTGGAGAGGTTTCTTTTAAGTGCTTCAGCATAAGAAGGTCTACATGTATGGTGAACAGTATATGTGAAAGATGTACTTTGTGTGTTTTTGACAACCTTGTTTGTAAGCAAAATTTTTGCCTGCAAGAAAGTTATGTATGTACATTCTCTCATATACTATGTTAATTTCTTTGAGGATTAAGATTGTCTTGAGTACATGAGACAATTGCTACAGTGACTCAGGATACCCATATCTGCCAAGCTGGCCACAGACACATTGAGAAACTGCAAATCCATGTTTTCAGGACCTGCATTTGGTTTGGGCCATTATGGTTTTGGGACTTGAGTTTACAGGGGTCACCTGAGTGGTGCCTGGGGTTAAGCCTAGATGTTAGACAGTGCTATGATCTGTTTAGTGCACTAACTAGCTGCCCTAAGCTTAGCCCCATGCAAAGCCTTTCTGTGGTACAGGTTAAAGTCCTAAATACTAGATTTACAGGTTTGCTACTATACAAGTAGCTGGTAACTGCTAATGAGTGGTAAATAACTCTGAAAACACACAATTTGTAGCAAACAAAAAAAAGCTGAAAACTAACTTCCATATCCTCTGGTCAATAAATGACTACATTTTGAGCTCCCAGGATTGCTTTCCACTTCAGAGAAACGAGGTAAACACCTTCTGCCATAAGACGAACATTCCTGGAACTTCTTAATGTAAAAGTATTGCAAAAGTAGACCTCAAGTGCAGACCATACAACTGAGTCCCTAAAAAGTCCTCTGGCTGATGAAACAATCTCACTTTAAGCCTCTCTGTGTGTGCAAGTTACTTACTCAAACCAGTACATATTCAAATTCCTCACTGCTGGAGAAGTCTTTAGGCTATATGTGTTGTGTCCAAAAGCACTGGCTCCCTCCCACTCCTTCACTCTGACTGCTGATTGAGCAGCCCTCTGGAGGGAAAATCAGCAGTCACAGTGAAGATTATTTTAAGACATTCTTGCACAGTAGTGGTGCTGCGGTAGCGTTGTCGCCTCACAGCAAGACGTTGTCTCGTTCGATTCTCAGCTAGAGCATCTTCTGTGTGGAAACGTGCATGAATGAGCATGCCTTCGTTAAAGGTTGTGCGTCAGGGCTGGTAACTCTGCACGTAAAAATCCACTACCAAACATTAGCAGACCGGAGTTCCGCTGTGGCGACCCCTCACCGGGATAAGCCGAAAGACAACAACTTGCCCAAAAGTTAAGGAGCATAATCAACCACTTGTACTGAATAACTATATAAAAAACAGGATGATGGAGGGTGGATGCAGCAGTGAGGAATTTGAGCATCTACTGTTATAGAAATGTGCAGCATAACTTTACTGTTCAGCATTCCCAGTGTTGCATGGGTTCATTACCAAAGCCTATTCAACCTGGGTGGAGGAAGGATATGTATCCAGGAGCCATTGGAGAATGGTCTTAGCAAAGCTTGTCCTGGATCTAGAAAAAAAATTCCATTTTGTAATACCCTGTAAAATTATGTAGAGAACACCAAGTAGCTGCCTCTAAAATGCTTCTTCAGTTCACCCCTTTCAAATATGTCATCACAAAAGACAAGGCTCCAGTACAATGAGCCTTTATGCTGCCAAGAACTGGCTCACCATGGTGGGAATAACAAAAGGCAATAAATTAAGACAACCACCTGAAAATAGTCTGTTTTAACATGGGGTGTCCTTTCTTTATCCTAACACAACAAAGAAAGAGCTGATCAGCTTTTCTAAAGTACTCAGTTCTATTGAGATAGTACCTAAGCTGCCTATGCACATCTAGAGTGTACAGAATCTTTTCACCATGATTCTGAGGATCTGGATAGAACACTTAGAGATTGATGGCTTGACTGAATGAAAAAAATTGTTCTTAAATGTATCTCTAAGCATTATGGAAGACTAGACAGGACTCACTAACCATGAGAATTTGCAACTCGGTCACTCTTCATGCATACATCAGAGTAATGAGAACAATTTTGCATGTAATGTACTGTAAGTCTACTTGAAAAGTTAAAATGGAGATACGGTTAACTTTTCCAACACAAAGTTAAGATCCCAAGAAGGAGTGACCTGTTTACGAGGAGGCCTTTGGTATGAAACGAGCTAATGAAACAGTCAGTAAAAGCAGAGGAGAAAATGGGAGCAATTGAGGCATAGGGATAGTAACTCACACAAGTATTTGACCACCACCAGTGGTACATAACCCTGACAGGGTCCTAGTTATTGGCTAGGCATCAACTAGAAAATATTTTCCACTTACCAATATAAGATCCCCTAGGAGCAGGTTTTCCTGCCACCTTTAGTACCCTGCTGCACATCCTATAGAAGGAGGTGTCTAAAAGGAATTAGAACAAAATGTAAACAAATGTCAAATAAATACATTTGCCATAAAAATTTGGTTAATATATTTTTCTTCTGTGTTAGGTTTTGTAATAACTATCTGTAACCACACTGTGCAAAAGTGAAGCTTTTCTTCCCAGTCCTCCACCCAAATGGGATATTATTCCAGTTAGACTTTCCCAGCAAACAAATGTCAAATACATATAAATTAAGCAGAATTTAGTCATCCAGGCAGTCAATTGAAGATGATTGAGACTGGGGTTTATCAAGCTCTCTGTCATGTAAGGCTTGTTCCAATCTGCGATGAAGCTTGTGGTACTTGCCCTTGGCCAATTCCATATGAAGAGAGAACCAATGTTGCTTGGGCCAGAATGGCGTTCGCCCAAATTATCTCCATAGAGCCCTTCTGAATCTTCAGAATTACCCTGGATATCAGTGGATAGGAATAATGGAACGTACCCAACCACAGGAAGGAAAATACATCTGCTTTCCAGGCTTGTTTGCAAGGAGTTCTGCAGCAGAAGTTTTTTTCCATTGTCTGTTTTAAAAGGAGGCAAACAGATCTACATGAGGTGCTCCCCACAACACCAATTCCTGAAAGACCCTATTGTTTAATTTCCATTCATAAGAGTCTGTCCTGGTCCTGCTCAACTTGTCCACCACTATATTTTCCTTTGACAGAATAAGATACTTGGACAGTTAAGGAGTGCTGAAGAGCTACCTCCCAATCCCTCAAAGCCAGCCTGCACAGATGGTATCACCTGGCACCCATTTGCTTGTCTACAGACAACACTGCAGTGATATCGATAAAATAAACGCTACAGCTGTAAACTATGTACCCACACATAAATTTGTTCATCGATAACCATATTTTTAAGTCATGATAAAATGAAGTATTTAAGGGTAAGGATTAAAAAGGATTCTGTTATGGCAGCTAAGGATATGTGGGAAGAGACTAAATAAAAGATAATACAAAAACTGAGAAACTGGAAACTCTTGTTTATGGATATGGATAGCAAGATGCAAGCACTGACAATGTTTTTAGTACTGTAAGAATTGAAAGGACTGTAGAATACTGGAATGAACTGGAAATAAGTGGAAGAAACTGGAATGAATGTCTTACATAATTATCCAGAACAGTGTTGAACAGGTGCCAGTCTTTTCTTTGTGTGTCAAATCCTTGGATCTATATTAGAAGATTGAAACTCCAAAAGAGTGAATGCTCTTTAATTGAACTCTAATACCCGAAACCACATAATATCGAACGTATGAACAGCACTTTTTTTCCAGGGAAATAAAACGCTGCTCCAAAAAATAAATAAATAAATAAGCTGAGGGGTTTCGCCCACCCACACCCCCAATCCCTCCCACCTCCCTACTTAAATATACCAACTCTGAGATCACACCACACTGGAGGAAATGGCAAAGTCCTGACAACAGCCCAGCAAAGTTTTTCCTTGGGAAAAAAAATCACTGCTCCATATCTTCAATATTGTGTGGTTTCAAGTATTAGCATTCGATTAAAGAGTGTTTGTTCTTTTGGAGTGTCAATCTTCTAATAGAGTCCCAAATCCTCTTACCTTTCAGAACAAAAGTCTGCATACATTGCAGTTCAGTTGAGAATATTTTGTTATGTACAGTGCAGGTAGATGTCAACAATATCTAAATCAAATCTTAATGTCTCCAATAGCAGTGCTGATAAACTGAAACAGACTGAACTACAATTTCTGTAGCCTCTGCTCTCATACTGTCTGTAAATTATGTACTCAGAATGTCAAATCTATCCGATAACAGTACTAATAAATTGAAATAGACTCCGTTATAATGTATATGGCTTCTGCACCCATTACACTCAGAATTACTTCTTTACTCCTGAATAACATAATTAATATTCCAGAATGATTTAACTTGACTTCTGCACGCACTCTCGAGTGTCTGTAGAATATATTGCAATGCGTTTCTGCACATCAGTCTGAAGAAACTAAACAAATGTGTCTGAATATCTCCTAATAACATCAAACCATGTACATTTTTTACATGCCTCTTCAACCTTGGTTTCCAACCCTGTTTGTACTGAATATACTGCACATTCTGTTAACACACTTTATTCTTAACAGTATTCTTCACTGAAGGTTACTAAAACAATCTTCTATATGGATGCAGTTCTAGCCCTATGCAAAGAGAATACTACATTTATGTTACAAGTGCCTTTACTTTTACACACGACAGGCATATTTTTATCAACCAGAGAAGCTGCAAACAGTAATTAATAGAGTTGAAGGATTTTATCTTTGAGGGGAAGAGGGCAAGGGTCAAGTGGGATAAAGTTGATCCTTCCAATTGAACAAGGTCATTTAGAATAAACTGATTTAAAAGGATATTTTAGATCTACACAGTTATGGCTCTTATACTTAATATAAACAGAAAGCTAGAATTAAAAGTGGAAAGGGATGACAAAGCACAGGGGAATTTTATGAGGATTTTGGATGCAGATCAATAACAGCCATAAAGAATATCATATTCATGAAGTAGCAGAATGTATTCTATGCAAGCCAACACAAGAATAGAGAAAGGAGATTTTGACAATAGGGATGACTGCAATTATGGGGACAGAGAACAGGCATGAGGGGGCAGGAATTTAAAGGCGAAAACTGGCAAATAAGTGAAAAGTAACAGAATGGGAAGAGGCCAAGAAGATATTTGGACTGCAGGCTAGAGACTGCCTTCTCTATTAGTGAATGATATAGAGTATATGAAAAGAGAAATGGATAGGGGAATCCTAAGTGAAAGATCTGCTCGGTTAGGATTTTTTGTTGAATCTAGAACAGAAGCTGATGATAATTAGTAGGGCATATAAAATACTGCACAATAAATCTGTTAATCAATCAGAGAAGTTTAGAAAAGACTGGAATGAGAGGTTGTATAGGCAATTTACAAAGAAACAATGAGAGGACATATGTATAGCTCCCAAATATGCAACAAAGTTTAGAAGATTGAAGATTTTTCCTTGGAAGTATCTGGAGTCTGCTTGGGGTATAAAAATACTTGTGCGAAAAATTTGCCCTCAGGTAGACAGCAAATGGAGGTGTGATGAAGAAGAAAGAGGTATCTGGGAACATACGTTTTTTGAGTGTACTGATTTGGCAGACTTCAAAGATTCCCTAGAAAGTACTCTGTCAGAAATATTGGGTGAGCATAACTAAGGATAGGATACTCTGTGATGGGATGCAGGATCTGAATTGCATAGAGACAGTAAGGCCTTGTTAAATTTAAATCTGGTGGCTGCCAAAAATTAAATTAATAGAAAATGGAAATGCAGGATTAAACTAACTTTACTTGAAGTACTGAACATTGTAAAAGAGTGGAGGTGGGATCTTTAGAAAAAGGTAGGAGCAAATTACATAGAAAAAAATGGAAATTGTGGAAACAATACATGCAGAACACTGTTTTGGAGGAGTAAAGTTAAAGAGTACTGTAATTAGGAATTGATCACTTTATGTAACGTATGAGATGCTTAATGTTTGCAACTGGGAAAATGTTAATATGGTTTGTTTTCCTATGAATTAAAGTAATAATTCAATAAAAGTGTTGAAAGAATATACCACAGTAATGTGGTGCATAACCACATGAAGAGGTCCAGGGGACCACAGGTAACAAAAAGATATTAAGGCATGGATCACAGTCAACATCACTTTGACAATGATTTGCTTTGGTCTGTCTGAAGAGTTTCCTTGAGCATTGCACCTTTACCCCCCCCCCCCAGAAACTGCACCCCATTAAAAATTTGAGATGCCTGAAGTTACAGATTGGCTTAAAGGTACAGGAAAAAAAGGGTAAACCTGGATTTGTTTAGATCTGTAGACTCAACCCGTGCAGTTTTTTTTTTTTTTTTTCTTACAAAGCCCACCCAATGCTGGAATCTGAAATTCCAAAGATGCAAATGTCAGGTCCATTCTTTTTTAAACCACTGAATCTATCTCATGCAGCCTGGCAAGATGAATCATGAGAATCATAGAGACCATAAATCTCAGGATCCTGAGATACTCTCTGGCTGAAGTCAGAGACTGATTTAAGAAACTCAGGAAAGTTTCCAGATAAAAATCCACCCTTCTCCTCTTTCAAAAAGCCTTTTACTGCAAGGTATCTAGGAGACAGTCTAAAAAGAGGATTTGTGAACATTTAAATGGAACCCCAGATGGGTCAGAAGAGAAGAAACCCAATGTAATAACTTTTGACATTTGAGAAAAGAAGAATGATGCCTGTAGAAAGGCACCATCTTTTGACTTTGCTTTTCTGCCCTTGCTTCATGGGAATCCCCAGTAGTGTACTAGCTTATACCACATTCCATTCTTTTTTAATAAGTACTCTACTGAGTCATAATTTACTGCATGCCCCTTTCTAAAACCCCTGATAAAACTACTTTATTTTCCTACTTCTCAGTGAACTGCAGCTCCCCATTGGTGCATAAATAATAGAAACAAACAGAAAGGTAACATTTTAAACCAAAACGATAGGCTGCCCTACTTCTGTATTTGCTAACCTTCTCACTGATTGTTTTCTGTTTAGCAACTGCTGCTCCTCCCCCTCAGAGCTCCTAGCAAAAACCCAACTAGCCTTCTCCAAAACAGAAACCTGGATGCAGTCTAACCATCTGGCACTAAATGCAAATAAAAATCAAACTAATGATTTTTTTCCCTACCAAATACTCCATCATTGACAAATCCACATTCACCATACAGAGCCAAAACAACACTCTCCTTAAAATCGTTCCCAACACCAAGCTTCTTGGCATCATTACTGATGAAGAACTAAAATTTGACACCCACATCCACTCCACAATCAAGAAAACCCATCAAAAG
The DNA here is from genome assembly GCF_019279795.1 of Protopterus annectens. Classification (NCBI taxonomy): domain Eukaryota; kingdom Metazoa; phylum Chordata; order Ceratodontiformes; family Protopteridae; genus Protopterus; species Protopterus annectens. The sequence goes on along the minus strand of NC_056737.1, from coordinate 1,556,653,070 downwards.
ATAGGTCTCCTCTACAGGCACAAACGCTTCCTAAGCCCCTCTATCTCCAAACTCTTACATCCACCTTCCTACTCCCCTCCCTTATGTATGGTGCCCCTCTTTTCACCAATCTCCATCTCGGCCTTCGGTCCAAACTTGAATCCTGCTACCACAAGATCTCCAAATTTGCAACCAATTAAAAAAACTCATCCCACCACTGCCCCATTCCCTCCTCACCCTCAACTGGCTTAACTACCTAACTACCTCAGCTACCTACAACTCACCACTGCCCACAAGCTCATCTTTAAACCTGCCAAGTGCCCAGCTCTCACTATTCCTTTAAAACCTTGCATGCCCAACCGCTCACTCAGATCCAAAAACCAAAATCTTCTTCAGGTCCACAAACCTGAACGACCTCCTGGTCATCTACTGCTGTCCCACTCCTTAGCTAAACAGTGGAACTCTATCCCCACACACCTATGCAACCTACCTAACCATACAAATTTCAAATCTCAGCTAGTCTCTCATCTTTCTTCCAAATGTGAATGCCCTTGCCACGCTCCAACTTAACCCCCCCCCCTTATTCCACCTTGCACTGACTCATCCAACTACCTCTAATATTACTTCATCCCACCCAAAATAATCCCTCCCCTACCAAAAAAATAATTTTCTCTCTAATATCTATTGTACTACACTCAATCCAGAAGGAGATGGTTTACTTACAAGACTGGCAAACCCAATATCCTAGTACGAAAAAAAAAAGCTGATTATTTATGAAAGGCCTTTGTTTTGTCGAATATCTGAGCTGTCTATGCAATTTCAAGGTATGAAGAACCTTCTCAGTAGCAGAGTGCAGAGAAGGGAAAAAAGAAGGAAGCTGGATAGACTAATTAAACGGACAGCTCATTAACCACCTTAGGCATAAAAGGAAGATTCATATGGAGAGATACCCTGTCTCTATGAAAAACTAAAAAAGAAGGAACAGCCATCAAGGCCTGGAGTTCAGAAACTTTTCTGACAGAGGTTAAGGCAATCAGTAAAACAGTCTTCTAGGTGCAATGTTGTATGGAAGAAGTGGCAGGGGGCTCGAAAGGAGCCTGAATCAGTTTTTCAAGGACAACATTAAGATCACAAGAAGGAGAAATAGGCTTTTTTGAGGGTCTGATATGAAGGACGCCTTTTAAAAAATTGCTCGATTTTAAATCTAGAAGCCACAGGGGGGGGGTACAGTGGCACATAGGCAGAAACTGCTAACAAATGAGCTTTCACAGAAGAACAGGCTAAGCCTGCATGTAGCAGTTCACACAGGTAGGCATAAATACAGATGCAAGTACAGAAACCTCCTGGAACAACCTCGTTTCGATCAGGGTATGATGTAGAAATGGTTAAGCAGAGATGAATTTAAACCAAAAGAAGAAAGGTTAATATTGGTGGCCAGGACAGTGGACAACACACACCCTTGTTTATAAAGCCCATTGAACATGTCAGAAAAACAGAAAAATGCAGGTTTTGTAAAACAGAACTGGAAACAGTCACAAATCTTGTTGCTGGGTGTGAAACATTACTGGCAGAGGGCCTGTATACTTAAAGGCATAATAAAGTGGCAAGACTGCTACATTGGGGAATGTGCAAACATTACAATATGAAGTAGCTGAGAAGCATTGGAAACGTGAGCCACAAGCCATTATAAAAAATGACAAAGTTTATATCACATGGGATCACCCGTTACAAACAGCTCAAAAATAGATGCAAGAAAACCAGATACAGCAGTCTATGAAAAGAAGAAAAAAGCAGCACTGATCGTTGAAATTGCTACAGCCAGTGATTAAAATGTCTTATTAACAGGGACATTGGCAACCTCCAAACACTCAACCCCACAGAGTTTAGCTTTGTCAAGGGGAGGTCATGTCTGTTAAATATGGTTGACTTCTTTGAGACAATCACCAAAGCCATGGGACGAGAGGAAGACTGTGCACACTGCCTACCTTGGACCTGGCCAAAGCCTTCAACACTATTCCCCACTAGGGCATAATAGACAAACTCTCTCAACTAGGCATCAATCCATATGTTATCAGATGGGTAGCAAATTGGCTCACTGATAGAACCCACCTAAACAAAATAGGGAAATCCACCGCAAGCAGTAGACCCATAACAAGAGGTGTACCCCAGGGATTGGTCTTGGGGTCTCTGTTATTCAAGATATACATCCCTGAGGTGCAGACCAAAACCAGTGGGCTATGGCTGACCAAGTTTGTAGATGACTGCAAGCTGGGCGCAGTCATCAATTTCCCAAGTGATGTGGGCATCCTCCAAGAGGGTCTCAACCTAAACAAATGACTGGTCCCAGAAACATGGCCTCAAGCTGAATGCCAAAAAATGCATCATCCTCCTCTTTGGGGAGACTGGTGTCCCTACATACCACATTAATAACAACGTCCTAAGTACACAATCAGTAGTGAGGGATTTGAGCAGTCTGACTTTTGGCCACTATATGTTGCTTCCATTGCTGGGGAAATCTTTCTACATGGCCCACCTCATAATTAAGGATATCTCATCCAGGGACAAAGAGGTCATAACATCCCTGTATTCTTCCCTTATAAGACCAGTTATTGAGTAGAACACCCCCTTTGGCATGTACCACGTAAAGCATATGCTGCAGCTGGAGAGATCAGAGAGGTTCCTCACCAGGAGAATCCAGGGCCTCAAACGTCTACCCTACACAGATAGGCTAAAATGCCCGTCCCTCTACTCAGTTTCACACAGACCCCTCAGAAGTGACCTCTGTCTGGCATACATAGCAATCTCAGACCTCGCCTTGATGGGACTGCTGCATATCCATATGTCAAGCTCCACTTGAGTAACCTGTACACGCAATCTGAACCTGGTCTGTGACATCAACAGGACTTGTTGCTGGGGCAGATTTGTGTCCCAGATACTCCCCCATCAGTGGAAGAGACTCCCTCTCCACGCCAAGCAGAGTACCTCATTATTCCTTTTTAAGCGCAACCTGGATAACTGGATGGGAAATGGAAAATAAACCCCTGGGATTACACTTGTGTCCCTGCTGGACAGGGGCTTTGGGTGCTGACTTGTCTAAACATGGGCTAAACTCTTGGCTAGGCTTATAAGGGCCTCAGGGCCAAGATCCTAGTAACCTCCTATGATCTTATGTACAGAGAGAGACAAAGTCAAAATACCAAGATCTGCAGGAAGAAATGAGGACAATGTGGATGGATACCCACTCAGTTCCAAACAGAAGCAGTGGGTTTCATAAAAAAAAAAAAAATTTACAGTCATATTTAGACATGCTACAGATACATGAAACTCCATATGAATTGCAAGACACAATACTGGGCACATTGCAGGTGCTGGGAAGAGCACTTTTGGTTTACATCAAGACTAAAGCAATGCCTAACTTCATGAACTTTAATCATACTTTGACTTTTGAATGAGGTCCATTTCCATCATGGTAATAGAAACCCAAAAGATTCAGAGAAATTAAACTACAGAAAAGAACCAAGGGGACCCCCAATGAAAAAGGATTCTGCTGATGTTGAAGACACCATGCAGAAAATCTCTTCTACTTGGACACACATGATTTTCTGGTATTAGGGTGTTGCAGGAGGCCCGGATATCCAAGAATGCCCTCAGAAAATTAGTGTTGGAAAACAAACTAAACCCAATCACTCAAGAGTCAGTTGAAAAGTGGACAAGTAAGGGCTGGAGAAGATCATTTGTCTTGTGCGAGAAGGTCCATGCAGTGAGGTAACTTGCGATGATTGCCCAGTTCAGATGGAATAAGAGGGGGAACCGGTGCTGTGTGAGCCAAAAGAAGAGTCACCAACAAGATTTTTGGAGCATCATTCTTAATCTTGTGAAGGACTTAAAGAACAAGAGGAAGGGGAGAAAAGGTGTAAAGGAACATTCCCTTCCAAGAGAAGGGTATGGTGCCCACACTTTCCAAGCCAAAGGACTTGGAAGCCTGAAAAAAGAAATGAGGGAGTTGCCTGTTCAGAGGGGAGGCAAAGAGATCCTCTTGATGATGAATTATGTCTAGAAATAAATCACTGTGAAACATCCATTCATGTAGCGATATCCTGAACCTGCTGTATCACATAACCGTGGTGTTGTTTGTATAAAAAAAAAACCTTCAAATGACCCAGAAACCAGAGTGACTGGAAGGCTTGAACAGCCAGAATGAGAGCCCTTATTTCCTTGACACTGATGCGATTTGCCCTCTGTTGAGGAGACCAAAGGCCCTAAAACCTTCAGGGTTCCTTAACTGGATCCCCACCCCAGCTGTGAGGCATCCTTCAAGGGTTTCTGGGATGGCTGAGGAGAGTTTGAAGGGAACAACCAGTTTGAAAGACACTTGTGGAATCCACCAGTGAAGTCCCAATTTGAGTCAAGGGAGCAGAGGAACTAGTTAGTCTAGTGGGTGGCAGTGCTGAAGCCACACTGATCTGAGATACCACTTAAACTTTCTCTTTTGAAGTCGGGGGTCCAGTGAAGCATGGGGATGGCAGAAGCCATGAACCCCAGAGCCCTTAGAAACTCCCTGGCCAGAAGACTGGACGGGGGAAGCAGGGAAAAAAAAACAATTTGTTAAAGACAGAACCTTGGGGGTAGAAGAGAGGCTAGCATGGGAAGAGTTTGGATCCTGCAGCAAAGGAAGATGTGGGCCTGAGATGGAATCAACACTGACTTCTGAGGTTTGATGGTGAACCACAAACTGTCTAATAGAAGTTGGGTAAAATGAAGATCTACACTAGCTTGGTTTGGGATAAGGCCTGAAGCAACAGGTCATCCAGATAGGTAAAAATCTGAATGTCTGAATCCTGTAAAAGGTGACCGCTGGAGCTAGGCATATATTGAATACTGCTGGTGCCTTTGACAGGCAAAGGGCAAAGCAGAGAACTGAAAATGAGAGGAAGAAACAGAGAAACACAAACATTTCCTGAACAGAGGTTGGATATGTGTCCTTTAGGTCTAGGGGAATTAGAAAGGCTTGGGGAAGTAACAAAGGAAATAAAATCTGAACAGAAAGCATTCAAAAGGATGGCACTATTAAGAAAATGGAAAGATACGGGACAGGGCTCCAAGACTCCTCTTTCCTGGGCACCAGACACATTTTGTAATAAAACCCTAGACCCCTGTCTGTGGAACCAACTGAATAGTACTGTGGTCTAGCAAACCCTGCAATACTCCTGGAAAATGAAGTTGTTCTGCAGGAGGCTGATAAATACTGGAGGAGGGAAGAGTTTTCCACGCCATACAATAAACCTGCTTGATAATGGAGAGAACCCAAGAGTCTATGGTGATTTTTTTCCCAAACTGCGGGTGAGAGAGCCAGAGAAAGCCTGAGGGACAAGAGAACCTGTCCGACAGGAAGGGAGGGCAGACAGTCAGATGGCAAAAAACTTCTCAGGAAATGACTGCTTTTAGGGCCTAAGCATTTGAGTAGGATTGTCAGAAATAGACACATTGGAGCCTTCTTACCCTTGGAAGACTGATCAGGCAGTCTAAACGAAAAGGCAATCTTACTGTGATGGTTCCTCTGAATCTTGGGAACAGGAGAAACAAAGATGAGCTTCAGATCTTTCAAGAACTTTCCCTGATCCTGCAAGGTCTTAAAGAGCTCTGTCACAGCAATGTCAAACGAGTTTTGATTATCTAGAGGAGCATCGAGGAGTTTTACTTAATATCAACTGGAAAGGCTTGAAGACGAAGCCAGGAATAGTGCCTCATCACACAGCCAGAGGCATCAGAGCTGCACTTTAAAGAGTGACGGGCCACTTGAGAAGTGTAACCTAGTAAGGAGAGGGCTGAGGCTTCAGAATTAGGCATGTCAGAGGCAATCTTCCAAATCTGAAAAGAACAGACAAAATCTATCTTGTCATATGGGTCTGTTAATTTATAGCCTTAAAAGCTAAGGCAGCAGAAGTATATACTTTCTCACTAATTCTCTTCATAGCTTTACTGTCCTTGTTCATGGAAAGGAGCTTAGAAGAGGGCAGCAGCTTAGAACACTTATCAGTGCACACAAAAATCATCAATGGAACACATGAAAGGCATTTGTACACAAACTGCAGGCATTATGCACCTTACAGAATCTGTCAGCCTTTTTAGGGACTGGAGGCTGAGAATCTAGTGCTATGGAAGCAGTCGAGAATGTATCCAACAGAGCGGCAAGCATACAAGGGACAGCAGAAAGTTTAGGAGAGTCTTTCTGTAGCAACTCATAATATACTTTCTGAAAGTCGGATCCCTGGAAGCAATCTCAGTTAAAATGTTCCATCATATGCTGGACTGCATCTCTCAAGAATATTTCCTCCAAAAGAGAATCAGGACTAACAGATTCCTCCTCCTCCTCCTCCAACCCACAGTCTAAAGGAGAGGGCAACTGAGAGGAGTAGACTAAAGATTCATCATCAAATTCAGAATCCTCATGGTCTTCAGTCCTTTAGGGGGTAGAGGACCAGGAAGGTGCAGGAACTGAAACCCCCTGAGGAGGCTTTAAGGCCATCAAAACATTGAAGAAGCCTTGAGTGAATTCCTGCCATTCCCTTTGTGGATCCCTGATAATGGACACCACATTAAGTTTTTGTCTTTTCTTGAAAGGGATGTCCACAGTGACAAAACATGGTGGTTCTAACACCTGCCTAGATTTGATCAAGGTACTCATCACCTTGAGACTTCCAAGATGGCTGCATACTGAGCAACAGCTTAACTCTGGCTCTTCCAATGTGAATATAGACATTTAGCATAGAAAGCCAGTGGTCCTGGATTTCAGAGTAAATTTCAGTAATTAATTAGTAACTGCACTGCCTGAATACCAGGAAAAAAGAAATACAGGGGACCTGAAGAAAAATCAGCCACAAAAGGTGATGAAAAAACACTGACTGAGAAAAGTACTGCAGCTATTCAGCAAAAAGAGGTGTAAGCTCCATTCATGACTTCAAGTAATCTTGAGGAAAGTATAAAGCAACTACATACAGGCCAGACTGAAATAAGTGAAACAATGATGGAGTGTATCAACCCAAACAATAAAAGGCTGGAAAAAGGAAGTAACTTTAAACAGGTACTCAGATGAGAATATAAAACTCCAAACATCAGAGGTCAAAATGAAGTAAAACCTGGCTGAATAAGAGACTGCACAAGAACAAATTTTTCAAAAAATTAACAGAATTAATGGACAGAGCATGCAGAGAAACCTGAGATTTTTCTGCTATACCTGAGAAGCTGGAAGGAACAGACTGTATTGATTTTATGAAAGCACAAATAAGCAACTGGACTGGTACTGCACAAATAAGCAACTGGACTGGTACTCCACAATAGGAATTGTTAATTGGCAGGGCACACTGTGTGTATGCTCCAAACCTGGTTATGAAAAAACAACCTAGACCTTTAATAGTAAAAATGCAATCTTACATGCAGAAGTTGTTGATTCTGACAAAACTGAAGCAGAAGGGCAAAGTACTAAAACTGGCAGACAGCAGAGTGTTTGTAGAGAATGACTACTCACTGTACACCATGCAGAAGAGGAATACATTTATTCCATTATATAAGGAATGTTGAGAAGCAGGTGTGAGATTCAAAATGCTTCACCCAGCTATCTTCAAAATATTTTTCCCTAAAGGAACAAAAACATTTTTTGTAGTACATGCTAAGGAAGAAATACAAAAGTATGGCCAACAAAAAGTGAACTGTGAAACAGAAGGATATTTTGTTTGTTGTTCTTCTGGTAATAAAGACAACAGAGAGACTGTGCCAGTGAAACCTTTTCCAGTGTTTCAATGGAAAAGGCTTGAGAGGGGGGGGGGCACAGAAGTTGACAAGAAGAATCAAGAGTGCACTGGAGATGGAGAGACAGGGTTTGGGAGATGGAAATGAACAGGAATAGAATAAGAAAATCTAGAAATATTGGAGTTTCCTGGACTTTATTAAATTTGTAGGGGACTCTAAAGCATATGCCCTATTTCATGTCATTAACATTGGGAGACTAAAATCAGTAACTTGATAATTGATAAATGTGGAATTACAAAGCAATAATTATATTTGTGAAAAAGAGAGAACAAGAAAATCTAGATATACTGGACTTGCTTGGACTTTGTTAAACTTGTAAGGGACTTCAAAGCATATGGCCTGCTTCATGTCATTAATTATATCTTTAATAAATTAATTAAATGTCATTAATGAAGCTTTTCCCCCCGGGCCTCCGCTGAAAATGGACCTAGGTACCATTGGACACTCTCGGTCAACAAATATAAACAAATAAATAATGTTCAGAAAATATTTAGGAGAGGGGAACAGGCAGAAGGGAGTTACTTAAAAAAAAATTTCTTAGCACTATTACTTAAGTGATGCATGATTTTCTCTGCATGTTATAAAGTTAAGTTTATTTTTTTTTAGATTATTTTTAAGTATAATGGGGATACTGATGTAAATAGGTGCATTTTTTTTTTGTTTCTCCCTTCTCTCTTTCTCTTTGTCCGGTTTTAAGAAATGGAGGCACTGCAATGTATAAAACAAAAAAAAAAAAAGGATCTGGTTAAAAAGAGAATGACAAAAAAAAAATGAGTGTACTTTTTCTCATTCTTGCATAGGGGAATGACTACGTTAAGCCAATTAGCTTTATGTAGTAACAAGTTTTAACAGAAGGCAAGTAAATGAAAAAAAGAATATTAAATAGTACAAGGACTTTTTTTCAAGTAAACAGTCCTGTATCTGGTTCTCATGTCACTAGCAGACAATTTGACAAAGAGAAATGTCTTGGAGAAAAAGTTTTCTGAAAGCATTCAAGTGTTTTCCCTGCTGGGAGAGCTATAAAGATAAGGCAAAAACCAGACCGCACTAAAAAGAATCACAGGCTCTACACCAAGCATCTTGGCATGGATAATCTTTCTTTCTGTTTAGCTCAAGTCTGTGTGTGTGGCTGTCAGTTTGGAACTTTTGCTCCTATGGGGGGGGGGTGTAAAACATCAATATTTGAAGATGCACAAGTTTTGTGTGTTATTATTAAGTTAGTAGGTTTTAGGAGGGTATTGGGAGTGTGTGTATTTTTGATGGTTTTCAATAAAACAAAAAGTTCTGCAAGATGTGACATAGGCTCAAATGGAGATGACAAGAAAAGTACAGTTTTGTACCTACCATAAATGTAGATGTTTGAGTGCTAATACAGCTGCAGTCATAACAGATGGGTTTTCCTGCCGTCAGGCAGGTCCTCGGTCGGCCAAATTCCAAAGTCTAGGTCCGGCGTTGGTTGTCGTCGCTTCTTCCCTGACGTCAGTGCGACAGAGGTATAAAAGAACCAGCAGACGCCATTTTCTTCAGTTTTTCTTGCCCCAGATGTCAGGTGCCCCCAGAAGGAAGGCAATACATAAATTTATGTAATAATGCAATGCAATATAATAAAAAAAAAACAGTAGTTGCAAGCAAATACACCATAAAAGAATACCCCAAGCAGGTTGTATGAGGAGGTGTTAGACATTAGGCCTGTCCCAAGAGGGGAAGAAGGGAGGGAAACCTGGACTGCAGCTGTATTAGCACTCGAACATCTACATTTATGGTAGGTACAACACTGTACTATGTTCATCGTGCACACAGCTGCAGTCATAACAGATGGGTAGAATCCCAAAGCTAAAAAAGGGGTGGTAGGCACTAGGTGGAACTAGGAGGAGCTAGGATGCCCTGCAAGACTGCAGTGGCAAAGCCTGCTCTAGATTTGGAGTATAATGGTAGGTGATAGTGCTTGGAGAAGGTATGTACAGAACTCCAAGTGGCTGCTTCCAAAATATCTTTGGTAGGAACCCCCTGAGGAAAGCTGCAGAGGTAGCTGTGGCCCTTGTGGAGTGAGATCTGATGCCTGCAGGTACTGTTTTACCATGAAAAGAGTAACAAAAGCGTATGCAGTGGGCTATCCATTTTGAGATTGTCTGTTTGGAAATTGGCTTCCCTTGAGCTCCTGTAGCATAGGACACAAAGAGTTGCTCTGATTTTCTGAAAGGCTTTGTTCTGTCCAAATAATAACGCAGCTGTCTGTGAATGTCCAAGGAATGTAGTAGTCTCTCCCCTTTATTTTGAGGATTAGGGTAAAAGGTAGGTAAAGTGGATAGCCTGATTCAAGGCTACCCTGGATACCACCTTTGGCATAAAGGACGGGTTGGTTCATAAGGAAACTCTGTCCTGATGGAAAATGATGAAAGGCTGCACAGCCATGAGGACTTGTAGTTCCAAAACCCTGCGAGCTGAGGTGATAGCCAGAAGGAAGGCTGTTTTCCAGGACAAATATTGCAGTTCTGTTGAAGCGGCTGGCTCAAAAGGAGGCAAGGTCAGCTTTTCTAGAATGAAATTGAGGTCCCAAGCAGGAACTGGTTGTTTCCTTGGAGGTTTTATATTCTTAGCCCCTCTGAGGAACTGTCTTAAGAGGGGGTGAGAGAATAAAGGAGGATCAGTGTTGTATTCTGCAGAAATGGCTGAGGCATGGATTTTGATGGAGGAGAATGAAAGTCCACTGCATAGCATCTCAGCTAGGTACTGTAATATTTGAGGTAAATTCAGTATTCCAGGATTCTGACCCTTTTTCTCATTCCAGGCACAAAACCGTTTCCATTTTGCGGAGTAGGCTTTTCTAGTAGAAGGCCTTCTGGCCTCCAACATGACATCCTGCACCTCCTTGGAGAGTAGGGTCTGTTGTGAATTTAAGGAATCTTCCATGCGGCTAGATTGAGTGTTTTCAGCCGACTGTGAAGAGTTTTGAAGTTGTGCTGAGTCAGTAGAAGAGGCATTAGAGGCAGGATCCATGATGGGGAATGCGTCAGGCTCCTCAGGAGTGGGTACCAGTGTTGTCTTGGCCAGTCTGGAGCAATGAGAATCATCTTTGGTCTGTCTGCTCTGGTTTTTAATAGGACTTTGGGCAGCAGAGGAAGAGGTGGAAAGGCATAAACTGTCATTGTTGTCCAAATGAAAGAGAGTGCGTCCACTTTTCAGGCCTGTGGATGAAAGGTCCTTGAGCAGAATTTTGCCAATTGGTGATTTCTGTGGGAGGCAAAGAGATCTATGTCTGGCCTTCCCCATGCTTGAATTATCCTTGTAAAAACTTGAGGATGCAACTTCCATTCGTGTGGATCTGTCATATTGCTGCTTAGGTTGTCTGCCAGCGTGTTTTCCTTGCCTGGCAAGTACTGTGCTTGAAGTTCGATTTGTAATTCCAGAGCCATGTCCCAAAGAGACATGGCCAGCCTGCATAGGGGGGTATGAATGGGTTCCTCCCTGTTTGTTTATGTACCACATTACTGTGGTGTTGTCTGTTCTTATCAATAGCTGACCTGGATGCAGTAGGTCTTTGAAAGCTACAATAGCATTTATTACTGCTAGCATTTCCTTTTGATTGATGTGTAGGTGCTTTTCCTTTTGGGACCATTTGCCCTGAATGCACCGATCTGTCATGTGCAGGCGTAGACCGAGGCGTCTGAGGCGTCTGTTGTGATGACTTGATTTGCTTGAGGCTTGCAGAATGGGAGACCTGTGTTTCTTTGGCATGCTTGAGCCCACCACAGAAATTCCTTTTGAAGACATGGAATTAGTGGTATTATTGTTTCCAAACTGTGGCTGTATTGAGACCATAGGTTTTTTTAGGTACCATTGAAGTTTCCTCATATGCAGCTTTGCACATGGGATAAGTAGGATGCAAGATGCCATGAATCCCAGAGCCTGCAGGATTTTCCTTGCAGTCAGCCTGGTGAAAGTTGCCAGTTTTCTGAAGTATTGAGTTAGTTGCCCTTGTTTCTCTGGCGTGAGGTAGGCCATCTGGGTGTTTGGATCCAAGCTGGCACCCAGGAAAATTATTGTTTGAGAGGGTATTAGCCTTGATTTCTTTTTGCTGACTGTGTATCCCATAGAATTCAACAACATTATTACAAAAGCCAGATGTCTCAGAAGTATGTGCTTGCTGTCCGCTTGGATCAGGCAGTCGTCCAAATATGGGTATATTTGTATCCCTTGAAGTCTGCAGTAGGCAATTACTGATGCCAGGCATTTCGTGAACACTCTGGGCGCAGTAGATAAGCCAAAGGGCAATGCAGAGAATTGATAATGGGTTGAACCTGCAAGAAATCTGAGGTATCTTCTGCAATCTTGTCTGATTGGGACATGCAGGTATGCCTCCTTGAGGTCCAATGTTACCAGCCAAGACTCCTTGCCCAGCATGGGAAGAAGCTGCTGTAATGTGAGCATCTTGAATTTTGGCACGAGTAAAAATGTGTTTAGGATGGATAGGTCCAAAATAGGTCTCCAATCTTTTCCCTTCCTTGGTACCAGGAATAGTCTGGAATAAAAACCTTGACCCTGTTCTTGTGCAGGTACCTCTTGAATAGCTTTCATGTCCATGAGATCTGAAATTTGTTTTTGTGCCTCTGCCTTTGATTGTGTGGCAGGTTTGGCATGCCTCTCATTTTTGGAAGGGTGTGAAAGTGGAATCTGTAGCCTCTGTCTATAATTGTCCAGGATCCATTTGTCTTTTGTGACAATATGCCAATTTTTCGAAAATTATGCCAGTTTTCCGCCTAAAGGTGCTGCCATTTGAGCCTTGCTTGGCATGCAAAGGGGCAAGTCATTGGGTCTGCTTTCTGAATGGCTGTGAACTATCCTCACCACCTCTTTGTGTAGGTGCTTGCCATTGTCTGCCCCTAAACGATCCTTGAGATTGCCCTCTGCCCTTCGGGCGCCTGTATCTACCTCTTTGGGGTCTGTCCGTGGATGGAAAGGACCAATTTTTGGAAGGCCAATTTCTACTGAAACGTGGAGGTTGTACCTGTAGGAAATATTTCACTGTTTGCATTGATTTTGCCTTTTCCTCCATTTTCTTTAATACCTCCTCAGCTTTAACACCAAACAATACATCTTTTTGCAGAGGGGCATCTAGTAATTTAGCTTTGACATGATCTGGTAAGGTTTGCTCTTTGAGCCAGGCATGTCTACGTATGACTGATCCTGTAACAGCAGCTCTACATGAGGCCTCAAAAACATCAAAACCACATTGCAAGGTATGTTTAACCACTTGTTCTGCACTATGTATCAAATCCTGCAACTCCTTCAAGTCTGGTTGTTCAGGTTGTGACATTTTGCTTCTCAGCTGTGATAACAGAAACTGTTGGTACTTTTAACATATGGAACTAACAGTTTAATACCCTCATGGTTAAGGTAGCCGAGGTGTATACCTTTTTCCCCACCTTTCTAAAGCTCTGGAATCTCTCTCTGAAGGTAATGGATTTTTAGCAGTGGAGGCCTTAATTCCCTTGGGACCCTGTGAAATAGTTTCTGGGTCAGCCGCATGGCTTTTGTATAGGAATTGGTGTGAGTCAGGAACCCAGTAATACCTGTTAGGCTTGACTGGTGCTGGAGGTAAAGAGTCTGGGTTAAGGCAGGCCTCCGAGTACACATCATCTAGAATGTCTAAGACAGGAGGTATAGCCAGAGGCCTGTGCTAAGGGAGCAAGAGAAAATCCCTAAGCCTTTTCTTGGAGTCTGAGTACTCTTGGCCTTCCCAGTGGAAGTGTTCCCTCAAGGTATGCAAGGTTTCCCCAAAAGAGTAATCCTCAGGGGGGGAGACAGAGGGAATGGACGCCTCTGCATCAGAATCTTCAAAAGGGGAATAAGAATGTTCCTGGTCTTCAGAATGTTCTGAAATAATGGAGGCCTGGTCCGAGGAGGGAGAATCTTCCTCCATTCTGGGCCTTTTGTCCGGGGGGGGTTGAGAACCCCTGATAAGAGTAATCAAATCCTCAGCCATTTTGAGCATCTGCTTTTTAGGCATGGGGCCTTGAGAAGAGCCCTGTGGAGCTTGTCTTTTAGAATGCATGGCTGCTTTAGACTTAGTGAAAGCCTTGATGGAAAAAGAAGAGGAAGGCCTGAAGACACCTTGAGAGGTGGCAGCCCTGTCTAAAGTCTGAGTTTCACCGCCAAGAGTGGCTTCGGTATCTGTAGTCTGGGTGTGGGCCGAAGAGCCTGCGACCTCGGGCACAGTAGACACCGCCAATGAAGTGTCGTCGGTAGTCAGGGGCTGCGTAGGCACCTCACTGAGAACCGGACCACCTGTAGTCGGCTTTGGCGTGGTGTCAGTAGAGGTCGCGGACCTCGTATGTCGGTCCTTATCTTTGCGTCTTTTACTCAAAACTGGAGTCGGAGTATCCGACGACATAATGTAATTAAATTTTTTGCCAAAATAGTGTTGGGCGAACTCCGCCCGACGCTTAATAGTGCGTCTGTTGAATGTAGCACAAAAACGACAGGCCGAGACGTCGTGGTCTGGGCCTAAGCAAGGAATGCAGAGGGAATGAAAATCCTTATGCGGTATTTGCTTCCCACATGAAATGCAGTTATTAACTTTGTCTGACATCGGTCTGAAGCAAGAAAAGTTTCCCCAACGGGGTACTTAGCTTTCAAGAAGACTTCGGTTGAAAAATATTCGTAATCTCAGGAGCTGGCCGACCGGCACTTGCGAACTGTTTCTGCTTCGGGCACCACGCGGCAAGAAAGACTGAAGAAAATGGCGTCGGCTGGTTCTTTTATACCCCTGTCGCACTGACGTCAGGGAAGAAGCGACGACAACCGACGCCGGACCTAGACTTTGGAATTCGGCCGACCGAGGACTCGCCTGACGGCAGGAAAACCCATCTGTTATGACTGCAGCTGTATGCATGATGAACATCAAGTGTATAAAAGATTAGCCTGCCAAACAGTGCCTACATGTAACACAAAAGTTGGAACTAGAAATTTAACAAAAAAGCTGATGTACATAAAAGGTGGGAATAATAATCCCTCAAGAATATGATTCTTTCTATGTCTTTAAACGTTAATGGTCTTGCATATAAATACAAAAAAGAAAGACTAGTGAACTATATTAAAAATGTAGAGTGCAAAATGCTATGCTAGACGACACACACTTGGAAAGAAATGAACATGTGAATTTGATAAAGAAAGGCTTTCAGGATGGTTATTCAGCAGAATACATGGGGCAAAGGAAGAGAGGAGTACTTGCATTAATTGTAAGAGGAGCTTAAATAGCAACAGAAAATGAAAAAAAAGACATCAATGGTAGATTTGTAGTACTAAGGGGCTTCTGGCAAGGGAGGAGGATTACAATGGCATGTATTTATATTCAAAAAACAAAAAAGCACACAAATATGGCAGCTGTGCATGCCCAATATTTAGAAACTAAAAAAGAAAAACATGGCCAGCACAAATGCAGTGTAAAAATCATTTATTAAATTAAATATTGCAACAAATAAAAAACAACATACCGATTTTGGCAAAACCTTCTTCAGTGCTGGTAACATTAAACACACACACCCACAATATCCTTGGTAGAAAAGAAATTTATAAAATACTTGGCATGGAATTGACTGGCCCAAACAGTGTTGGACAGATTAGACAGGAAAACAAGGAGGATACTTCATGCTCAAATGATTTATAAAAATCAGTGCATAAAAAGATTATATATTCCCCCATTCCGAAGGAGGTATAAGCCTCCTTGAAACTGATTATATGTACAGATCTGCAATCATGGGACTACATACATACCTGGAGTCTATCAGCATGGCATATCTTGACTTGGCAATATTTACCCACTCTTCCTTGCAAAAGCGCTCCAAATCTGTCAGACTGCAAGGGAATCGCTTGTGCACAGTCCTCTTTGGGTCACCCCACAGATTTTCTATTGGATTTAGGTCTGGGCTTTGGCTGGGCCATTCCAAAACTAACTTTCTTCTGGTGAAGCCATTCTTTTGTTGATTTGGATGTATGCATGAGGTCACTGTCATGTTGAAAGGTGAAATTCCTCTTCATCTTCAGCTTTCTAGCAGACGCCTGAAGGTTTTGGGCCAAAAGTGACTGGTATTTGGAAAGAACAGTTGTGTACACTTACCATAAATGTAGATGTTCAAGTGTATTCACTGTTGCAGCCATCACCTGTGGGTTATCCCTGCTGTGGTAGCCCTCAGCCGGCCCCAATACCAGAGTCAATGTTTTCCTGCACCAGCTGCTGTCGCTTCTTGACAGACATCAGGTTGTCAGTGCTATAAAGCAAGGCAGCCGACATCATTACATCGATCTTTCTTGCCCTAATCTGTCAGAAGCACAAGGAAATATGGTAAAGTGGTCCTGGAGTTTGAAAGCCACCTTGAGAAACTGAGGTCTCCCTAAGGAAGAGGATATATGGGGGAAGGAGGGAGGCAAACCAGGACTGCAACGATGAATACACTCGAACATCTACATTTATCTTACGTGTACACAACTGTACTATGTTCTTCATGTTTCACTGCTGCAGTCATCACCTGTGGGAGGATTCCCAAAGCTGAGTAGAGTGGTGGAAGGATAAGACAGAGATCTAGGCCTGGGTCAGCAGGCCCTGCAGAACTGCACAGGCAAACCCTGCCCTAGCCTTAGAGAAAAGACATAGGTGGTAATGCTTTGTAAAGGTACAGACAGAGGTCCAAGTGGCAGCTTCCAAGATGTCCCTGGTGGAACTCCTCTGAGGAATGCTGTGGAAGTGGAGGCTGCCCTAGTGGAATGGGTATGAATAGACTTAGGGGGAGGTTTCCCATGTAGTCTGCAGCAGAAATAGATACAGTGTGATATCCATTTGGAAATGGTTTGCTTGGAAATGGGCTTCCCCTCTGCCCCTGGGACAAAGCTGACGAAGCTGGTCTGTGTTTCTGAAGGATTTAGTATGATCCAGGTAGTATCTGAGCTGTCTGTGCACATAATTAATTTCCCCTTGTTTTAGGGGTTAGGAAAGAAAGTGGGTAGATGCATGGCCTGGTTGAGGGTCACATTCAATACCACCGTGGGCATAAAGGAGAGGTTAGTCATCAGGGAGACCATGTCCTGCATGGAAAAAGATGAAGGGCTCCATGGCCATGAGTGCCTGAAGTTCTGAAACCCTTCTGGCTGAGGTGATAGCTAGTAGGAAAGCAGTCTTCCAGGAGAGGTATCCAATTCTGCTGAAGCAGCAGGTTCAAAAGGTGATAAAGTTAACTTTTCTAAAACATAATTCAGGTCACAGGCTGGCGTGGGTGGGCCTTCTGTGGGGTTTGATATTAGAAGCCTCTCTCAGAATTGTTTAATCAAGGGATGTGAGAAGAGGGGCTGTTCTGTACTGAAATTAATTGAAATGGCTGAGGCATGGATATTAATGGAAGAGAAGGAGAGACCACTATTGAGTAACTTGGCTAGGCAGTCCAGAATAACAGGGATGGAAGGTTGTGAGATAATGTCCCCTCTGGACTAGCTCCAGGAGCAGAATAATACAGTTGTGTACACTTACCATAAATGTAGATGTTAGAGTGTATTCACTGTTGCAGTCATTACATTTGGGTAATCTGCTGGCAGGTTGCCCTCAGTCGGCTTGATTAACAGTCTTGGGTCCTGCGTCAGTTGCTGTCCCTTCTTCCATGATGTCAGGTCGTCAGGGTCAGTTTTTCTTGCCCCAGATGTCAGGTGCCCCCCAAATGGGGAGCAAACAAAAAAAAAAAAAAAAAAAAAATATATATATATATATATATATATATATATATATATATATATATATATATACATATATATATATACATATATATATATACATATATATATATATGTGTGTGTGTGTGTGTGTGTATAATTTAAAACACAATAAATATACCTCCAAACAAAAGCAAATACACCAAAAAAGCTTTTAAGCATGGTAAAGGAAAGTAGAGGTATAGTAAGAGAAAAAATAGGGGGCTGGTGGGTGGGTAACCAGGACTGCAACAGTGAATGCACTTGAACATCTACATTTATGGTAAGTGTACACAACTGTACTATGTTCTTCGTGTTTCACTGTTGCAGTCATTACATTTGGGTAGAATCCCAAAGCTATGGTTGGCAGGATAGATTTATACAGCATTAGGAGCAGCTATAAGGCCCTGCAGGACAGCAGTGGCAAAGCCAGACCTGGATTTAGAGAAGAGAGATAAATGGTAATGTTTGTCCATAAGATTTCTGCTTAGTTCGTCTGTCAGAGTATTTAGCTTTCCTGGCAGGAATTGAGCTTGTAGTTGTATTTGGTTGGTCAAGGCCGTGTTCCACAATGCCATGGCTAGTCTGCAAAGGGGATAAGAATGTGTACCCCCCTACTTGTTTATGTACCACATAACTGTGGTGTTATCTGTCTTTATCATTAATTGTCCTGGATGAAGGTAGTCCTTGAAGGCTGTCAGTGCATTCTGTACAGCTAGCATCTCTTTCTGATTGATATGAAGGTGCATTTGATTTGGACTCCATTTGCCCTGAATGCACTTTCAGATGAGCCCCCCGCCCAAGCATAGTCTGATGCATCTGCAGTTAGGGTTTGGATGGCAGGGGGTGGAGTGAATGGCAGTCCCTTGTTTTGGTGGCAGGCCTCTGCCTACCATAGGAACTCTAGTTGCAGGCAAGGTATATGATAGGAATCGTTGTTTCCAGGCTGTGACAATGTTGACTCCATAAACTTTTAAGTACCACTGAAGTTTCCTCATATGCAGTCTTGCATATGGAATTAGAAGAATGCAGGAGGCCAAACCTCAAGGCTTGCAGAATTTGTCTTGCAGATAGCAGGGTTTTTGTAGCAAACTGTTTGAAGTAAATCACCAATTGGATTTGCTTTTCTGGCATAAGGTAAGTCATCTGGGCAGTTGTATTCAAGCTTGCACCCAGGAATGTAATTTTTTGAGAGGGTACCAGTTGTGATTTCTTTTTGTTTATGGTGTACCCTAGGCAAGTTAGAATGTCCTTGTTTTATGCATGAATTAGACAATTGTCCAGGTATGGCTATATTTGAATACTTCTTTGCCTGCAAAATGCAATTACTGGAGCCAGGCACTTTGTGAACACCCTGGCCACAGTAGATAAGCCAAAGGGAAGTGCAGAGAACTGGTAATGCAAGTAGCCTGCTTTGAAGCAGAGGTATCTTCTGTAAGATTCCCTGATTGGGATATGCAGGTAAGCCTCTTTTAAGTCTAGAGTTACCAACCAGGCATCTTTGCCTAGCATAGATAGTAACTGTTGAAGAGTCAGCATCTTGAATTTTGGAATATCCAGAAATGTGTTTAGAGTGGATAAGTCCAGAATTGGACACCGTGATTTGCCCTTTCTGGGTACCAGGAAAAGTCTTGAATAGACACCTTGTCCCTTTTCCTCTTCTGGTACTGGTTGAATAGCCCCCATGTTCATGAGGGACAGAACTTGTTTCTGGGCCTCTGCCCACTGATTTGGGGGCAGGTCTGGCCATCCGTTTGGGAATGGCAATGTGTGGAAATGAAATCTGTATCCCTGGGATACTATATTTAAAACCCATTTGTCCTGGGTAATAAGTTGCCAGTTTCGTGCATGAAGTGCCAGTTTTCCCCCCAAAGGGATGGCTAAAAGTTAAGTACTTGGTGATAGTAGAAGGAAGTCATTGAGACTGTTTACCATAGGGAGGTGCCTTGTTGTTTCCAGATTTGGAGGTTGAGGCACCCCATTGTTTTGTTCTAAACATTCCTTGTGACTGAAACCTGGAGCCTTTGGAATGTCTGGATTTGACTTGAGTGGCTCTCGAAGGGACTGGAAAGGACCAGTTCTTAGTAGGCCAGTGCCTACTAAATCTTGGAGGTTGCACTTGTAAAAAATATTTCACAGTTTGCATAGATTTAGCTTTATCTTCCATCTTTTTTAACACTTCTTCAGCCTTATTACCAAAGAGACGGTCCTGTTGTAAAGGAGCATCCAACAATTTTGCTTTAACATGGTCAGGCAGAGTTTGCTCTTTGAGCCAAGCATGCGTTCTTAGCACAGATCCAGTTACAGCAACCCTGGCAAGTGGCCTCCAAGGAATCAAAACCACATTGCAAAGTATGTTTTCCAACTTGTTCTGCTGAATGTAATAAATCCTGTAAATCTTTATTTTCCACACAGTCAGAGATTAACACCATTTTCTGTTTAAGTAGTTCCACGATATGCTGTTGATATTTAAGCATATGAAATTGACAGTTTAAAGCCCTGATTGCCAAGGTTGCGGAAGTGTAAACCTTCTTACCCCATCTATCCAGTGCCCTGGAATCTCTATCAGAAGGGGTAGGATTTTTAGCAGTAGAGGCTTTAATGCCCTTGGGACCCTGAGAAATGGTTTCAGGATCAGCAATAGGATTTTTGAAAAGGAATTTTTGGGAGTCAGGAACCCTGTAGTATCTGTCTGGCTTACAAAGAGCTGGAGGCAGAGAATCAGGAGCCATACTAGATTCTAAAAAAACATCAACAATGTCTAGAACAGGAGGTATAGCCAAAGGCCTATGCTGAGGAAGAAGAAGAAAATCCCGGTCTCTTTTTAGATTCAGAGAAATCCTGACTTTCCCAGTGGAAATGTTCCCTTAAGGTATGTAAAGTTTCCCCAAAAGAAAAATCCTCAGGGGGAGAAGCAGAATGAATGGAATCTTCTGCATCAGAGTCCTCATAAGTAGGAATAGACACATCCTGTTCATTAGAAGAGTCAGAAGAAATCAAATCCTGTTCAGAAAATTCATACTCAATGTCTTGCCTAGGCCTCTTAGAAGGAGGGGGTTGCCTAGGCCTCTTAGAAGGAGGGGGTTGGCTACCCCTGATCAGAGTGATTAAATCTTCAGCCATCTTGATCATTTGTTTTTTAGGCATAGGGGCCTGCACATGTGGCCCAGGCCTCATTTTTTTTAGACATAGATTTAGATTTTGGCCTTAGTTTTGAAGATGGCGTTGGTCTAATATACAAATCTGTAGACCTGAAAACACCCTCAGAAGCCGGTGCCTGCACAGCAGCTCCAGACCCATCTAAGGTACAGACATCTGCGGGTTCCATAATTGAAGCATCTCGTGGCATATCGGACTCTGAATGGGTCTCAGTAGAGGCCTGCAAATTAGAAGTAGCTGGTATCAGGGGCTGCGAACGTGCCTCACTGAGTACCGGCGAACTTGCGAATGGCTTAGGAGAAGCGTCGTCAGTTTTGGACCTCGACGGTCTGTCTCTTTTTCTTTGCGTTTTTTAGGTATTCTGGTAGTCTGATTGCTAAGAAACAATAGTAAGCACCACCAACCAGGAATGAACACGAACAATGTAAATGCAAAATCCAGACACAATTTATTGTCTGATTGCTAACCGACAACATTTCTGGATAATTAAATCTTGAAGCAAAATATTTAGAAGCAAAAATATACCAACATTTAATCGTGCGTTGATTAAATTTAGCAGAAAACCGACAGCAAGGTACATTGTGGTCAGGGCCTAGGCAAGGAATACAGTACAAATGAAAATCCTTATGAGGTATTTGCTTCCCACAAGTAATGAAATGATTAACTTTTACTGACATCGGTAAGGAGCAAGAAAAAGTCTCCCCAACGGGGTACTTAGTTTTTAGTTGAAGACTTTGGTTCTGAAACTCGAAAACGAAAATTTCAGGAGTCGGCCGATTGGCACTTGCGAACTGCTTCTGCTTAGGGCATCGCACGGCAAGAAAGACTAATGTAATGGCGTCGGCCGCATGTTTTATACCCCTGATGACCTGACGTCATGAAAGAAGGGACAGCTACCAACGCAGGACCAAAGACTTTGTTAATCAGGCCGACTGAGGGCAACCTGCCAGCAGATTACCCAAATGTAATGAATGCAACAGTGAAACACGAAGAACATCTAAAAGGAGCATTAGCTGCAGGTTCAAAAGGGGATAAAGTGATCTTTTCCAGGACAAAACTGAGGTCCCATGGAGGAAAGTGTTTTCTCCTGGGAGGTCTAACGTGAATGAGTCCCCTAAGAAACTGTCTTAACAGGGGAAGGGAAAAGACTGGAGAAGAGTAGGAATATGAGCTGAAATGGCAGAAGCATGAATTTGGAGGAATAGGAAAGGCCTTTACCTACCAGACCAGATATTTTAGGATGGTAGTAATGTGTGCTGAACTGTAACTGAGGTGATGCTTCTGGCACAAAACAGAGAATCTTTTCCATTAGGCCAAGTATGATTTTCTGGTGCTAGGTCTTCTAGACTAAGAATGTCCTGCACCTGCTTACTTACGGCAATGTTGCAGTTGGGTGCTGTGGAATTATCCAAGCTGAAAGGCTGAGATTCTGAAGGTTGGGGTGCATGATCCTTCTCTTGTTCTGGGTGAGGAGGTCCACCCTCTGAAGAACAGCCACGGGTTCTGATTGGTGAGCTCAAGGAGGAGAGGATACCAGTGTTATCTGGACTAGTCCGGTGCTATCAGTATTGCCCTTGGACCCTCTTCCCTTATCTTCAGAAGTACTCGAGGCAGAAGGGGTAAGGGAGGAAATGCATAAATAAAGAGATGAGTCCATTGAAAGGAGAAAGCATCTGTTTTCCAGGCAGATTTCTGTTTCATCCTGGCACAGAATTTTTTCAGGTGAGCACTGTACTCGTTGGCAAAGAGGTCAACTTGTGGGACTCCCCATCACTAAGTAATGCTGAGAAAAAGTTCCTGATGCAGATGAAATTCATGGGGGTCCATTAGGTTTCTGCTGAGGTGATCTGCTACAGCATTTTGAACCCCTGGAAGGTATTGTATCATGACTACAAGCTCAGAGTGTGCGTGCAGTTTCCCAGACTTGCACTGCTAGATGGCACAGGGGATAAGAGTGTGTGTCTCCCTATCTGTCTATGTACTACATGACTGTGGTATTCTCTGTTTTTATTAACAGGAACCCTGGTTTCCATTTTTGTTTGAAGGCTATCAGGCCTTTTTGCACTGCTAGAAGTTCTTTCCAGCTGATGCGTCTGTCCTTGAACTGAACCTCCCACTTTCCTTGGGATTGGATGTGTTGAAAGTGAGCCCCACTAGGCTGTCTCTAAGGCATCCATGATGAGAGTTTGGCCCTGTGGAGTGAAACGGAAGGGAAGGCCCTGATTTTGGATACAAACATGTACCCACCATGCAGACTCCTATTTTAGAGAAGGGATCAGTTACATCTCCATCTCTAGGGACTGACAGCCCTAGCACCATGCATTTTTGAGGTACCACTGAAGCTTCCTCATGTGCAGCCTGGCAAGGGTAGCCATGAGGATACATGAAGCTATATATCCCAGTGCTTGGAGAAACTCTCTGGCTGAGATGCAATTTCTCTGCTGCATATTTTGGAAGTAGTTTGTCAGAAAGGTGACTGCCTGGAGAAAAGAAGGCTTTTTGAAGTGAAGAGTCCAGGAGTGCCCCCAGGAAAACTAATCTTTTGGTTGGGGCAGTGTTGGATTTTTGGAGATTTATTGTGAATCCCAGGGAGGATACGGTGTCTTGGGTGAATTTCAGGTCCTTGAGGATCTTCAACAGGTCTGTGGCCTGCATCAAGCAGATGTCCAGGTAGGGGTATATTTGGATCCCCCATAGTCCTGCAAAAGCAATAGTGCTAGACACTTTGTGAAGACCCTTGGAGGGTAGGTAAACCAAAGGCAGAGCTGAAAATTGATACTGACTGAAGCCTGTCCTGAACTGAAGATAACTTCTGTGAGACTTTTGAACTGGAATGTGTACATAGGCATCTTTTAAGTCTAGTGAGACCATGAAGGCCTGAGGGGTTACCATGGGTAAGACCTTTTGAAAAGTCAACATTCTGAACTTTGGAACCAGGAGAAACTGGCTGAGGTTGGGCAGGTCCAAGATTGGGCACCAATAGCCTTCCTTTCTGGATACCAGGAAGAGCCAGGAGTAGAAACCTTTTCCTTTTTGATCTTTTGGAACTGGTTCTACTGCTCCCTGAGCACAAGATCTAATTTTGGGCCAGGGCCTCTGACCTTTGATTTTGTGGAACATCTCGATAGCCTGAGTATTTTAAAGGCTCTTAGAAAGTGAGTTTCTAACCATTTGAAATAATGTCTAGAACCCACTTGTCAGAAGTAATAGGGGTCCAGCTTTGTTTAAAGAGTGACAGCCTTCTTTTCAGTCTTGGGGTATGGGTGAGGGGAGGGAGTGGGATGGAGGAGTCATAACTGGTCTCTTGGCAGGGCCTTGGGACCTAGAACTCCCTTGCCTGGAGGGTCTCTCAGATCCACTGCCTGCTTCTTTGCAGCTGTTGCCACTGCCTATAAGTCCTTTCCCACTCTGGTTTCTTCTTTCAACCCCTAGGCTGGGAAGGAAATGACCAGTGATTAGTTAGAAAGTTCTTAATAAACCTAGGAGGCTGTACTTGGAAGAACTCCTTCACTGTTTGCATAGACTTCGCTTTGTCCTTTATCTTTTTGAGAACTGCCTCCGCCTTAGGACCAAAGAGAAACTCTTTGTCATGGGGGCATCCAACAGGTTTGATTTAACATGGTCTGGGGGAGATTGTTCCTTAAGCCATGCATGCTGAGCTCATGACAACTGCCCTGCAAGAAGCTTCTAATGGCATCATAATGACAGTGTAATGAGTGTTTAGCTACCTAAGCACTGGAATGACCGATCTAGGAGCTCTGTGGAAAGGTTTTTATCCTCTAGTGAAGTGACCCTCTTTTTGAGCTGATTTAAAATGGTTTGCTGATACTTGATCATATGAAACAGATAGTTGAGGGCCCTCACTGTAAGGGTGGCAGATGTGTATACCTTTTTTTCTCTAAACCTATCAAGAGACCTACTCTCTATCTGTAGATAAAGGGTTCCTGGATGAACTGGTTCTGGCCCCTCTGGGCTCCATGGTGATCACCTCAGGGTTAGCAGTAGGACTTTTAACAAGGTATTTGTGGGAGTCCTGTACCCTATAAATCCTGTCTTGTTTATGTGGGGCAAGGGGGAAGGGACTCAGGATTCAAAGAGGAATCCTGGAAAACCTCCTCCACTAACTCTAAAATGGGTGGAATAGCAAGTGGTTTGTGTTCAGGTAAATCCAAGAACTATCTAACTCTCTTTCTTGGAACTGGAGATAATCCTGTGCTCCCACTGAAAATGCTGTCTCATAGCATGGAGGGTCTCTCCAAAGGTGAAATCCTCTGGGGTGGAGGCAGAGGGTAGATTCTTGTCTGAATCAGAGTCATGTACTGGAGGGGTCTTCTTCAAACCCAAACTCTTCTAGGTCTGAATCTTCTTCTAAATGAAAAGTACCTGGGAAAACTTCAGCAGGAGCATCCCGATTTCTTTTCCCTGATGGGGTATCCCCTGTGTTCTGTCTTGACCTAACAATAGAAATCAGGTCATCAGCTAGTTTTATCAAATCCTGTTGGGATGCCTGTAGAAGTAGCCAGTCAGCCTAGGTGAAGGCTCTGCCACAGTACCTTCCTTTGGGGTGGCTTTGGCCTTAGTCCTAGGAGCATCTGACGACCTGGTGCCTTTCTCTTGACAATGGTGAAAAGGCACAGGTGTAGGCTGAGGCCTTGTTGGGACATCACCGGTAGAAGCATGCTCTTCAGAAAGTGAGGCCTGCTGAGAGGCCCTGGATCCAACCAATAAGCCATATGCAAGGGATTGCAAGAAAGTACATGGGACCGTGGCATGTCGGACTCCGAAAGGGTCTTGGCAGAGGCATGCGTCAGTTACAGACGCCAACAGGGGCTGCAAAAGTATTTCACCTTCTTCAACAATCACAAGTCTAGAAGGAGAGGCAGACAGTGAATGGCTGTTGTCTGAAGACTTAAGCTTTTGTTTCTTTGCTTTCTTACACTTCGGCTGCTGAAATTCAGGATGACAGGTGGATGCCATTGGATGCGAGTGAGAAAAATGCTGACTAAGGAATCTCGCTAAAAACTCAGCCCTACACCTAATAGTCCTAATGTTAAAATGAGTACAAAACAGCAAATAGTGACAATGTGGTCTGGGCCTAAACAGATAACACAAAAAGGGTGCGACTTCCTTACCACAATGGAGACAATTATTTATCTGGCATAAGTTAAACGAGAAGAAAGGATTTCCCCACAGGGTACTTATCTTTCCAACAATGATTTTTTTCTGGTGCGGACCGACCAACGTGCTCCAACACTGATTCAGGCTCTGACGGCAAGAAAAGACTGTTACCATGATGCAGACTGGCTCCCTTTACACCCAAATGTACTAACATCAGTTAGGGCATCCACCAGCCTGGGAGGGGAAAAGTTTTCTCTGGTAGTCGTGCCGACTAAGGGCCTTCACAGCAGGAAATCCCACAAGTCAAGTCTTCAACAACTGAAACACGAAGAACATCTCTAAATACTACAGCTATGATTTTTCATGGTTTAACAAAATAATACAACAATCTCCAACAAAAATTCTTTTCTTCTGCAATAAGTTTTGTAACTTGTACCAAAAGCCTCACTAATAAACATTATCTAATTAAATAAAACAGTAAAATGGAAATAACAGTTTCTAAGCAGAAAGGTACAGTCCAAACAAAACTGCTTTCGGAATTGTTCTTAATTCTCTTTCCAAAAATGCAAGAAACAAACACAACAATGGAAGTGAAGTGCAGAGGTAAAGTAATGTCTTTCGGCTTTTCCCTGTTAGGGGTCGCCACAGCGGAATTCCGGTCAGCTTATAATTGGCAGTAGATTTTTACAGTGACGAGGTGGCAGCCCAATGCTCAACCTTCAAGGAAGGCACACCCACTCACGCATGCACCTACCTGCATGTCTTTAAACATCATTCAACCGCGGGGAGGACATGCAGACTCCACAGAGAAGGTGCTCCAGCCGAGAATCGAACCGGAGAACCTCTTGCTGTGAGGCTACAATGCACCACCGCAGACGTGACTCATACAAAAAAAATGTTGCTCTATTCACAAAGGTGTTGGCTGTGAATTATACATCTGTTAACTCCCATCATGATAAGCATCAAGTCAAAGCAAGAATGGCACACACACACACACACACACACACACACTATTAGGGAACATAGAAGAGCAGCACTGAGCATTACAAGTACATAGCATACAAGTAATGAGGAAAGACAGTACTAAATATTGGAAGGACTCACAGAAAGGCAACACTGAGTGATATTGGACCCAAGAGTGTATGTATGTGTGTGGCTGCATAGCCATTTCCATTGAAGATGAATGGTGCTGCAAGTATCGACACAATTTTGATACAAGGGGGTGCAGCAGTATCACTCTGTATACCAAGAGAGAGAGATGCAATGCAGCCTACTGTACTTAAGGAGCTAGGTTAATACACAGCAATATATTTTTAATCAACTTTACTGAATTATCACTTATGACAAAAGCAATAATACACTTACATAAATGAAAACAAATACTGACCTTCTCAGTTACAAACATTATACATCACATATAATCTTCTGTACAGTCATTGTCAATCGAACATGACCATAGCTCACTCATTTCCTGTCTTTCCTTAAACCTCATTCTTCCTCTAAAACATTATTGTGCATGTATTGCTCCCCACACTTCCCATTTCTTTCTATGTAGCTTGCTTCTACTTATTTCAAAAGATCCCACTTCCAGTTTTTTTTATCTCTGTTAGTATATTCACTACTTCAAATATGTTTAGTTTAGACTTTGATTTCATTTTTTTTCTAGTAACTGCTTTTTTGTCTGCCACTACAATTAAACTTAGCAAGGCTTTGCTATGTCTGGGCATTTCAGATCCTGTATCCCAGGTCAAAAAATCATTACCTTAATTGCACCAATTTGCTCAACCAGAATTTCCGACAGAGTAGCCTGTAGGGAATTTTTAAATCCTGCCAACTCATATGTTCCCAATTACCACTTTCTTCCCAGTCACACCTCCAACATTTGTAATCTATCAGAGGAAAAAATTGCTGGAGTCTGCCTGGGATATACAAATACCTAAGCAAACACTTCCAAACAAAACCCCTAAATCTTCTAGACTTTGTTGCATATTTGGGAGCTATACATATGTTCTCCCACTGTTGCTTTGTGAATTGTTTTTCCAGTCACACACAATTCCCAATCTTTTCTAACCTCCTCTGATTAATTCCTATAGTTATCATGTAATATATTATATCCTCAAGTAATTTTCCTTTTTTTAACAGCAGCTTCTCTTCTAGATTCAACTAAAAATTCTTACCAGTGCTGGCCTTTCACTTAGGATTCCTCTATCCCTTTCTCTTTGGCCATAATCTGATTATCAGTCCTCAATAGGGAGGCAGTCTCTAGCTTGCAGTCCAAACATACTCTTGGCCTCTTCAAATTTAACTATCTTTCACTCTCTAATTATCTGACTCCTCTTGCATCTTCTCTGTACCCCTAATTGCAGTCATCCCTGTTGTCGGAATCTCCTTTCTCCATTCCCGTGTTGGCTTAGTTCATAGAACAATTTCTACTACTTTACAAATATAATATTCTGTATAGCTACTGTTATTTCTCTTAAGGATATGCATCCAAAATCCCACTCTCACCTTATTTCTTGTGCTTTCTCCATTTCATCATCCTCCTTTTCCATCTTTAATTACAGATTTCTGCTTGTACTATCTATAGGATCCTTAACTGTAGCTCTAAAGTATCCCTTTAAATCAGATAATCCCAAACTGCCCTGTTCTATTGGAAGGATCAACTTATCCCACTTGACCTTTGCCCTCTTCTAATCCCAGATAAAATCTTTCAACTCGATTGCTATACACAACTTCTCTTCTGCATGATGAAAATATGCTTGACCTGTGTATAAAACTAAAGAAACTAAAACAGTTTAAATGCTTCAACCTTGCTATCCATATCAGCTTTCAGTTCCTCAGTTTTAGTATTAGCTTTTGTTTAGCAGCTTCCCACATATCTTTTGCTGCCAAAACAGAATCCTTTTCAACCCATATTATTGGGCACCTCATTTTATCATGACCACATAAATAGGGTACTGCTGAACCAATTTGTCGGTTTGTACATAGTAAGCAGGTACAGCCTTTGTTTTATCTTCATTAATTTTACATCCCAAAAAGACTTTAAACTTTCTCTGAATGTTTCACAACACTGAGATGTCCATTTCTGGTTTTATTAGGCACAAAATAAAATCACCTGCAAATTATGCTAACTTTTCTTGATTACTATACCAATTATATTGTTGAATTTTTGCGTCCCTTATTTTCTTTGCCAATGGCTCTAAATTTAATGCAAATAACAAAGGAAAAAGAAAGCATCATGGCCTGGTTCCTCTATTCAGACAGGACTCTTGACAGGACCATCTCACCCACTTTAATGTTACCTCTGACCTGTCAAAAATCCTCCTAATTAACATTATTGTGTCAGGGAATGTAAATGCTTCCATTGCCCTACTTATAAAAACCCAGGATACTATTTCAAATGTTTTCTCTGCATCAAGACCCAACAATAACAGTGGTGGTTTCTTATATTCTGCTTCCCTATTGATCACTACTGTTCTACAAATGTTGCCAAATATTTGCCTCCCCTCCAGAAACCACACTGATCCATATCCATCATTTTTTGCAATACCTTTGCAATTACTTAAGCCATTATAGACACAAATGCTTTATATTAATCATGGTTTAAAATTGAAATGAGGCTGTATGAAGCTAGATCTGATGGGTGTTTACCAGCTTTATGCATTACAGCCACCACAGCTTTCTTCAGGGATGTTGGTGTTTCCCCTCCTTTTAAAATACTGTTAAAACCTTCCAGATCTTTATGACTTTCATCCCTCATAGTTTCCAAACTACCACTGCAATACCAGATATTCCTGGAGACTTTCATTTAGACTGGTTATAGTTCATTATTTTTATCTCATCTCCTCCTGGCCTTTTAGTAATTGAGCCTGATCTACCGCTAACCTCGATACATTTTATTATTCCATGAAAACTTCCATTTATGCTTTTTCTTAATTTCCACACTTCTCTGCTTTATTCAAGTTTTCATAACATTTCCAAAATACTGGATCTCTAGTTATTTTCCTTGTTATAGGCTCTACTTTATGTTGCCCGAGTCATTGTGCTAAAAGTTTTTGTGCTCTGGAGTTATGAAAAACAGTTGCATAACATCAATCTTTCTAAATTCATGTATATTATCCATGTAGTCCCTTATTTTTTCTTCAGCACTCTGCAGCTGCACCTCTTCTTGTTCTTTGAGATTTCCCTTATTTTGCAATATTTTATCATTTGACAGTCCCTCAATATCTTTTGTTACTTCTTAACCACAGCCCTCCTTTTATTTCTAAACTCCATTTTTATTTTATTCCACTCCCTAGCTATATCTTCTGAAGAAATTTCTATCTTCCACAATAACTCCCGAATAATTTTTATTACCTATTCCTTAAATTCCTTGTTTGCTCCTCCTTATTTGTTGATATATTACATGATTGTGGTACTGTCTGTAACCACTTGAACAGGTTCCAGTGAGCAAAGATTGGTTCAGAGAGTTGAATGTGTTGACCAGGGCAAGCATTTCCTTTATATTTATGTACTTGTGTCTGTCCTTGGTGTCCCACACCCCATACACTTTTATACCTTGTGAAACTGCTTTGCCAGGCAAAGTCTGAGGCATCTGTGGTGACTGACTGCTTTGGAGCAGGGACAGAAAAGGGGAGACCCGGACTGAAGGATATCTGTCATCTCCACCACATTTCTCTTCTGACAAACCCCAAAACTGGGATTTGAAAAGATAAAGTGTGCAGGTGCTGGAACCAAAGAGATTTTGGTTGCCACTGTATCTTTCTCACAAGAAGTCTTGCTAAGGATATCATGAGAATCACAGACCCCATGAGACCCAAAATGCTGAGGTAGTTCCTCGCAGTGACTAAAGTATCAGTGAAAACAACCAAGAAATAGATCTAGATATAAATCGATTTTTTTGCCTGTGGGAGAAAATCTCTTTGAACTAAGGTGTCTAGTTGACATCCCAGGAACACAAACCTGTGTGAAGGAGTCAAGAAAGACTTGTGATTGCGCTCTTGGAATCCCAACTTATATCAGAGAGATTTCTCATCTGAGAGAGATTCCTGACATTTTGAAAAAAAACTCTGCAAAGATAACAAGTTGTCTAACTATGGGAAAATGACACCCTGCAGCCTGCAATGAATATAACTAGAGAGAGACACTTTTAAAACACTCATGGTACAGTGGACTGCCAAACGGCAAGGCAGAGCAACTTATAATGTAATCCAGACACCAAAAACGTTATGAAAAATCTGAAGCCTGGATCAACAGGGATGTGAAGATAATTATTTTTTAAGTCTAGTGTTAACCTAAAACTTGAATGAGGAAGAGGAGTTAGGTTGTGAAGTCACATAATTTTGAATTTAGGCATCATCATAAACAGGTTTAGGAAAGAAAGATCCAGAAATGGTCTTTGGCACTAGGAATTTCCTTGAATAAAAACCCTTCTCCGCATGAGAAGCAGGAACTAGTATTATCACTCCTTGGAAGAGCATGTGATGAAGAACCGGTGAAAATAAGAGGCTGATCTGGACAATAAGGAATGACACCTCGCTAAGAAGCAATTACCTGCCACTGCCATCTGTAACCCTAAGGAATGATTTTTAGAACCCATTTGTCTGAAACAATCTGTTGCCAAAGACAGAAACAGAAATTCAGATTTTGAGGAAGATAAAGGGGACCAGGGTGAGAGGGGGTCAATAAGGTATCTTGAATAGTTATTTAGATTGGGACAGTTCTTGGATTTGGAACCTCTTTGCGATTTCTTCTTAAATATCTGTTAACCAGTATTTTGTTGAGACAGTTTATCTCCTTATCCAATTTTGGCAAAAAAGCAGAATAAAGTCCCCTAAAAATTTTGGAAAAGAAGGGCTGAAAAAGTTTAGAGATTTCCTGGATCAGTTTGCCCCTTTAATCATCACCTTTGCAGCAGAGGAGCCAAATACAAAATCTCTATCCAAGGGTGAATTTAAAATTTAATTTTATCATCATTTAGGAGGTTCTAAGAATGCAGCCATGCAAACCTCCTCAAAACAGTACCAGTGGTCATAGTCCTGGAAGAAGTATCTACAGAATCATATATGATGTAAACAATGAAAGTGACCTGTGCAATAGAAAAAACTAAATTATTTAAAGTAGATTTTTCTGCACAAATAGAAACTGCAGATAAAAAATTCCTCATACTTTCATAATTAGTCAAAACAGAGTAACATATGAGCAGGAAAATTTAAAATTCTGAAAATCAAAGTTGCAGAATTATCCACATTTTCCCCATACCTGCAAATAATGTTCCCAATCCTTATCAGAAAGAGTAGGATTCAAATTGACTAGGTGCTCAGCAGCAGTGGAGACAACTAGAGCTATAGCTTCTGGATCAGGTTTGGGAATAGTGTATACAAATCTAAAAAGACTGAGGAATTTGGTACAATTCTGCCTTTTTAGGGACAGCTGGCTGACTAAAGAAAACTGAAGGCAGTAATACACACATCCTCTAAAGCAGACAGAACAAGAGGAAAGGTTGTAAGCTCTGGAAAATCTTTCTCTAGCAACTCTCAGTATTTTCTGATGGACTGAGAAATGTCAGTGTTCTCCCACTAAAAACATTGGCACATTCTAGCTACAGTCTCAGAGAAAGAGAAACCACCACAAGGAGAATCAGAAACTGAGCTCTCCACGGAGTCTGAATCTGAAATCTGAGGGAAAAAACCTGCATCATCCCAGCATCTTCTTGAATCTCTTCAGGAAAAGAGGTAACCTTTCTTTTACTACAAATAATATTACAAGAAAGTATCAATTAGCCTGAATGAAACCCCAAGTCAAACACAGAAAACTGCGCCTATCCAAAGAAATTTGAGGATGAGCAGATACATACTTGGCTTTTTTTCCCCTCCAAACATCTTTATTAAATTTTCACGCATGACAAATGCAATCTTACATCTATATAAATGAAAAACATACAAAATTATACCACTTTAGTTGCAAACAGTTTACTTCAGAGACATCATTGAAACAACTGTAGTTGCAAACATTATACACATCACTTATAAACCAACCAGTCATTGTTAGTTAAGCATTATATGGGTCATTCAAATTCTGCCTCTTAAACCTCATTCCTGCTCTGCATATATTCCCACAATTTCCATTTTTTCCTATGTAGTTTGCTCCTTCCCTTTTCTAAAGATCCCAATTCCAGTTATTTCATCTCTGTTACTATATTCATTACTTCTAGTAAAGTTGGTCTAGACTTTGATTTCCATTTTCTAGCAATTGCTTTTCTCACAGCCACCATAAATTATACTCAGCAAGGCTTTACTATGTCTGGGCAAATCCGATTCTGTAGCACAACTCAAAAAAATCATCTTCCCAGTCAGTCCAATCAGCTCACCCAGCATCTCCAACAGAGCAGTCTGCAGGGAATCCCTGAAGTCTGCCAGCTCACTATACTTCCAAAAAATATGTTCCCAGCTACCTCTTTCTTGCCTGTCACACCTCCAACATTTGCTATCCACCTGAGGAAAAATTCTTTGGAGTCTACTTGGGGTATAAAATACCTATGCAAACTCTTCCACGCAAAGAACCTAAATCTTCTAGACTCTGTTGCATATTTGGGAGATATACATATACCCCCCATTGACTCTTTGTGAATTACTTATCCAATCTCTCTTCCCCAATCCTTTCTAAACTCCTCTGATTGATTCTTATAATTACCATACACTATTTTATATGCTTTACTAATTATTCCTTTTTCAATGGCAGCTTCTGTTCCAGATTCTATTAAAAACTCAACCAGTGCTGGTCTGTCATTTAGGAGCCCCCTATTTCTTTCTCTTTGCCTATACTCTACTATCAATCCTTGATAGGGAAGACCATCTCTAACCTGCAGTCCAAATAAATTCTTGACCTCTTCCCATTCTATTACCTTTCCCTTTGTAGTTATTTGCTCCCAATACCTTGGTTCCTTTGCCAGTTTTCTCCAATAAATTCCAGCCCCCTCTTGCCTATTATATGTATCCCTGACCACAGTCATCTCTATCGGCAAAATCTTTCTTTTCCATTCTCGTGCTGGTTTTGTTCTTAGAATACTCCCTGCTATTTTATGAATATAATACTCTCTATGATTTTGCTTGTTCTCCTTAAGAGTTTGCATCCAAAACCCCAATCTCTCCTTACTTCTTGAGCTTCCTCCCTGTGTCAGCATCACTCCTTTCCACTTTGAATGATTTCCATATTTCTCTACTTTATACAAATTTTCATAAAATTTCTGAAATATTTCTAATAATTCTACAGGGTGTCTCATTACCTTCCTTGTTATAGGCTCCCTAAAGCTTGGTGACTGCCCTTTCCACTTTCTGTTGCCTGAGTAGTAGTTCTAAGTTTTTGAGCTCTAGAATTATCATCAAAAAACAGTCTTAACAGCAGTCTTTCTAAACTTGTGCATATTACCAAGGTAATCCCTTATTTTTTTGTTTAGCATTCTGAAGTTGCTCCTTTTATTTTTCTGAGAGATTCCCCCTATTTTGCAATAATTTAACATTTGTCAATCCCTCTAAACAATTCTTGTTACTGTTTAACCATAACTCCCTTTCTTTCATTTCCAACCTAGTTTTAAACTCCAGTTCAATTTTATCCCACTCCTTAGCTATGTGTTTAGAAGATAATTCTATCTTCTCTAGTATCGCCACAATTAATTCCACAACCCATCCCTTAAATTCCTCTCTTTTCAACCAATAAGTAGGAAAGCGCTAGTGTCTCATTTTTATTTCACTATATTGTGTATTTACTTTAATTATTGGTGCATGATCTGAAACAGTTATTGGGTATGTTTCAAGACCTTCAATTAAATGCATGAGATATAAAATCTATCTAGTCTAGCTCAGTTTTTGTATCTGAGTAATACGTAAATGAACTCCGAACTCCTAGTACTGAATTCACATCTTCCATGCCAAACATTTGCATAAATTTCTTCAAAAATCAACCCTCCTTTGTTATAGTTTCCCTTCTACTCCCCCCCAGATCATTCTTCACTGTTGCACACCAAATTCCAGTCTCCACCTATAAGGAATATTCCTTGTTGAAAGCTAAATATTTCACTTACCATAAATGTAGATGTTTGAGTGTATTCACTGTTGCAGTCCTGGTTACCCTCCCTCCAGCCCCCTGTTTTTTTCTTACTATACCTCTGCTTTCTTTTACTATGCTTAAAAGCCTTTTTGGTGTATTTGCTTTTGGTTGGAGGTATATTTTTGTGTTTTTAATTTTATTTGCTCCCCACTTGGGGGGCACCTGACATCTGGGGCAAGAAAAATGATGTAATGGTGTCGGCTGCATGTTTTATACCCCTGAACGACCTGATGTCATGGAAGAAGGGACAGCAACTGACGCAGGACCCAAGAGTTGGCCGGCTGAGGGTAACCTGCCAGCAGATTACCCAAATGTAATGACTACAACAATGAAACACGAAGAACATCACTTGAATACTTTCAGTAAACACTTTCTCCTAGCCATTTCTCCTTATCAAGTTGTCTTCTAGTGGCAAGCAAACCAGACACAACTGCTATGGGTACCTTGTTTGTCAGAAAAAAGCCTTACAATATTCAATATTGTTCTTCATTTACATGCTTTGTAATAAACTTGTTACTGAATAACGTTTAGTCTTTTTACCCAATCATTTCCCTATGCAAGCATGGGAAAAAGCACACTGGTTTTTCTTTTGTCATACTCTCTTAACCAGACTCTTCCAATCCCCCAACCTCCCATCTCCTCCTCTCATCTTTTTTCCATTGCAATGCTGACATTTCTCAAAACTGAACAAACAAAAGAGGTAAAAGGGTGAAGAAAAAACAAAAGCACCTGTTTATATTAGTAACCTTGAAGGTTGAACGTTGAGCTGGCACCTCGGCATTCGTCAAAATCTACTGCCAATCATTAGCAGACCGGAGTTCCGCTGTGGCGACCCCTAACCGAGAAAAGCCAAAAGACAACAGCAGCAGCATTAAAAAAAACGAAGAAAACTTACTTCAGTTCTAACTGGTTTTGTATCATCTTTCAATCTGTCACACTTGGGGAAAAAGTACAGTTGTGTACACTTACCATAAATGTAGATGTCCTAGTGTATTCACTTTTGCAGTCATCACCTGTGGGTGATCCCTGCTGTGGTAGCCCTCAGCCGTCCCGAATACCAGAGTCAATGTTTTTCTGCATCGGCTGCTGTCGCTTGCTGCCTGACGTAAGGACGTCAGTGCTATATAAAGGAAGGCAGCCAACATCATTACATCAGTTTTTCTTGCCCTAACCAGTCAGAGGCCCAAGCAAGTGGTCATGGTGGCTAAAAGCCACCTTTAGAAACTTATGTCTCCCTAAAGAAAGAAGATATAAGGGGGAAGGAAACCAGAACTGCAACAGTGAATACACTCGAACATCTACATTTATGGTAAGTGTACACAACTGTACTATGTACTTTGTGTTTCACTGTTGCAGTCATCACCTATGGGAGGATTCCCAAAGCTGAGGAGAGGGGTGGTAGGATTAGTAAGAGACCTAGGAATGGGTCAGCATGCCCTGCAGAACTGCAGAGGCAAACCCTGCCCCAGCCTTAGAGAACAGACGTAGGTGGTAATGCTTGGTAAAGGTATGGACCAAAGTCCAGGTGGCAGCTTCCAGGACGTCCCTGGTGGGAACTCCTCTGAGGAATGCTGTGGAAGTGGAGGCTGCCCTAGTGGAATGGGTTCGAATAGACATGGGGGGGGGGGGTTCCCATGCAATATGTAGCAGAAATGGATACAGTGTGATATCAAACTGGAAATGGTTTGTTTGGAAATGGGCTTCCCCTCTGACCCTGAGGCAAAGCTGACAAGTAGTTGGTCTGTTTTCTTGAAGGGTTTAGTATGTTCCAGATAGTATTTGAGCGGTCTCTGCATGTCTAGTGAGTGCAGAATTCTTTCCCCCTTGTTTTGAAGGTTAGGAAAGAAGGTGGGTAGATGAATGGCCTGGTTGAGAGTTACATCAGATACCTCCTTGGGCATAAAGGAGGGATTGGTCCTCAGGGAAACTGTGTCTGTATGGAATATGATGAAGGGCTCAAAGGCCATCACTGCCTGAAGTTCTGAAACCCTTCTGGCAGAGGTGAAAGGTCGAGGAAAAGCAGCCGTTCAAGAGAGGTATCTTAGTTCTGCTGAAGCTGCATGACTGAAGGGTGGTAAAGTTAGTTTTTCTAAAACATAATTTAGGTCCCAGGCTGGAGTGGGTAGCCTTCTGGGATGTCTGATATTAGAAGCCCCTCTGAGGAATTGTTTAATCAAAGGATAGAAGAACAGGGGCTGTTCTGTATCAAAATGAGCTGAAATGGCTGAGGCATGGATTTTAATAGAGGAGAAGGAGAGGCCACTGTTAAGTAGCTCCACCAGTTAGTTCAGGATAAGAGGAATGGAGGGTTGTCAGGTATTGCCCCTCTGGCCTGGCTCCAGGAGCAGAATCTTTTCCATTTTCCTGCATAAGCTTTTCTGGTGCTGGGCCTTCTGGCCTCTGTGATAATGTCTACGACCTGTTTGCTTAACAGGGGCCCCTTGCTTGCCTTTAGAGTATTAGCTATGTTGACAGTTTGAGAGTTTGCAAGTCTGAGTGCAGCATTCCCCCCCCACACCCGAGTTAACAGGTCTGAGATCAGGGGAAGCTGAGTAGAAGGCTGTAAGGTCAGGCTGCGCAGTAAGGGGTATCAATGTTGTCTGGGCCAATCTGAAGCAATGAGGATAGCCTTTGGTCTCTCCTCCCTTATTCTGATCAGTACCTTTGGAATAAAAGGCAGAGGAGAGAATGCTTACACAAAGAGGGTGTGTTCCAGGGGAAGGTCAGGGAATCCACCTTCCATACTAGGTGGTGATACTCCCTGGTACAGAATTTTTTTCAGCTGATGGTTGAGGTGCGAGGCAAAGAGATCCACCTCCAGAGTCCCCCAGACCTGAGTGATTTGTAAAAAGATTTTTCTGTGTAGCTGCCATTCATGGGGGTCCAATAAGTTTCTGCTTAAATGGTCTCCCAGGGTGTTGTTGATCCCTGGTAGGTATTGGGCTATCAGGTGTAGTCCCATGGAAGAGGCCGTCAGCCAGAGATTCATGGCTAGCCTGCAGAGAGGGTAAGATTGGGTCCCTCCCTGTTTGTTGATATACCACATTACTGTGGTGTTGTCTGTTTTGATAAGGAGAACCCCTGGTCTGAGATGGGGTTTGAAGGATATCAGAGCCTTCTGCACTGCCACTTCCTTCTGGTTGATGTGTAAGGGAAGGTGTGGGCAAGACCTTGGGTGCACCTGCCTTCTAGATGAACGCCCAAAGCCATGTCTGAGGCGTTGGTGGTAATGGTCTGTCCTGCTGGGCAGAGGGTAAAGGAAAGACCCTTGTTCTGGGCACAGGCCCCTGCCCAGCAGACAAACTTGGCCCTTATACAGAGGATCAGAGGGAGAGAGGTTTCTAGAGGTTGAGAGTGTTGACACCAAAGGCTCTTTGGGTACCACTGAAGTTTTCTCGTGAAGGCTGGCCAGAGGAATTAGAAGGATGCAAGACGCCATGTATCCCAAGGCTTGCAGGAACTTCCTCGCAGTGAGTTGACTTCTGGAAGACAACTGGGTAAAATAGAGAGGCAGGAAGCTCTGCTTTTCTGGGGATAGGAAGGCCATTTGGGATGCTGTGTCCAGCAGTGCTCCCAAGAAAATGATCCTTCAGGAGGGTGTTTGATTTCTTCTCGTTGATGGTGTATCCTAAGGGGATTAGGAGGATTTTGACAAAAAGGAGGTCCTTGAAGAGCTTTCCTTTGCAATCTACCTGAATAAGGCAGATGTCCAGATAAGGGTAAATTTGTACATTTTTCTGTCTGCAAAAGGCTATGGCCGGGGCTAAGCATTTGGTGAATACCCTGGCATCAGTAGATAAGCCAAAGGGTAGCACAGAGAACTGAAAGTGTTGTGAGCCTGCTCTTAAGCAAAGGAATTTCCTGCAGGATTCCCTTTTGGGGATGTGGAGGTAGGCATCTTTTAGATCTAGGGTAATTAAGCAGGCATTTTTTGTCAGCATAGGCAGCAGATGCTGCAAAGTTAGCATTTTAAATTTGGGGACCACCAGGAAGTTGTTCAGAAAGGGTAGATCCAGGATGGGGAGCCAACTGCCCTCCTTTCTGGGAACAAGGAATAGTCAGGAATAAAAGCCTTTGTCTGTTTGATCTGAGGGGGCAGGTTCTACTGCCCCTTGGGATTTGAGAGTTTGGACTTGATTCACTGCCTCTGCCCACTGATTTGGAGGCAAGTCTGGGTACCCTCTTGGAATTGTGAATTAATTGAAGGAGAATTTGTATCCCTGAAAAATGATCTTTAAGACCCACTGGTCCTTTGTTACAGAAAGCCAATTTTCTTTGCAGAGGGAGAGACCTTCCTCCTAGTTTTTGGTGAGTGAAAAGAGGGCAGGGGAAGGAGAGGGAGTTAATGAGAGTTTTTGCCATAGGGGGATGGCTTAGAACTCCCTGCCTTTGGAGTGGAAGAGGTCCACTGCTCGATTCTCTGCTGTCCCTGGGATAGGAGTCTGACAGGTTTGTCATTGCGGGACTTAGCTTGCCCCTGTCTGCTGGTTGCAAGTAAGGACCAGTGTTTTGAGGGAAAATTCCTGCTGAACCAAGGAGGTTGTACCTGAAGGAAATCTTTTACTGTTTGCATAGATTTTGCTTTGTCTTCCATCTTTTTAAGCACCTCTTCTGCTTTTTCTCCAAACAAGCGGTCCTTATCCAAGGATGCATCAAGTAATTTAGATTTGACATGATCAGGGAAATTTTGTTCCTTCAACCATGCATGTCTCCTAATGACAGATCCTGACACTGCTGCCCTGCTTGAGGCTTCTAGGGCATCATATCCACAGTGTAATGAGTGCTTAGCCACATGACAAGTAGAGTGCAGTAAATCTGCTAACTCTTTCGAATTGGCACAGTCAGGAAAGGTTGAAATCTTTTGTTTTAATAGTTCCAAAGTGCGTTGCTGATATTTTAACATGTGGAACTGACAGGTGAGTGCTCGGATAGCTAAGGTTGCAGAGGTGAACACTTTTTTACCCCACCTGTCCAGAGCTCTGGAGTCCTTGTCAGAGGGAATCAGATTCTTAGCAGAACTAGCCTTAGCTCCTTTTGGTCCCTGTGTAATGACCTCCTGGTCTGCAGCAGGATTTCTGTACAGGTATTTGTGAGAGTCCGGTACTTTGTAATACCTATCAGGTTTTCTGGGAGCAAGGGGGAGGACGTCAGGAGTTAAGCTGGATTCATGGAAGACATCATCCACCACCTCTAGAATAGGCGGGATGGCCAAGGGTCTCTGCTGGGGCAGGCCTAGAAACTCTCTTAGTCTTTTCTTAGACTGAGGGAAATCCTGGGATTCCCAGTGGAAATGTTCCCTGAGGGTGTGAAGGGTTTCCCCAAAGGAAAGATCTTCTGATGGGCAGGCAGAAGGAATGGATTCCTCTGCATCTGAATCCTCATAAGCAGTAAGAGGTTGTTGTTCCTCTTCAAAATCTGAACAATCAGACTCCTCAGACTTCTGTTATGTCAGTATTTCAAGAGAGAGAGGTCTCTTTTCCTTTTAGTAGGTGCATCCTGACTAGCCCTGATAAGGCTGATAAGGTCCTCTGCCATTTTAAGCATTTGAACTTGGGGTGGTGGAGCAGAAATAAAATGGTGGCTAGAGATAGTTTTCCTAGGAGTGGCCCTGCTTCTAGGCTTAAGAGTATCCATCAGTCTGAGAGAAACGGTAGTCGGAGGCGAAGACGTCGTTTTTTGCCTAGATTCGGTAGTGTGAAAACCTTCCTTGGAAGCTGGTGCCTGCTTTGTGGCTCCGGACCCAACCAAGGCAGAGACAACCTAAGGCTCGGAAGACGAAGAAGATTTCTGCGGCATACCGGACTCAGAAAGGGTCTTAGTAGAGGCCTGAAAAGGTATCGAATCGGGCATTAGGGGCTGCAAAGGCACCTCACTGAATTATGGAGAATTGACTACCTGCTTTGCTGTTGAGTCGTCAGAAGGCTTAGCCTTGTGTGGTCTGTCTCTCTTTATCCTTAATTTTTTTCAGCAAGTCTACAGCTGGCTGACTGACTGATGCCATTTCGGAATGCAAAGATGGAATACGAAAATATCTGGCTACAAGAAGAGCTCTATGACAAATGGTTCTCACATTAAAGAGGGCACAGAACCGGCAGCTGGGGACGTCGTGGTCTGTGTCTAAACAAGTGACGCAGTAGGAATCAAAGTCTCAGTGTGGTATTTGCTTTCCATAGCCGAGACAATTGTTAACTTTTTCGGACATCGGTTAGTGCAAGAAAAAAGGATCCCCAATGGGGTATTTAGCTTTAGACGTTTTCAGTTGTAACTGACACTCTTGTAGCGACCGACTGGCACACTTGCGAACTGCTTCTGTTATGGGCTCCATGGCAAAAAAGACTGATGTAATGGGATCTGCTGCCTTCCTTTACAGCACTGATGTCTTGACGTCAGACAGCAGCCGACGCAGAAAAACATTGACTCTGGTATTCCAGCCAGCTGAGGGCTACCAAAGCAGGGATAACCCACAGGTGATGACTGCAACAGTGAAACACTAAGAACATCCCAATTGCTTTCAGGGAACATTATGTCTTAATCAATTTCTCGGTTCTTTTTTCTGTTTTTCCCTCAGCCAATCACCTTCCACCAGACTGTCTCCAGTTTCTCTTCATCAGATTGTCTCCATGGAGGCATGAAAACCAGCTGCAAAAATGCTACTTAGTATACATATTTGCAAGTCGTAGAAAAAAACCTTACAATATTCAATATTCTTTTTCATTTACTTGCTCTCTGTCTTAAAACAAAGGTTATTAATCAGTCATTTCCCCATGGCAGGAATGAAAAAAAACATATTAATTTGAACTCTGTCATGCCCCCTTAACCAGGCTCTCTTTTTGTTTTTAATCATTACACTGCCTATGTTTCTCATAACTGCACAAGAAAAAGAGAAGAGGGGAGAAAAATAAAAACAATACCTGTGTACAATCCTCATTACATCCAAAAACAGCTTGC
Source organism: Protopterus annectens (assembly GCF_019279795.1). NCBI lineage: Eukaryota > Metazoa > Chordata > Ceratodontiformes > Protopteridae > Protopterus > Protopterus annectens. The sequence goes on along the minus strand of NC_056737.1, from coordinate 1,556,611,223 downwards.
AAAGAAATCCATGCAACAGATACAGTACTACTAAGAAGAGACAGTGTTTTCTTTACTTACAGTTAGCGTTCTTCCCTCTCTCCCCTCCCCAAAGCATTTTTCCAAACATTAATGACATGAAGTAGGGAGTATACTTTACAGTTCCCCACTCAGTAAACAAATTTTGAAGTTGTCCAATACTTCCAGATTTTCTTGTGCTGTCACATTTCACAAATATAATTACTGCATTGTACTCCCACATTAAGTTACCGATTTTATTACTGTTCTTCTCCATCACCCAAATCCTGTCTCTGCTTCATTTCCAAAGTACTCTGGATTCTTCTAGTCAACTTTTGTGGCCCCCCCTTCCTTCTCTCCAACATTTTCCATTGTAATACTGGAAAAGGTTTCACAGGTGTAGTCTCTCTGTGGGGTTTTATTACCAGAGGAACAAGATGCCACATCTCCTTCTGTTTCACAGCTCCGGTTTTGTTGGACAAACCTTTATATTTCCTCCTTAGCATGCACCTTCATCAAAAAATGATTTTGTCTCTCCAGGGAAGAATACCTTAAAGACAGCTGGATACAGCAGTTTGGCTCTCACACCTTCGTCGCAATGTTCTCTGAAGAGAAGAACAAATTTACTTCTCTTTTGCCTGGTGTACAGTAAGTAATCATTCTCCACAAAAAAACACTCTGCTGTCTCCCACTTTTAGTATTTTGTCCTTCGGACAGTTTTGGCAAAATCAACTCTTTCTGCTGGTAGGAGTGCATCTTTATTATTAAAGGTCTAGGATGTTTTCTTATAGCTAGATTTGGAGCATACACACAATGTGCCCTTCAACTAACAAATCCTGCCGTGGAATACCAGTCCAGTTACTTATTTGTGTTGTCATAAATGTAATGCAGTCTGTTCCTTCCAGCTTCTCTGGTATAGCTGAAAATAAGTTTTCCATACGTGCTCTGTCCTCTAATTCTATTTTTTTTTAAACATCTCTTCCTGAGCAGTCTAATATTCAGCCAGCCTTTTTTTCATTTTGACCTCTGATTTTTACATCTTTATCATTCCATCTGAATATCTGTTTAAAGCTTCTTCCATTTGCTCCAGCCTTTTATTGTTTGTGTTGATATACTCTATCAGTGTTTTGTTTATTTTAACCAGGTCTGTATGCAGCTGTCGTATATCATCCTGTAGGTTACTGGAGGTTATATGTCTGAAGGTTGCATTACTTTTTGCTGAACAGCTGCAGAACTCTCCCTCATCAGTGTTTCTTCATCACTTTTTATAGCTGACTTTTTTCCAGGTCTTCTGTATTTCTTATTCCTGGCATCCAGGCAGTATACTTACTAGCCAGTTATGGAAATTCACCCATAAACACAAGTGTACTGGCCTTCTCTGTTGAGTTTCTGTTTTCGCACTGGGAGAGCTATAAACAAGCTGTTACTCAGTGTGCAGCCATCTTGGAACCATATACGCTTGGCTTTCTGTTGCTTTTTGACAGCGTCACTAATGGCGACAACAGCTTCCCCAGAAATGGGTACAGCTTTCTGACACAACAGGGAAACCTCCCCTGTACCCTCTACAAGGACCAAGAGTGGATTTTCCTTGCCTACTGAGAGACCCCAACAGCCACATAGGATGTGGAATGCACCTAGTCCATAGTGGCTGTGGGTGCTACACCAGAAAGATGGAAGTTTCTTTCCCCAGAGGGAACTTACATGCCCAGCAAAGGAACAGCACAAGCCAAGCGTCAATCCTTGAAAGCCTCAGCAGAATGTACTGTTAGGCGCCATTAAGCTCTGAAGGGCTTCGCTCCCAAACCTGTCTTTTAGTTAGCTCAGTTTGAGCTGCCTGACAGTTTAGGTAAGTGGAAGGTATCCTGAAGTTTTGAAGCTGGCCAGCTGTTATATCCTTGGCAGGATATAACCCATATAGCTAAGACTACTGTAGCAGTGATCAGTATAAGGAACAGATTAATAACTTCCTTACAATAATTAGAAAAAGGACAAGAGTGCATTAGAATAGATAAATCCCTCCTGTCAAGACAGAAGGGCCACTTAATGATTTACAGCTGAAGACAATACTGCATTCAGCCCAGTCAAAACTGAATAATACTTTAGGTAACTAAGACACAGCCAGTGGATAGACACTTAAGAGTTTGTTTGGGCATGCAATTCTGCAGCACTGACGGAAGCCCGATACTGTGGGCAGTATAAGGTCTTCTAGAGTGGCCAAAGTGGAAACAAAAGGCAAAAAGTGGACAAAAACATCATGCTCTTAAAAATATTTACTTCTGAAAAACTCACAACACACTGGCTCAGCAAATTTTAACTACTCTCGACTTAAGTCTTAATGCTTCACAAGCTATAATATAAACTACAAAATAAAGCAACATAAAACATTTTAAGCATATGTTATCACAAAATAGTTAAACATACCTTCACCAACTCTTTTTTATCTTGATGCAAACTGCAAAAGTGAAAAAAAGCACAATTCAGTTTAGTTAAAAATATTCAAATAAATACAAATAATTATATACAGTGCTGTCCTCTCAATAAAGATTGACTTTTTGATTATGTTTTCTCCAACCTACTGACCTCAAATTTAAAGTACTGAAGTGTCAAATGCATTGTTTCATTGTTAAAATTATCTCATGATCTGCTATGGAAAACCAAATACCATCTTACCTCAGATGTTTCCCTATTTCTGCTGACTTGAAGGAGTCAATCATGGATTCGACACACTCCAGATCACTGTTAAAATTTACTAAGTAAGTTTGTAATCCTTTACATCTCAGCTATTTACATTATTTTCTCAGTTATGTGTTTCTGCACAAAACAAAAGTTATGTATTTACCATAATGATTGATCCTTTAATTTCAGTCTTGTCTGATAATGTCCTATGGTCTTCAAGCCCCAGCTCAGATCTAATCTGGTCGATTTAGCTCTCCAGCCTTGGGCCCTTCCTAAACTTTTTTCTCACAATTCCCTGCTACCCCCTGACTAACTCAGATTGAGTTTGACACCTACTACCAAGCACACTTGCATTGTCTTTGGCTCAGGATACAGATCTTTAGAAGAACATTACTGCAAGGGCAAGGAGGGCAGGTTGTCATACTGGATGGAATGGAATAAAAAAAAAAATCTATCATAATGATTGCAAACAACTTTCATATCCTAGTCATTTAGTCCATCTGATCTGACCTACAGGTCAAAATCCACAGCTACCAGAATCATGGGTGGCCTTAAGACAGGAAACCCTTCAGGATGTAACCTCTAAAGGAAGCTCTAGCTCTGGACATACAGTCTAATTTGTAAGGCATGACAAGCGTATGGACTGAAAATCAAGTTGCAGCTTGACAGACTTCATCCTTGGAAAAGTCCTTGAAAAAAAAATGCTGATGTACAGCCTTATGTCTGACAGAAGATTTACCTCGAGAAGTACAGATAAGGAAAATACAATCTAACAGACATCTAGACATAGAGATCTTGGAGACTTTCCTGCCTAGTTTTATTATTATTATATTATTATAATTATACAATAATATAATAATATATATATAATATAAAATTATATTATTTTGTATTATTTCTAATACAAATTATGTGGTTCAGTTGTTTTTAATGTGCCTTGGCATTCTTCACGAAAAAGTCAGTAATTAATTAAACAGAGTCGACACTGATTGGTTCACAGAAATTCCAATCATTGAGCAGAACTTTTAAATTTGATAGTATTTGCTGTGTATACTTTGTTTCTGAAGAAGTTGCTCATTTGTAGCGACGAAAACGTTGTTGGTTTCAATAAACTTTCTGAACGTTATTTTTATCTCAGTGCTGGTTTTGTGGCTACAGGATCCCTGTTCTTGTTTTATTTTCACAGCATTTGTTTTCTTTTTCGTTTTTTGATTTAAAACCTTCCCCCATTTTCTGTATATTTACATCTAAAAACACAATTCTACTTCATCTACTTTATAGGTTGTTGTTGTTGTGTCTTTCGGCTTTTCCCATTTAGGGGTCGCCACAGCGGAACTCCGGTCCGCTAATGATTGGTAGTTGATTTTTACCTGCCGAGTTACCTGCCCTGACAGACAACCTTCAACGAAGGTACGCCCATTCACGCATGTCTCCACACAGAAGACGCTCTAGCTGAGAATTGAGCCGGACAGCGTCTTACTGTGAGGCGACAATGCTACCGCAAGCACCACCACCGCAGCTAATTTAAAAAAATTAGTTGTGTTTGAAATATAATCAAAAAATTCCATAACTGTTTCCAAGATATTATTCCAAAAAAGACAATCATCCAGGAAACGCCCATAGTAGTTCCAATATTGTTTAAAATTTGAATTGTGAACACATTTTTCTTCCCAATACAATAAAATGATGTTGGCATATGTAGGTGCACAATGGGCACCCATGGCTACGCCCTTGGATTGTTTAAAATACTCCCCTTGGAAGAATATAAAATTATTATTTAAAATCAATCCCATTAAAACTAGGTATGTATGAAATACCTTAAAAGGAATGTTATTCTTGCTTTCCAAAAATTCTTCAAACCAAACCAAACCCATCTCATGAGGAATACACCAAAAAAGATCCAGAACATCCAAAGTGATAAAACTAGAGGTGTCTACCTGATTGGAATTTTTAATGTGCCTTAAAAAGTCCCAAGAATCCTTCAACACATTGGAATGTTCCATCACCACATTCTTGAGATGTACATCTACATATTGTGCCAGTGGAGCAGTAATAGAACCCTCTGCAGATACAACAGGTCTGAGAGAAGGATCATCAGGATTTTTACTGATCTTTGGTATACAAAAAATACATGGAACTTTGGGTTGTTCAACATGTAAATAGTTATATGTTTCTAGATCAATAAGCCCCTCTAAAACTAAATCATTCAGAGAAAGAGAAAGTTTTTTGTATGCAATATGAATTTCATTCATAGACGCTCTCATAGGTATGCTGGTCATTTAACAAATCAAACATTTTTGCCTCATAATTAATATGATCCATAAACACCACCCCACCACCCCTTGTCAGGTTTATTGATTCTAAGATGTTTATTCTCTCTACATAAACTAAGTTTATACATTTCTTCCATAGCAAGGTTTGAGCTAACCTTATTGTACCTAAGTTTGTCTCTTAGCTCCTTTTCAACCATAACCTCAAAATTTCTAAGCTGGGGGTGAAGGGGCGGATTAAACATACTCTTTTTTGTTAAAAAGTAGTGTTTCTTCTTATATTACCATTAAAAAATATCAATAAATTCTTCTGCCTAATAAAAAGTTTAAAATCCACCAATACATTTGCTATGTTAGCCTTTATGCTTGGAATAAAGGTAAAACCTTTTGTAAATAAGTTAAAATGACCCTTTGTAATGGGGGTAAGGGTATAATTAAAAATATTAAAATCATTGTAACTAAACATACATTTATTAGTCACTATTTCATCTGAAGAAATTACCTCTATGGTGCCTTTCGACCCCCCTGGTTCTAATAACCGTACCTGTAGTCTGCTGGATCCTTGTTCTTGAGTCTCTCTGATCTCCTTGGGGAGGGAAACTCTAAAGGGTCATGCATATCATAACTATTAAACTGAGTTTCAACGGGTAATTTATCATACCTCATGTCTCTTTCACCTCTATACTCATATAGTCTGTTATGAAAATTACCCCATGTGTTCTTTGGTTTAGGGTATTGTGTATTGTTTTTATACTCCTTTAAGTCCCTTTCCACATTTCTAAATTTTCTCTCATGAATCCTAGTACATTTTACTTCTACATCTTACAACATTTCATGGTATTTAACTCTTTCACACTCAATACCAAACATTAAATTGTCAACAACCTTATTGTTAATAATCTCAATCTGGGAAAACATCTTATACATTTCCAACTCATTGTTTCTAATTATAGCCTTCATAATTTCAAATCCACATTTGCCAAATGCACAAATAAGGTCCTTGTGAAAATCCGAGTTTTCCACATCATTGTTGGGGTATTTACACACCCATAGACCTTTAGGAATAACGTTCAATTGCAAACAATGTTTAAAATACACATTGTCCATCTCCCATGCTTTAAACTTAAAAAACATATTGTCCAAATCCGAAATTAAAGTGGGGTAACTACCACTATAATTGTTGTGTTGAGGTATAGGCACCTGCTGGAAATCTAGTTTAAAATCAAGAATGTCTTTAAAATGAACAGTACTGGTTTTATTTTGATGTAAAAGACCTGCTGAGGCTGCAATGCCTCCATTAATTCCATTCACAGGCTTCAAATTTGAGGTTCCGGACATACTGGTAAAGAAATATTTGGAAAACTATCCAAGCTTTTACGCTGAGGTTTTGCCAGTTGTAATACCACAGGTGTGGTTTATATCGCTACATGTGAATTCTGTGACTCTTTTTATGTTGGCAAGAAGAGCCACAGAAATTATGAGCATTTATATGAGATGAGGAAAAGAAAAGATAACAATGCTCTGTTTAAGCATCAAAATAATTGTGACAAAGCTAAATTACAGTTTTTTGTCATCGAAGTGGTCCCACGTGATCCCAGGGGAGGGCCTTGGGAGACTCGTTTGGAATATAGGGAGCTATATTGGCAAATTATTCTGGATGCAAGCTCTTTCCCTGGTTTAAATGAAATGTTATCCTTGAAACCTGTGCTGAAATTGAGATCTGCTAAATTATAGTATTTTTTATAAGAATATTACATTTATATTTACATTTAACTTTTAAATAATTGTATGTTTTATTTATTCATATTGTATATGTAAGTATTTCATGGTTCATTTTTATATAATAATTTTTAATAAGATGAACATGCATTTAATATAATTTCCACTAGATGGTGCTATTTCATTTTGTTTAGATTCAGTTTAGCTTTACTTCAAAAAACATTTTAGAAGCATTTCAAGTTTGTGTTTGTGATATCTATATGAAACTTTCTATACAACAAAATATATATACATATTTATTTATTTGGTTTTAACATTCAGATTATTTTACATTTAAAGGTCCATGTGTTTCAATGCATTTTACATGTTTAATTGAATCTGTTTATCCACCGGTTCATTTGAACTAGATCAGTTTATTTATTCATCAAAGGAAGAGAGGTTAGGTATCTGATGAAGTTATTTTGACGAAAACGTATGTGGATTTACTTGTACAGCGTTACTGTGCTGCTGTGAGTTTGTTTGCTGTGCTGCTGTGATTTTGTTTGCTGTGGATTTATTTGTGCTTGTGACCATTAAAGAAGTTGTCCATTTGCTGAGCTCCGTGTGTGCCTTATTCCAGGTTTAGAAATCTAAGTTCCCTATGCACATCTAAAGTATGCAAAACGTATTCACCTTTGTTTTAATAGTTTACAAAAAAACACTGAGATATACCAGCTGTGAGCAATTGGTCTTAAAAGCAACTTTTGGAATAAAGGAAAGATTGGTTCTAAGGTTATGCCTGTCCTTGTAAAAAATAATGCTTGGATGGACCAAGGATTAAGCGTGAAGTTCAGAAACTCTCCTGGCTGAAGTTACTGCCACCAATACTATAGTTTCCCCAAGATAAAAATTTAGCATCTGCAGTTGCAGCAGGCTCAAATAGAGATATGGACAATGTTTTTAGGAAAAAACTTAAATCTCAAGGAGTAGCCAGTTCCTTAATAGGAGGTCTGAAATAAAATGTCCCTTTAAGGAAGGCTTTCCATAACTTGGGAGAGGCTAAGGAAGCATTCTGAAACCCGATGGAAATGCTGACGTGGCTGCCCACTGAAACTTAACAGTAGGGAAGCTGGACCCAGCTGAGAAAGTACAGTTTTGTACCTACCATAAATGTAGATGTTCGAGTGCTAATACAGCTGCAGTAATCACAGAAGGGTTCTCTGCCATCAGGCGGGCCCTCGGTCGGCCGAATTCCAATGTCTAGGTCGCTTTCTCTCCTGACGTCAGTAAGGCCGGAGTATATAAGACACAGCCGACGCCATGTTCTTCAGTCTTTCTTGCCCCAGATGTCAGGTGCCCCCAGAAGGAAGGCAATACATAAATTATATATATATATATATATATATATATATATGCAATGCAATATAATCCAAAATCAGTAGTTGCAAGCAAATAAACCATAGAAGGATAACCCAGTCAGGTTGTATGAAGAGGGGGTTAGGCCCCATGCCTTTACCAAGTGGGGAAGGAGGGAGGGTAACCTGTACTGCAGCTGTATTAGCACTCGAACATCTACATTTATGGTAGGTACAAAACTGTACTATGTTCATCGTGCATACAGCTGCAGTAATCACAGATGGGTAGAGTCCCAAAGCTACGCATAGGGTGGTAGGTACTAGGTGGAACTGGGATGAGCCAGAATGCCCTGCAACACAGCAGTGGCAAAGCCTGCTCTAGTTTTGGAATATAAAGGCAGGTGGTAGTGTTTTGTGAAGGTATGTACAGAACTCCAAGTGGCTGCCTCCAAAATATCTTTGGTAGGAACTCCTCTGAGGAAGGCTGTAGAGGTAGCTGTGGCCCTGGTGGAGTGGGATCTGATGCCTGTGGGAACAGATTTCCCATGATAGGAATAACAAAACCGTATGCAGTGGCCTACCCACTTTGAAATTGTCTGCTTGGTAACTGGTTTCCCTTGAGCCCCTACAGCATAGGACACAAAAAGTTGTTCTGATTTCCTGAAGGACTTTGTTCTGTCCAAATAATAACGCAGCTGCCTATGGATGTCTAAAGAGTGTAGCAGCCTTTCCCCTTTGTTTTGAGGATTGGGGTAAAAGGTAGGTAAGTGTATGGCTTGATTTAAAGCTACCCTGGATACCACTTTAGGCATAAATGATGGGTTGGTACGAAGGGAAACCCTGTCCTGATGGAAGATGAGAAAGGGCTGCACCGCCATGAGGGCCTGTAGTTCCGAAACCCTACGAGCTGAAGTGATGGCCAGAAGGAAGGCTGTTTTCCAGGACAAATATTGCAAATCTGTTGAGGCAGCTGGTTCAAAAGGAGGCAATGTTAATTTTTCTAGAATGTAATTAAGATCCCAGGCTGGTATTAGTTGTTTCCTTGGTGGTCTTATATTCTTAGCCCCTCTGAGGAACTGTCGTAAGAGTGGGTGAGAAAATAAAGGTGGATCTGTGTTGAATTCTGCAGAAATGACTGAGGCATGGATTTTTATGGAAGAAAATGAAAGTCCACTGTTCAGCAGCTCAGCTAGATACTGTAATAACAGAGACAAATTCAGTTTTCTAGGGTCCTGGCCTTTTTTCTCATCCCAAGAGCAAAACCGTTTCCATTTTGCGGAGTAAGCCTTTCTAGTAGATGGCCTTCTGGCCTCCAAAATGACATCCTGCACCTCCTTGGAGAGTAGGGTCTGTTGTGGTGTTAAGGAATTTTCCATGCAGCAAGATTGAGTGTTTTCAGCTGACTGTGAAGAGTTTTGTAGCTGTGCTGAGTCAGCAGAAGAGGCATTAGAGGTAGGGACCAGGGAGGAGTATGTGTTAGGCTCCTCAGGAGCGGGTACCAGTGTTGCCTTGGCCAATCTGGAGCAATCAGTATCATCTTCGGTCTGTCTGCTCTTGCTTTCAAGAGCACCTTGGGCAGAAGAGGCAGAGGTGGGAAAGCGTAAACTGTCCATGCTGTCCAACTGAATGAAAAGGCGTCCACTCTCCAGGCCTTTGGATGAAAGGTCCTTGAACAAAACTTTTCCAATTGAGGATTCCTGTGGGAGGCAAAAAGATCTATGTCTGGCCTCCCCCATGCTTGGATTATCTCTGTAAACACCTGAGGATGCAACTTCCATTCGTGTGGATCTGTCATATTTCTGCGAAGATTGTCTGCAAGCGTGTATTCCAATCCTGGCAAGTACTGTGCTTGAAGTTCGATTTGCCATTCCAGAGCCAAGTTCCAAAGAGTCATGGCTAGTCTGCACAAGGGGTATGAATGAGTTCCTCCTTGTTTGTTTATGTACCACATTACTGTGGTGTTGTCTGTTCTCATCAGTAATTGTCCTGGATGCAGGAGGTCCTTGAAAGCTGTAATTGCATTTATTACTGCTAGCATTTCTTTTTGATTGATGTGAAGGTGCTTTTCCTTTTGGGACCATTTGCCCTGAATGCACCTGTCTGTCATGTGCGCTCCCCAGGCGTAATCTGAGGCATCTGTTGTGATGACTTGATTTGCTTGAGGCTTGCAGAATGGGAGACCTGTGTTTGCTTGACATGCTTGGGCCCGCCATAGAAATTCCTTTTGCAAACATGGAATTATTGGTATTATTGTTTCCAAACTGTGACTGTGTTGAGACCATAGGTTTTTTAGGTACCATTGAAGTTTCCTCATATGCAACTTTGCACATGGGATTAAAAGAATGCAAGATGCCATGAAGCCCAGAGCCTGCAGGATTTTCCTTGCAGTAAGCCTGGTACATTTTGCTAGTATTTTGAAGTACTGAGTTAGTTGCCCCTGTTTTTCTGGCGTAAGATAGGCCATCTGAGTGTTTGTGTCCAAGTTGGCACCCAGGAAAGTTATTTTCTGAGATGGTGTTAGCCTGGATTTCTCTTTGTTGATTGTGTATCCCAGAGAATGCAGTAACCGTGTTACATAGGCCAGATGTTCCAGAAGTATGTGCTTGCTGTCCGCTTGGATCAGGCAGTCGTCCAAATAAGGGTAAATTTGTATCCCTTGAAGTCTGCAGTAGGCAATCACTGATGCCAGGCATTTTGTGAATACTCTGGGTGCAGTAGATAAGCCAAAGGGCAATGCAGAGAATTGATAGTGGATAGGTATCTTCTGCAGCTTTGTCTGATTGGGACATGCAGGTATGCCTCCTTGAGGTCCAATGTTACCAGCCAAAACTCCTTGCCCAGCATGGGAAGAAGCTGCTGTAATGTGAGCATCTTGAATTTTGGTACGAGTAAAAATGTGTTTAGGGTGGATAAGTCCAAAATGGGTCTCCAGTCGGTTCCTTTCCTTGGTACCAGAAAAAGTCTGGAATAAAAACCTTGACCTTGTTCGTGAGTAGGTACCTCTTGAATAGCTCTCATGCCTATGAGCTTTGTAATTTGTAGTTGTGCCTCTGCCCTTTGATTGTGTGGCAGGTTTGGCATGCCTCTCATTTTTGGAAGAGTGTGGAATTGAAATTTGTAGCCTCTGTTTATAACGTCCAGGATCCATTTGTCTGTTGTGACAATATGCCAATTTCTTGCAAATAATGCCAGCCTTCCTCCCAAAGGTGCTGCCAGCTGAGACTTGCTTGGCATGGAAATGAGGGAGTCATTGGGTTTGTTTCCTGTACTGTTGTGCAAGGTCTTCGCCACCTCTTGGTGCTGGAGTTTGCCATTGTCAGCCTCTATATGATCCTTGTGATTGCCCTCTGCCCCTTGTGCGTCTGTATCTACCTCTTTGTGGCTTGTCAGTGGCTGGAAAGGACCAGTTTTTTTAAGCCAATTTCTGCTAAAACGTGGTGGTTGGACCTGTAGAAAAGCTTTGACAGTTTGCATAGATTTGGCTTTTTCTTCCATTTTCCGTAATATCTCCTCAGCATTAGTACCAAACAGCACATCCTTTTGTAAAGGAGCATCTAGAAGTTTAGCTTTCACATGATCAGGCAAGCTTTGTTCCCTAAGCCAGGCATGTCTACGAATGACTGATCCTGTAGCAGCAGCTCTACTTGAGGCCTCTAGGGCATCATAGCCACATTGTAAGGTGTGTTTACCCACTTGCTCTGCACTATGCATCATATCCTGCAACTCCTTCCAATTTTTCGTAATTCAGGAGCTGGCCGACCGGCACTTGCGAACTGCTTCGGGCACCGCGCGGCAAAAAAGACTGAAGAACATGGCGTCGGCTGTGTCTTATATACTCCGGCCTTACTGACGTCAGGAGAGAAAGCGACAGCAACCGACGCCGGGCCTAGACTTTGGAATTCGGCCGACCGAGGGCCCGCCTGACGGCAGAGAACCCTTCTGTGATTACTGCAGCTGTATGCACGATGAACATCAAGGAAGACAAGAATTATAAAACATCTGGCACTGATGTTGAAAAAGGCTCTATGCTATGACATTTTGCTGATAAGCCAAATCTTTTCCATTGTCTACAGTACACCTTACGAGTAAACAATTTCAGTAAGGCCAAAAGAATATACAACAAATGAGAAGAAAGAGAATCATCCCAAGCCATCACTGGAAATGGATTAACCAAGTGGCTAGTTTCAAATTGGCCAAGTGTGGGTCAGGCTTCCCACATGGGTACAACAGCACATAGGATCAGAGAGTCAAGGAGGCTCCTTCAGGTAAGGTCTTACTAGGGGGAAACCATATCTGCCTGGGCCAGAATAGGGCAATGAGTCACTGTTGCCTTCCACCAAATTGCTTTCTGTATGAATCTGGGGATAACAGGAATGGATAGATAAGCGTAAAGTATGCTGGCAGGCCAGTGACTGGAAAGATTGTCACTGTTAATGGAGAACAGCAAAGTACTGGCTGCACTTGGACTTCTGAAGAGATGCAAACCGATCACATCATGGTTCACCCCAGTGATGGAAAGTTTTGTTTGTCATCACCTGATTCAGGGACCACTTACAAGGGAGGACAAGATACCGGCTTAACTTGTCCGTATGACTGTTGTGCCTTCTAGGAATGTGTGTTGCAATCCAGAAACAGTGAAAGACTAATCGCCTATTGCCACATTCTCATGGCGTCTTGGCAGAGTGGGTAAGATCTGGTTTCCCCTTGCTTGCTTATACACCAACTGTCATGTTGTCTGCCTGGATGATGATCACCCCTTGAGAAAGCCAGTCATGTAGTTCCTGCAACACAAGAAGGAATAAAATCATCTCTAGGACATTTATGTGAAGACAAGCTTCTAATTTTGACCTGACCTTACAGCATCCTGCCTTCTTAATGTGCCCCCCCCCCCCCGGGGGGGGATACATCTGTGGTTACTGTTGTTACTGGAGGGGGAATGTGTAAAGATCTTCCTGTTGAAAAAGAGGGTGAAAGAAGCCACCATCTTAGATGGGTCCAATGGGACTGAGCTATCCTGATGGGAAAGGACAGAGGATCCAACCTTTATGGTCACTGGGATTTGAACAGCCACTGTAGAACCCTCAAGTGACAAGGAGTGAACAGCTAAAGGCTCTCAATACTAGTCTTGCCAGAGGAAGATTTTGGTCTAGAACAGCTTAGAAAAGCAAACTTCAATTATGCAATTCTGTCCTGTGCCCAAGGTGTGGTTGTGTCTAACCGGCAGTTCAGAAAAACTAATAGCTGAGCAGGGACTAAACTGGATTTTGTTATCTTCACCATAACACCAAAGTTAGTGCAAAGATGAAGAAGGTATTCCCTTGCCCGAAGAAGCAACTCTTTAGAGGTGGCAGCCAGGAGCCAGTTACACAAGTATGGGAAGATTTTGAATCCTTGTAAATGTAAGTGAGCTGCTATGACTGCCATGCATTTGGTGAAAACCCTGGGGACTGTGGTGAGACCAAATGGCAGGGTTCTCAACTGAAAGTGACTGGCCTCCACATGAAAGCACAAATTTTTGGGATTTATTCACTATCTTTATGTGAAGGTAAGTGTCCTAGAGATCTATTCAGCACATCCACTCATTCTTCCAAAGACATGAAAGGACAGACTTTGCAACATAATTGCATAAAAGCCGAAGGTCCTTTGTCTTTTTCAAAAACAAAAAGCCCGAGTAGCATCCTCACCCCTGATGGTCTGTTCGGACCTCATGGATAGCTCTTTTTTGTGAGAAAGAGAGAGAGAAATGCCTGATATAGTGGCCTTGGTCTGACTTGAGTGGGACATCGGGTAAAGGGATGCTCCAAAAATAAAGTTCAATAGCCTGTGGATATCATCCCTCTTACCAATCTGTCTCATACGATGGCAACCTACAAATGAGGGTAGAAAGACACGCATCCTCCAACTGCCTACAGAGTGGAGCAGTCGGGCAAACTTTCAGGGGTTCTGAGGTCACTTGTCTGAGAAGGGTTATTGGAATCCTTGATTTTGCAGACCTCATCAGCCTCTGAGCCTGTGTCCATTGAAGTGGCCACCTCTGCCATGGCCAGCTCTATCAGACAAGGAGTCATACTGCTCAGTCAGACTTCCAAAACTAGAGAGTTTGAACCCCTTTTTAGTTCCTGGAAAAGGTGTGTTGAGGCATCTTGAACTTCACTCCTACTGCACAGAAGCCTAGCCCTCCTGTTTATTCTTCTGCATCCTTTCTTTTACTGTGGTACCTATGAAGGGAGCATTAGTAAATGATGCTTTGAAGTTGTCAAAAAGTCATGCATGCACAGCCAAGCATGACACCTCATGGCAATGCCAAATCTTGCTGCCCCTGCTGATCCATCTGCCACATTGTGAGGTAGGTGCATGGTCAGGTTAGTAATATTACAGAGTGAACAGTGTAGCCTGGAGTTGTTTCTGTGACTCAGGGGTAACTGAATTCATTATAGTGGATAATGACTGCTGAGCAAGATCCCTCTGGTGTGTGGTCATGTGAGCACAAAGATTATGGCTCGAATTGCAAAGGAGTCTGACTCATTTGCCTGCTTCTCCACTCTGTCCACAGCTCTGGACTTGTTTCTAGGTAGATGGATAAAAACATTCCTCTGACAATTCCTTCTTAGCGACTGCGGCAATGATAACAGAGAACACTGGGGAGAAGGTTGCCCAGAAGGGTTTATCATCAGGGGGTCAGAGAATTCTGTTTGGCTTCCACAGAATTGTCTTACATGTTGGCCTCCTCCCACAGTTTCTTAACTGTTAATTCTACCATCTTATCAGCTGGAGACACCACTGAGAATGGAAAACAGGCTGTTGTGTAGGCCTAAAAACAGCACTGCTTCCTCCTGAGAAGGGGGTTCAACTGGCCAGGATCCCCTCTGTCACAGGAGCTCCAGGATAACTCTGAAGGATACATCCTCAGGAGGGTATTGTGGGGAACCCTCTCCATAATCTCAATCAGTGTCTGATGTGACAGACTCATTAGGGGATTCAACATGCGTCAAAAAAACACACAATTCCTCCACTCCTTCACTAATGAAGCATACAAAATACAAATGGAGAACACCAACTGCTGCAAGTTAGAATTTTTTAATTCTGGTACCTCGGCCTTCGCCTTCTCCTGGAATACATTTTACATAACACTCCACCCATTTTTATACAAATTTTTTAATTAAATAATTGATGCACCATCCCCCAATTAAATTCATTTTTTACTTACTACTTTAATGAAACAAATTTGGCATTTTTCCTAAACAAAACTGTGCAACATATTAACTTAACATGTCCAACTCCCTAAATGGAGAAAGGCTCAGAGCCTGGGTGGAAACCCTTGAATTCAACTGTGAGGATAGCACTTAGGAAGGTACCACAGCACAGGTCTCAAAGGCCAATATGTCTGATACACTGAAGCCATCCACCCGACCCCTTGGCCCTGAGACTCAGTCATCGGATCCACCTGGAACCTAGATGGTAGTGTTCAATCCAAAACACTAGGAGCTGATGAAGACTGAATCAAGGACTCAGCCCACAGGATCCAGTGAAACCACAGCAGAGGAATGGACCAGTAAAAGAACCTTGATCAGGATGAAATGAATGAAAGGATGTGATTGGTTTTGGAGCCGATAGAGTGCAATGACACCCATCTCAAAAGACTTAACAGACCTCTGCAGCAGGCAATTGAAATCACCTTCAGAAGAGGTCTTAAACGATCTAAACAGCCTAGATGAAAGAGATGAAGATCTCAATACAGGCTTGTCAGATTTTTTAGGTGAGTCATGAAAAGTAATGGGAATCAAAGAATCTGGATCCGGCAGTGGAGTATAAGCAAGCATATGGGCAGCATGCTCCTCCAGTCGGATGTTTTCTAGAATCTGAATCCTTGGACTTGGCATATTTCTCTGCTTTTTTTTACACTTGGTGGGGTCTGGTTCAGGATTTGGAGGAAGAAAACCCTTCATAATTAGTTTACTGCACTGCTCAGGCAAGGTCTGAAGCCCAAATGCATAACACTCTTGAGGAGGAATTTTGCGCCCACATTTTGAAAAAAAAATTGAAACTTGCTTTGGGATCCATATTTGTACTCAAATAACACAAACAAACTTGTTAACTATACATTCTATGCAAAGTAATGGCAAAATCAATATAACCACATAATTATATCTAAAAACTGTCCTAGTAATATTATAACTATTACAGAGCTGTATACCCATGTCTATACTCTAAAGGCTGTCCTAATAATAAACACCCTAACAAGGTTCAAGGAAGACACAAGATGGAGCAAGACTGAATGAAGGGCAGAGAATAGCTTTTAAAATCTGGAAATATGTCCTGCAAATGGGAAGGAAAAAACACCAAGACACTAACAAACAACAAACAATAATAAGCAGTTTGAAGACAGAAAATCACAAGATACATGTCATAAACAAGAGACAGAGCACTTATCTGCCAGATCCACAGTGCTTCTCCAGAAGGCAGCAAACAAGATCTGGGTTAGTCGGGGGAGTAGGGTATTATGGGAAAACTGTTTAGGGAGGGCTTGAGGATGGAGCACTAAATCAATAGGATCAGAGCTGAGCTGGGACTTGAGAGCCCATAGTTTGGATCAGATTGACGGAATGAACAGGATCTGAGATTTTCTGATTCTCATGTTTACAGTGGAAGGGCTAACCAAAAAATCTAATCTGTGATTAAACATCAACACAGAAGTAAATTTTTGTACATACACTTACCACAGCACTAGAAGTTCAAATGATCACTGTTGCATTAGCCTTAGCTATATGGGTTATATCCTGCCATGTATATAACAGCAGCCAGCTTCCAAATCTTCAGGGCTCCTTCCATGCTCTCAAACCATTAGGCAGCTCAAGTACAAAACCCCACATAAAGATCTAGCTACAAATCAATTTTTTCTTGCTGAAGAAAAGCTACTTGCACTGAGGTGCCTACAGACACCACAAGGACACAATACTGTGTGTTGGAGTCAAAGATTCCTAAATGTTCTCTTTAAAATCCAGCTAGTGTAAGAGATCTCTTACCCAAGACAGAGACTTCTGATACTTCGAAAGACTATGCAAAGATAAGTGAATTGTCTAAACATGGAATAAATGTGGATACCTTGTAGCCTGCAATGAGCTATAACTGGAACTAGACACTTTGTGAACATTCTTGGTGAAGTGGATAATCCCAAAGGTAAAGCAGAGAATTAATAATGTTATCCAGACACACAAAACCTTAAGAAACACCTGAAATCTAGGTGAGTAGGGATGTGAAGATAAGTATCTTTTAAATCCAGTGTTACTAGAAAACCTAAATGAGGAAAAAAGATGCAGCAGGTTATGTAGTGACAGCATTTTAAACGTGGGCACTATCACAAGTTGGTTTAGAAAAGAAAGATCTAGAACTGGTCTCAGTTTTCTTTCTTTGGCACCAAAAACATCCTTGAATAAAAACCTTTTCCAAACTGTGAAGGAAAAAACTAGCTCTATTACTCTCTGAGACAACATATGTTGAAGGACAGAGGAAAACAGAGACATCTGGTGTGGTGGATGAGGAACTACTCCCTGAAAAGGAAGAATTTTTCCCAATGACATCTGTAACAACCTTGATGAATGATTTCAAAATCCATTAGCCTAAAACTGTTACCAAAGAAAGAAACAGAGATTCAGACTTTCTTGAAGGGAAAAAGGACCGCCAGGGTGGCAGGGGGTGAGGGACATCATCCTTTAACAGTCATCTATTAGATTGTCATTTGTTTTGGGGAATCTCTGCCTTACTTTTGGAACCCCCTTGTCATTGTTTATTAAACATCCATTTACCAGCATTTTACTGAGACTGATTATTTTGTTTTCTGCCCAAACTTGACAAGGAGGTAAAGAATCCCTTGGAGAATTTGGAAAAGAAAGGCTGAAAAGTCCAGCAGATTGCTTGAATCAGTTGGCCCCTCACCATCACATTTTGACGACCTCTTATAAAGAGGTCTCAAAAACTAACTCTCAGTCCAAAGGAGAACTTAAAATCTCATTTTCACACGTTCTGAGAGGTTCACAGATGCAGCCAGGCAAAAAACATTAATACAGTACCAATGGCCATAACCCTGTAAGAAGCATCAATAGAGTCATATGCACACTTTAAACAAAGAGCTGCAACCTGTGAAACAGAAGAAACTAAACCATTTAAAGGACATTTTTTTCCTCACAGGATGAAATTGCAGACAAAAAAATTACTCATACTTTCACAGTTAGTCAAAATAAACTTTAACATACAAGCCTGACAACTGAAAATTCAAGTTGCAGAAGCATACAGTTTTTCCCATACTTCTGAATTACTTTACCATCCTTGTCAAAAAGTTAGAGATTGGAATTAGCTAAAAGTTTAGCAGCAGAAGGACTAATTAAAGCTATAACTGCTGGGTCAGGGTTGGGAGGAGTGTCTAAAACTTTAAAAGACTGGGGAATTTTATACAATCTATCTGCCTTTTTAGAGACAGCAGGCTGACAATCAGGAAAACTGCAAGCAGAGACACATCTTCCAAAGCTAACAGCACATGAGGGATGGGGGAAGGTTCTGGAAATTCCCTTTGTAACAAATCATAGTATTTTCTGTGGAACACAGAAACCTCAGTGCTCTCACACTGAAAGTTCTATCACATTCTGGATGTGTCTCAGAGAAAGAGACATCCTCACAGGGAGAATCGGGCACCATGCTCGGAGGAGAAAACCTTGCGTCTGTCCGTTCATCTTCCAATTCAGGTTCAGACTCTTGAATCTCTTCTGAAAAAGAGGCATTCTTTTTCCTATTACCAGAAATCACCTTATAAGAAGGATCAATAATCTGAATTAGATCCTGAGCCAGACATAACAAACTACTACTGTCCAGGGAAATTTGGGTAGGAGCAAATAAATGTTTAATTTTGTGTTTCTTTTTTACAGGAAAAATGGAGCCAGCCGGGTTGTTAATGGCAGCAGTAGCCTCCCCAGGGACTGGCACAGCATTCTAACTAATCAGGGAATACTTCCCTGCTCCCTCTCCTACGGCTGACAAAATGAATTCTCCCTTGCCCACTGAAGCGGCCCCAACAGGCGTAGATGACGTGGATAACCCCAGTCCATAGTGGCTGCAGCTGCTGCACAAGAGGGATCCACTGTAAAAGATGAGAGACTGAGGAACCAGCTTTGGCCACAACACAGTTCCCATCTGTGGCTGAGGCAAACTGCTAGTCTGTTGTGGTGGCAAAGGCTGCTTCCTTAACATTTTCTTTTTGTGGCTGGAAAAAGGAATGACTGTGGGACTGGTGGTTTGCTCCATGGTCAACCCAAAAATTACGCCTCTTTCTGGGAAAAACAAGCAGCACAAGCCAGCAAAAATATAAAGGTGTAAAAAGTCACTTTCCCCCCCAATTAAAAAAAAAAAAAAAAAACAGTAAAAATACTTGCACATTGCCAGACCCAAAAATTAAAACTCAATTTTTAGAAACATAAGTTTGAAACTGTTTTTAACAGTTTTCAAACTGACAGGAAAAAAGTGCATTTCCATTTAAAAGTACAATTTAGTTTGACAGTCTGTTAAAATGCAAACACCTAGAATAAAATAACTTTCCTAACCAAGAAAGTAAATAGGTTCTTCCCCAAAGTTAACTTGCCTACCCCAGCAATGGACAGGCACAAGCAGACAAGCATAAAAAGCTGCAGAGAACTGCCCTCTTCAGTGGCAGGAAAACTGTGAAGAGTGTGGTGTCCAAACTGGTCTTTTTAGGCAGCTCAGTTACGGTTGCCTAATGGTTTGAGCATGTGGAAGGTGCCTTTTAGTTTTGTAAGCTGGTCTGATGTTATATCCTTGGCAGGATACAACTCATATTTAGCTCAGGCTACTGTAGTAGTGATCAAGATGATGAAAATCTGGATTTGTCTTTTTAGAAATATCTTAGCTGAAGGGTTTTTGCTTTAAGCTTTTAGGTAAGTACTTAGGCTCATACCAACCCTGTATTAGAACTTTGGTTTATCCTGACCAATATTCACTGTTCATGGCCTGGTTAGAATGGAGATACTGGAGTCCCCACTCACTGGTAACCATTGATTGTCTATTCTGGGCTAATAGGATCTTCCCTTTTCTATCCAGATCATGTTGGAATATCATAGTTAAAGGTGATCTTAGTGGTTCAGCTAGAATATGGTTTCTCTCTCTCACATGGCTGCAGCTCTAAAAGAGATACATCCACCATTCAATCCCTCTCTCAATCATCATATGCAGATTCAGCACCCTCTCCCCAAAAAATGAGCACCACTGAAAAATGTAACTGACCACATGACAAACAGTGTACTGATTTTCTAATCACTTTTCAAATGGTTAAACTTATCAAAAACAAGATCCCCCCAACTAGCCTCCAGATGCAAAAACATACAACCTTGGAAATCCTAATCACGCAGGTCCTCTCCTCCACCCCCCACCTCCCAAACTAGGCTTCAGTGCACAGACCATGTTTTTTTCAGTCACTGGGTCCCCAAACTGGGAATCTCTCCATTCTTTACTTGAAGATAATTCCTCTTACCCTATTTTTTACCACAACTAAAAGCACATTACAAGGGTCTAGAAAAATGCAACTGCTCTCTCTTTCTCTCTGATCATATAACTTAACTTCTTCCTACTCTACTACTCTCTACATACCTTGCCTCTGACTGTACATTTCATTGAGATTCTTTCAGTATGCCAACTCTGATAACCAGTCTGTATATAATATGTGTCAATATACAGAGTGACTGACAAAGCACAATATCATTTCATGTATTTACTGTCTTTATATTCTCAAACCAACAATGATATTCACATTGTATAGAATGTATATTTTGCATTTTGTTATTCATTCCATACATAATGTTAAATATCTATTGTGTTTAGTATCTATTGTGTTTAGTCCTAGGCTGAGACTGAAATAAGTTTAATGGAATCAGTGTTCTACCCCAGTTAACTTCAAAACAAAATAAATAAATTAGTTCATTATGAATGGTAAATCATTTTACCTTTCTCACACAGACACACACACACACTTGTCTACTGAAAAACAATGAATGTCCCAAAAATGACAATTAGAATGTCAACCACAAAAAGTCAGCTTTGCAAATGCTGAGACGCTACATCGCATGCAACAAGCAAAACTCTTGGCTTGTGCAAAACATTTTAACAAAAAAAAAAAAAAAAAACAGCCTGAAACAACATTTTTTGCAAGGGGGGCAAGCTCTCCTGCAACCTCCACACTCCCTGCTCATTATACATACTAACCCAGAGAGTGCACAGTCTCAAAGAAAGGGCATATTTCTCTACCCCGAGAACTGTGCAATCCTGCACAACTGTCAACCATCTGTGTAGTTTGTCTATGCATACACAAATATGTCACATGTGTATATATTTTTTTATGTATATGTATACACACACACACACACACACACACGTACTGAATTTAAACAACATACCTAAATACAGACAGTCATAAAGTCAACCACAAAACGACTTTGCAAACGTCAACATGCTACTACACATGCACCAAGCAACAATATCAGCGCATGCAAAACTTGTACTTAAAAAATAATGAAACGTAATTGTTTGCAAGACAGCAAGCCTTCCTGCACCTCCCACACCCTCCACTAATTATTTATAACTTTGAGATTGCACAATGTCAGGGAAAAGGCATACTTCTTTACCACGAGAATTGAGATCTTGCACACCTGTCGACCATCTGTGTGTAACAGACTGACCAAATACTGACCAACAATTGAGTCAAATATATTACGTGGACTTGCACATTTGATATAAATATATATATATATATATATATATATATATATACATACACACATGCACATTTGATATAAATAAATATATATATATATATATATATATATACACATACACACATGCACATTTGATATAAATAAATATATATATATATATATATATATATATATATACACACACACACATTATATATATATATATATATATATATATATATATACACACACACACACACATATATATACATACATATATTATATATATATATATATATATATATATATATATATATATATATATATATATATATATATATATATATATATATATATATACACACACACACACACACACACACACACACACACACACACACACACACACACACAGACATACCGCTTTGGGTACAACTCATCACAAATACTAATAGGTTCATAGGTTCATAGGTTTATACTAGGCTATCTGCCCTAAGGCATTTATAAGCCAAGCCCAAATTTTTGTGGCTTACGCCACCCCTTATATGAAAAAATACTGTGCCCATTAGTTTGTTGTGGCTCTGTCCAGCAGTGACACAGAGATGATTCCCGGGGTAAACCTACGATCTCCCATCCACAGGTCTAGATTTCTCTTGAACAGAGTCAGCGAGGTGCTCTGCCTCACATGGACCGGGATTTTATTCCACAGCATAGGGAGTCTCTGAGTGATAAATCTATCCCTCCAGCACGTCCTATTTATATCCGTGCTAAGGTTTAAGTCGCTTGCTCTAGTGGTTTGGGTGGATTTGGATTTTTTGAGGTGGAGCATGTCCATTAATTCCGGGTTGGACATTGCCTTGTATGTCAGGCACATGTCACCTCTGAGCAGACGTTATGCGACTGAATAGAGCTGGAGTTTCTTCAATCTGGCAGCATATGACAGATTTTGGAGTCCCTTTATCCTTTTGGTGAGGAACTTTTGGGGTGTCTCCAATTGCTGCAGATGTCGGGTGAGATACATCCCGAATGGGGCATTGTACTCGATCATTGGTCTGATAAGTGAAGAGTACAGGGGAACAATGACCTCACTAGATCTGGATGTGAATCCCTTCATGATCAGGTGGGCAATGTAGAAGGTCTTTCTAACCACTTTAGCAATGTGAGTGTCAAAGAAAGGCCACTGTCAACCTGGGTCCCCAGGTCCCTGATAACCTCTTCTGTGCTTAGTGGATTGCCACCTATATGGTAGCTTGGGGTTACCTTGTTTTTCCCGAAGAGTATGACTATACATTTTTTGGCGTTTAACTTCAGGCCATGGCTCTGGCACCAGATATCTGTTTCCGTGAGTCCCTTCTGAAGGATATCTGTGTCTGATGCACTTTCCACTATGGCGCCCAGTTTGCAGTCGTCTGCAAACTTTGTCAGCCAAAGTCCTCCTATGTTGGCCTGTACTTCTGAGAAGTAGATGCCAAACAATAGGGGGCCAAGGACCGAGCCCTGTGGGACACCACTTGTGACCAGCTTGGAGTCTGACACAGCGCCAGCAACTCTAACCCTGTGGGTTCTTTCCTTAAGCCAGTTTGCAACCCATCTTGTGACATATGGGTTTACATTTAAGCTGGTAAGTTTTTCTACAATACCCGAGTGGGGTATTGTGTAAGCCTTTGCAAGGTCAAGGTAGGCTGTATGGACTGCCTTTCCCTCATCAATGGCCTTGGTGACTGTTTCAAGAAGTCGACCAAGTTCAAAAGGCATGATCTTCCCTTGACAAAGCCAAACTGGGTCGGGTCCAATGTCTGCAAGTCCCTATATCTTTGTTTATGAGCTCCATTATGATCCTCTCCATAGCTTTGCAGACTAGACTTGTTAAGCTTATGGGGCGGTAATTACCAGGGTCCGTGGCGCGCCTTTGTGGAGTGGGACAACAGTTGCCGTCGCCACTCCTTGGGCAAGTATCCTGTGGTAAGGCTGAGATTAAACAGCTGCCTTATGTGTGGGTTTAATTCCTCATTTAGCTCGTGTAGCACACAGCCGGGGACACCATCCGGTCCCATTGATGCTGTGTTTTTAGCTTTAGAGAGAGCAGCTTTCACCTGCGCATTTGAGATGTCCGGGAGGCTACACTCGGCTGGGATAGTTATCTCTCCTTTAGGGGAGAGGGGGTGAAGTTTGCACTGAACCTGTCTGCCAGTATGTTGGCAATGTCTGTGGGTTCAGTGATTTTTGTATCATTTTGGACTAATTCTGAGCATATCTGGGAGTTTCCACCCAGGTTCCTAACATAGCTGAAAAAGGCCTTATGATTGTCCTTTGAATCCATGGCAATTTTCTCTCAAAATTGGCCTTAGTTGATTTTATGAGTGCTCGTATTTTTTACTAATAATGATCAGGGGTGACTTCCCTTTTATGGATTTTGTTCCATCATGTAATAGCTTTCTCCTCTTATTGTAAAGTTTGTTAATGGCTGGGGTCCACCAGACTGGACGTTTGCCCTTTGTGGAAAGAGTCTTGGTTTTATTTGGGATTGCCTGATCCATGCAGTCCTGGCGGTGTTCATAGAAGGCATTTGTAAGGGCTTCCGCAGCTTGGGTTGTGGTTTCCACTGGCTCAGGGGCCTTGAAGGATACCACACCAGTCTTGAGTAGTGTGAAGTTTGCTTTAGAGAAGTTCTTCACTATGGTCTTTTTTGTTGGGGGTGGGGGCGGGATGTGGATTGCCAGTGAGATTAGTTTATGATCAGATCTCACCAATGAGGGATATACTTCGGTGTGGAGCATTTTGTCCCCATGTTTGTGACAATGAGATCTAGTATATTTTCTCCTCTCGTGGGAACAGTGACTAGCTGTTCCATGGCATTTAATTTATGAACTCCAGGAACCGTTGGGCTAGAAAGTTAGGGCTTGAGTAATGTTCCCAGTCTATATTCGGGTAGTTGAAGTCACCCAATATGATGGTGTTTGGAGATACATTTATACCCTCCAGTGTCTTCAGGAAGGCTGTGTGGGGTTCCTGAGTTTGAGAGGGTGGCCTGTAGCATGCTACAATTTGTAGAGCAGTTTTGCCTATGGTTAGTTGCACCTGGATGGTTTCCGAAGCTTAGTGCGTTGCCACCAACCTGGAGGTGTGGGTATCCTTTATGAATATGGATACACCCCCTCCTTTTGTGGTGTGGTCCGGGTTTTGGGGCCGGAACGCATGATATGAGGTAAAACCTAATAGTGCCGGGGTGCTCTCAGGAGCCTTGAACCAGGTTTCAGTGACATCACAGACATCGATGTTCTCCATACTGAGAAGGGCCTCGAGTGCGTGCATTTTGAGATTTAGACTTCTGGCATTGAGCAGCATTACCCTCAGTTTCTTCCCATTTTTGTTTTCTAGGGTGGTAGGTTTAGAATTTGAGCCTTGCCTAAAAAGGCACTATGGGGTGGCAAGAGCCTTAGCCAATATCCGGAATCCCAGGGTGACAGGTGCAAGCCGTCCCTTGCGAAGCAGTGTGGCTTGTCAAGCATGTCATCCCAGGCAGACAGACACTGGATCCCCTTTGAATGACACCAGACATTAAGCCAATTGTTAAAGCTGATCATCTTGTCTCTATATTGTGGCATCATTCTTGGTGAAGGAAGGATACTGCTCAGGGTTAGGGTCATACCTGCCTGGGCTACATAATCAGAGAGCTCCTCTATGTCTCTTTTCATGTAGTCCAGGGAGGTGCGTCTCAGGTGGTTCACACCAGCATGGACAATGCCTGTGTCATATTTGTACTTGCGGTGGAGTGCCCAGTGTGGTTGGGTTCTGTGGTGGATTCTAGCGCCCGATAGGCAGCTTACTGTGACCCTCTCCTTGTTCAGCCTGGTGAGTGGGACGTCAGTGTGTCTGACTATGGAGTCACCTATGACAAGTATGTTTGGTGTTGTATTTGGCCTTAAGGGCTGTGACTGCTTTGCACACTGCTTTTGTGGTTTATGTGTTGCTTGTGGGGTGTCTTGAGGTAGCAGTTGTTTGGGTGTCTGCTTTGGAGGCCTCTGCTGTTTAGGTAAATTTTACTCAGAGCCTCCGAGTATGTCTTTGTGTGTTTATGTGTTTGATTCAGTGGAGTGGTAGCATTATGTGAGGCTGGTTTTGTGGTGTGTGTAGTTGCCTTCTCCTCCTGTCTGGTCTTGCCAGTCCTGAGTTGAGAGAGCTCAGCCTCCAGTTTGGCTAAATAGCTGCATCTCTCAAGTATTTGTGTTATGTGGGAGGAGGAGAGGGTTGTCTGTGTACATGAGGCAGTTATAACATTGCCTCAAGATTCCCAGATTCACCAGCTGGACCGAGAGAAGATTGACAACTGACCTTTGGACATGCTAGAATAATATTGGGAATTCCTTAATTGAAAACAAGGGCCAGTGGGGAGTGAGGGTGTAGTGCTTTTAATTTTTAGTGCTGACTTATATAATTGCTTTAGTGAGCAAGTGCCAGGTAACTTGAGTGCAATGTGTTACAAGTAACTAAATGCAAAACGACAAACAGTAACTTTCTTTCAAGTGAAACAAGGAAATAAGTACAGTAAGCAATGCAGATATCACTAGTGATCCACAGAAGCTGAGAAGTTGCGTATTAGGTGGAATTAGCTTCCAGGGAAATAACAAGCAAACAAACAACAAGCATATAAACAAAGCTAGATTCAGCAGGCCTGGATCTAGTCTATGCTAGAGCAAACAAGGTGAACCAATTTCAGTAAGATACAGTTCAAATATTCAGGCACTATAAACCTTTAACCAGAAATTCCCAGCTCAGAAGGGCAGAGTCCAGCCTCTTCTCCCACAAGAGTGCAGACCACGAACCTTCTTAATGTAAAATAACTGGCCTGAAGCCCAAGTGCCTAAACCAGAACTAATACACTTGGACACTGGGCTCTCAATCAGCAGTTCCCAACTTAGAAGGATGAAAGCTACCTGTCCTGCCACCACAGTGCTTGCCACAAACCTTCCTAATGTAAAACAACTGGTCTGAAGCCCAAGTGCTTAATCCAAAAGACTTGAATGATAGCTACACTTTAATCAAGTTACAACCAAGCAGTAATAAATACCATTGAATACTTTAGAGAATGTCTGGATTAGTGCTCAAGTTACACAAACAAAGCTAGATCCAGCAGGCCCGAATCCAGTCTATGCCACAGCAAACAAGGCGCACCAACTTCAGTAAGAAACAGTTCAGATATGCATGCACTATAAGCCTTTAACCAGAAATTCCTAGCTCAGAAGGGTAGAGTCCAGCCTCTCCTCCCACAAGAGTGCAGACCACGAACCCTCTTAATGTAAAATAACTGGCTTGAAAGCCCAAGTGCTTAAACCAGAATTAATACACTTTTAGAATAACAGACACTGAGCCCTCAATCAGCAGTTCTCAACCTAGAAGGATGTAAGCTACCTGTTCTGCCACAACAGTGCAGACCACAAACCCTCTCAGTGCAAAACAACTAACTGGTCCGAAGCCCAAGTGTTTAAACCAAAAGGCTTAGAATGAGTTACACCAAGCAGTAATAAATACAATTGAGTATTTTAAGATGATGCAAAAGTAAAAAGAAGTAGGTAAAAACACAAGTACAGTAAAAGCAGATGAAAAATTTTTTTTTTTTTTTTTTAGCTAGAGTATGCTGCATATTACATACACTTCTTTCTAGAAGGACGACCAATAAAGACCTCATGGAAGCTTGTAACAAGGTCAATTGTCTGTGCAATTTATCAAATACCTGATGGAAATCCAAATGTTATGAAAAGCATGTATCCAAACTTTGGTTGTGCAAATGTTTCTGTGGTTAAATGCCAGCACTAAAATATTCACAGAACTACAGTGAATCAAACAGGTGAACCACTGTACAAATGCATAGTTTATATCTGATTACATTTTATGGCTGAAACTGTACAGTTTACATTTTTCACATATTCTGTACATCAGGCTATTTGCCTTTTTATATTTGCAATGTATGAACTGCATTTTAACAATGTGCACATGGTCAATGCAAGGAAATGTTCCTTTGTATCAGTGTGCTACAGTCCATAGGTTGACTGTCAACACTTAATGGATAGATAGATGGAAGGAACAACTCTGTCAAGAAGTATTTCAAAGGTGATTGTTTGATACAAAGTTTTTTTTTCATGTGGTGTAGTGAGGTCTTCAGCTAGGTCAATTTTTTAACCGATGTGCAACTCAGATTTTCTGCAACGTATCTTAAAACTAAACTGGAATTCTCAACCAGATAATTACCTGCTGCTGTTCTTTTCCTAACTTGTTACCCAATACTTCTGACACTTGCTTTCTTTAATGCACAAAAAAGGTTTATAAATTAGAATGAAATGTGTCTGCACCTCTTATCTCCTTAACAGCAACTGCTGAGTTACCCTGTCATTATATGCAATAGCCAAAACAGCGAGTACCCAGACAATTAGGTTTGCACTTATTTTTTTATTTTATAACTAAACATGTTTCCACTCTGGGGAGACTTACTGTATTCACTGTTCTAAGAAAGAGAGTTTGTACAAACGCAAGTGACACATTATGAAGTTTATTTACACAGCTTGTCACTTTTTCAACTTAACATTCCTTGATTTGCTAATCTACATTTTTTTGTAGGGGGGGGGGGTTAAGCCACCAAATCTGGCTGCTCAAAACAACTGTCTTAGTACTGAACCAGTGATTACTGGTCCTAACTAAAGATTGCCAAAAGCATCTGATGTTCTTATTTTTGTGGATGGTTTTCTACTGAAAATTTCTTTACAACAGTAAATATTATCAAGACAGCAGACAAAACTATGAGCAGAGATATGTGTGCACATTCCCAAAGCACTAATCCATTCAGTTTTTTGTTTTTTTACTG
The DNA here is from genome assembly GCF_019279795.1 of Protopterus annectens. Classification (NCBI taxonomy): domain Eukaryota; kingdom Metazoa; phylum Chordata; order Ceratodontiformes; family Protopteridae; genus Protopterus; species Protopterus annectens. The sequence continues at coordinate 1,556,582,623 of NC_056737.1, read as the reverse complement.
TGATACAGTGATTGGTGGGCATTTATATCACGTCATCGAAAGCCAAAAACACCGAACACCATTTAATCGAACCTAAATAATCTAAAGCGCACATCGAACATTCAGAACAGCAAATTTTTTCCCAGGGAAAAAATTTGCTATTCCAAAACACATTCACACAACACATGCACACCAAAAAAACAACAATCCACACACTTACACTTAAAATCATACATCTAACCCTACACTAAACTATACAAACACTACTATCTATCCACTTACCTTAACTCAACCCTAACCCTAAGGTCCATCACTATCGCACACTCGGCTTACCCGTGCCCTAACCCTAACTCACTTAACCCGCCCCTAACCCTAAACTCTGTCACTATCGCACACTCACCTCACCAGCACCCTAACCCTAACTCATGTAACCCGCGTCCTAAACCCAACGTCCACACAATCACACACTTACCTGAACCCCCATAACTTGCCACCACAATGCTAAAAATAGCAAAGCCACAGAAACAGACAACCGAATTCTTTCCCTAGGAAAGAATTTGATGTTCTGCAGCTTCGCTATTTTTAGCGTTCGCTGAATAGGGTTCAACATTGTGGCATTCAATGTTATCGGCTTTCGATAACGTGATATGAACCCATTGGTGGTATGGTAGCTAAGAATGATAGCAGTAAGTTGAAATGTATTGCTGATGCCATTATTTCTTTTCAATTGGGCACAGTCAGACACATTTTAGACTAAAAACTGATTCTGAGTACACAGGAAGCTGAATGTAGCAAAATTATAGTTGTATACATCTGCCATAACTGGAGATGTCTTTCTATTCACTGTTGCAGTATCCCTTACACAAGGGATCTCCTGCCAAGTGTAGCTCAACATCCAGTCAGTATACCAAAGCCTTTAGTATTTACAAGCACCACACTTCATACATGTGCTCCTCGTGCAAGGGATAGGGCATAAAGTAACACATGGACGTGCACACTTTAGAATTGAAAAGCCCCAGGAGAAACAGAATGTCCCCAATGACCAGGAGGAACATGTGCTTCCAGAAGCAGAAAAGAGAAGAACCTCTCAGGCAGGAAGGCAGTAGAACAGACTAATGCAGAAGGGGCAGGAGGGAGGGAGTGAATACTGCAACAGTGAAGAGAAAGATATCTACTGTTATGGTAAGATATTAAGGAACTGCACTATGTCCTTCCATATAATTATTGCAGTATTCAATACATAAGGAGACTACAAAAGCTCAGGAGAAATCCTAGGAGTAGAATGACACTGAAGAACCCTCAAGAAACTCATGAAGGATAGCTCTGGCAAAGCCAGCTCTAGCCCTGGAAATAACATCCAACTTATAATGCTTAGGGAAGGTATGGACAGAAGACCAAGTAGTAGCCTCAAAAATGGAAGTAAAATCCAGCTCCTTGAAAAAAGCACCAAAGAATGCAACAGCTCTGGTAGTGTGTATGTTTACTAAAGAGGAAAGCCATTTACCATGAAAAGAATAAAAAAAAAAAAAAGAAATGACTTTAGAAATCCAAGAAGAGATGGTCTGCTTAGAAACAGCTAAACCCAAAGATCAGAGATGAAAAGAAACAAAAAACTGCTCAGATTTGCAAATAAAAAAAATTTAGTTTTATCCAAATAATATCTGAGCTGTCCATGCAAGTCCAAGGTGTGAAGAACCTTCTCAATGGTAGACTGCAAAGAAGGAAAATAAGTAAGGCAAATAAATAGACTGATTAAGGGACAACTCATTAATCACCATGGGCATAAAAATAAGGATTAGTATGAAAAGATACCTTGTCCCTGTGGAAAAACTAAGAAAGGGGGAACAGACATGACAGCATGAATGTCAGAAACCCTCTTGGCCAAAGAAAGAGCCAAAGAAGAACAGTCTTCTAAGTACAATGTTGCAAGGAAGCTGAAGCAGTAAGGTCAAAAGCAGTCAGAGTCAATTTTTCAAGAACAAAAACTGAGGTTTCAGGAAGGCTGATTAGGCTTCCTGGGAGGCCTGATATGAAGGATGCCTTTAAGAAACTGTCTGACCTCAAACCTAAAAGCCAGAAGATGATTCAAGGGCAGATGAGCAGAAGTTGCTGATAGGAGAGTTTTAAGTAAAGAATATGCAACTGGAGAGACTACAAAGGTTCCATACAAAGAAAATTCAGGGTCTTCAAGATCTGTCTTATGTGGACAGACAGAAATCACTGTCACTTTACTCTGTCATACAGACTGCTCAGAAGCAAACTATGCCTTGCATATAGAGCAATCTAACAGCCAGCTTTAATGGAAATGGTCCACATTTACGAGTAGAATGTCACACGGGTCACACGCTCAAAGGACCTTAATCTGGTATGTGGCATCAACAGAACTTGCTGGAGAGACAGATTTGTCTCAAACAGGTTGCCCCACCTTTGGAACAAGCTTCCTATTCATGTTAAACAAAGCCCCTCATTGTCCATATTTATGTGTAATTTAGAAGACTGGATTGGTAACCGGAAATATGCCTCAGGGGTTCCACTTGTGTCCCTTTTGGAGAGGAGCAATAGGTGCCAATTTTAGTGTCTGCTTGAACCAGAGACCCTTGGGAACACAGGTTGAACTTTGCTGGGCTTGTAAGGGACCTGAGGCCATTAGCCTAGTAACCTCTTATCTTCTTCTTCTTTCGGCTTTTCCCGGTTAGGGGTCGCCACAGTGGATCACCTGTCCGCTCATGATTGGCAGTAGAGTTTTACAGTGTCGAGATGCCAGCCCAGCGCCCAATCTTCCACAGAAGGCACACACACACTCACACAGTCACACCTAGGGCAAATTTAGAGTGACCAATCCACCTACAGCATGTCTTTGGGATGTGGGAGGAAACCGGAGCACCTGGAGGAAACCCACGCGACCACAGGGAGGACATGCAGACTCCACACAGAAGGCACCCCAGCCAAGGATCAAACCGGAGAACCTCTTGCTGTGAGGCAGCAACACTAACCACTGCACCACTGTGGCCACCCAGCCAAGTAACCTCCTATGATCCTATGAAAATGCTAACCCAGTATGCATCACACAAATAAGACAAGGGCCAGAGGAAAGTACAGTTGTGTGTACACTTACGATAAATGTAGATGTTCAAGTGTATTCACTGTTGCAGTCATTACATTTGGGTAATCTGCTGGCAGGTTGCCCTCAATCGGCCTAATTATCAAAGTCTTGGGTCTTGCGTCAGTTGCTGTCCCTTCTTCCATGACGTCAGGTCGTCAGGGGTATAAAACATGCAGCCAACGCCATTACATCAGTTTTTTTTTGCCCCAGATGTCAGGTGCCCCCCCAAATGGGGAGCAAATAAAATTAAAAAACGCAAAAATATACCTCCAACCAAAAGCAAATACACCAAAACGGCTTTTAAGCATAGTAAAAGAAGGTAGAGGTATAGTCAGAGAAAAACAGGGGGCTGATGGGAGGGTAACCAGGACTGCAACAGTGAATACACTTGAACATCTACATTTATGGTAAGTATACACAACTGTACTATGTTTTTCGTGTTTCACTGTTGCAGTCATTACATTTGGGTAGATTCCCAAAGCTATGGTTGGGAGCAGGAATTTATACAGCATTAGGACCATCTATATGGCCCTGCAAGACAGCAGTGGCAAAGCCAGCTCTGGATTTAGAGAAAATTGGTAAATGATAATGCTTGGTGAAAGTATGTACAGAACTCCAGGTAGCAGCTTCTAGAATATCCCTGGTAAGAACACCTCTGAGAAAGGCTGCAGAAGTAGATGCAGCCCTGGTGGAGTGAGGTCTGATCCCCTGGGGGATAGGTTTTCCATGGCTCTTATAGCAGAAATGAATGCAATGGCTTATCCATTTAGAAATGGTTTGTTTTGAAATAGCCTTCCCCTCTGGCCCAGCAGCAAATGCTACTAGCAATTGTTCAGATTTTCTTTGAAATTTAGTTCTGTCCAAGTAGAATCTAAGTTGTCTGTGCACATCCAAGGAATGCAGAATCCATTCCCCTTTGTTCTGTGGATTGGGAAAGAAGGTTGGTTAAGAGCCACAGTGGAAACCACCTTGGGCATGAAGGATGGATTGGTCCTCAGAGATACCCTGTCCGCATGAAAGATGATGAAAGGCTCCACTGCCATAAGGGCCTGTAATTCAGATATCCTTCTAGCTGAAGTGACTGCTAAAAGGAAGGCTGTTTTCCAAGAAAGAAATTTTAAGTCTGCAGTAGCAGCTGGCTCGAAAGGAGGCAGAGTGAGTTTCTCCAAAACAAAGTTAAGGTCCCAGGCAGGGGTAGGAGCTCTCCTGGGGGGGGGGGTCTCAAGTTCTTTGCCCCTCTGAGATACTGCTTGAGCAGGGGATGAGAAGAGAGGTGGTTCTGTGTTATAGTGAGCTGAAATAGCTGAAGCGTGGATTTTAATAGAGGAAAAAGACAGGCCCTTGTGAAGCATCTCAGTTAAGTATTGCAAAATCTGAGGTAAATTGGGCACTGTTGTGCTCATCCCTAAAGATTGGTTCCAGGCACAGAATCTTTTCCATTTGTCAGCATAAGATTTTCTAGTACTAGGTCTTCTCGCCTCCAAGATGACATCCATCACAGGTTTGATGAGGGATGCTAAGGATGAATTTAAGTGATTAGCCAAGCTGCAAAGTTCAGTGTTGGAAGTTGATGGTGCAGAATTTGGTTATCCTGCTGAGACAGCAAAGAAGTTGTCTGAGGCAGGTGCCATGGAGATGTTTGTGACACAATGCACAGGAGCGGGTACCAGTGTTGGCATGGCCAGTCTGGAGCAATCAAAATCATTCTTGGTTTGTCCTGTTTGACTTTTAACAGAACTTTATAGAGCAGAGGCAGAGGGGGAAAGGCGTAGACAGATAGGTTTATCCAGCTGAAGGACAGAGCATCCACTTTCCAGGCTTTTTTGTGGGGAGTCCTTGTGCAAAATTTGTCCAACTGGTAGTTCTGGGGGCAAATAGATCTATGTCTGGGCTCCCCCATTTGCTTGTCAACATGTTGAAAATCCATGGTTCCAGTTTCCACTCGTGTGGGTCCATGAGATTTCTGCTTAGTCCATCTGCCAGTGTATTCAATTTTCCTGGCAGGAATTGAGCTTGTAGGTGCACCTGGTAGCTCAAAGCAGTGTTCCACAATGCCATGGCTAGTCTGCTTGTTTATGTACCACATAACTGTAGTGTTGTCCATTTTTGCCATTAGTTGTCCTGGAAGAATGTAGTCCTTGAAGGCTGTCAGAGCATTCTGTACAGCTAACATTTCTTTTTGATTGATATGTAGGTGCATTTGTTTGGGTTCCATTTGCCCTAAATGCACTTCCCTGCCAGGTGAGCACCCCATAGTCTAAAGCATCTGCAGTTAGAGTTTGGGCGGCATTGGGTAGGGTGAATGGCAGTCCCTTGTTTTGGTGGCAGGCCTCTGCCCACCATAGGAACTCCAGGCGTAGGCAAGGTATGATAGGAATCATTGTTTCCAGTCTGTGACAATGCTGACTCCACAGACTTTTTAAGTACCACTGTAGTTTCCTCGTATGCAATCTTGCATATGGAATTAGATGAATGCAGGAGGCCAGGAACCCCAAGGCTTGTAGTATTTGTCTTGCAGAAAGCAGGGTTTTTGTGGCCACTTGTTTGAAGTAAGTTACCAAATGAATTGTCTTCTCTGGCATGAGGAAAGCCATCTGGGCAGTTGTATTCAAGCTTGCACCCAGGAATGTAATCTGTTGAGAGGGTACCAGTTGTGATTTCTTTTCGTTTATGGTATACCCCAGACAAGTTAGAACCTTTTTTACAAACGCCAGATGATTTAGAAGAATGTCCTGGTTTTCTGCCTGAATTAGACAATCGTCCGGGTATGGATATATTTGAATATTTATTTGCCTGCAAAATGCAATTACTGGAGCCAGGCACTTTGTGAATACCCTGGGTGCCACAGACAAGCCAAAGGGCAGTGTAGAGAACTGATAATGCAAGTAGCCTGCTTTGAAGCGTAGGTATCTTCTGCAAGATTACCAGATTGGGATGTGCAAGTATGCTTCTTTTAAATCTATAGTTGCCAACCAGGCATCTTTGCCTAGCATAGGAAGTAACTGGTGAAGAGTCAGCATCCTGAATTTTGGAATGCCCAGAAAGGTGTTTAGAGTAGACGGGTCCAGAATTGGACGCCATGATTTGTCTTTTCTGGGTACCAGGAAAAGCCTGGAATAGAAACCTTGTCCCTTTTCCTGTTCTGGTACCGGTTGGCTAGCCCCCATGTTTAAGAGGGAAAGTACTTGTTTTTGAGCCTCTGCCCACTGATTTGGGGGCAGGTCTGGCCACCCGTTTGGTGTTGGCAACGTCTGGAAATGAAATCTGTATCCCTGGGACACTATATTTAAAACCCATTTGTCCGGGGTTATCAGTTCCCAGTTTTTTGCATGAAGGGCAATCTTTCCCCCCAAAGGGGCAGCTAAAAGGTAAGTGCTTGGTAATTTTAAAGGAAAGTCACTGAGACTGTTTACCATAGGTGGGTGTCTTGTTATTTCCAGATTTGGAAGTGGAGGCCCCCCATTGCTTAGTTCTGAAAGTCCCCTGGGACTGAAACCTGGTGCTTTTGGTGTGTCTGGGTTTGGCTTGAGAGGATCTGGAAGGAGCTGGAAATGACCAATTCTTAGTAGGCCAGTGCCTACTAAATCTTGGAGGTTGCACTTGTAAGAAATCTTTTACAGTTTGCATAGATTTAGCTTTATCTTTCATCTTTTTTAAAACTTCTTCAGCCTTATTGCCAAACAGGCGGTCCTGATTTAAAGGAACATCCAACAATTTTGCTTTAACATGATCAGGCAGAGAATGCTCCTTAAGCCAAGCATGCCTTCTAAGCACAGACCCAGTAACAGCAGCCCTGCAAGAGGCCTCTTAAGAATCAAAATTACATTGCAAAGTATGTTTTCCAACTTGTTCAGCAGAATGCAATAAATCCTGTAAATCTTTATTTTCCACACAATCAGAAATCAACAATTTTCTGTTTAAGCAGTCCAATAATATGCTGTTGATATTTTAACATATGAAATTGGCAGTTTAAAGCCCTGATTGCCAAGGTTGCAGAAGTATAAACCTTTTAACCCCATCTATCCAGCGCCCTGGAGTCTCTATCAGAAGGGGTAGGATTTTTAGCATTAGAAGCCTTAATGCCCTTAGGCCCCTGAGAAATGGTTTCAGGATCTGCAACAGAATTTTTGAAAAGGAACTTGTGGGACTCAGGAACCCTGTAGTATCTGCCAGGTTTACTAGGAGCTGGAGGCAGGGAATCAGGGGCCATACTGGATTCCGAAAACACATCATCAACAATGTCTAGTACAGGAGGTATAGCCAAAGGCCTATGCTGAGGTAGAAGAAGAAAATACCTAAGCCTCTTTTTTGAATCAGAAAACTCCTGACTTTCCCAGTAGAAATGCTCCCTTAAGGTATGTAAAGTTTCCCAAAAAGAAAAGTCCTCAGGGGGGAAAGCAAAGGGAATGGAATCCTCTGCATCGGAATCCTCATAGGTAGGTACAGGTCATTAGAAGAATCAGAAGAAACAGAGTCCTGATCAGAAGATTCACAGTCAAGCTCAGCCCTAGGCTTCTTAGAAGGGGGGGGGGGTTGTCTACCCCTGATTAGAGTAATTAAATCTTCAGCCATTTTGATCATTTGTTTTATAGGCATAGGGGCCTGAACATGTGGCTTGGGCGTCGGTTTTTTAGACATAGATCGATTGAAGGTGGAGTCGGTTTAATATGCAAGTCTGTAGGCCTGAATATACCCTCAGAAGCCAGTGCCTGCACAACGGCTCTGGACCCATTAAAGGTAGAGACATCCGTGGGTTCCATAGGTGAAGTATCCCATGGCATACTGGACTCTGAATGGGTCTCAGTAGAGGGCTGCGAGTCAGAAGTAGCGGGTATCAGGGGCTGCGAAAGCACCTCACCGAGTACCAGTGAACTGACTGGCTTAGGAGAAGCATCGTCGGCAGTTTTGGACCTCGACGGCCTATCTCTGTCTTTATCTTTGCATTTTTTTTGAAATCCCGGTAGTCGGATGGCTAACCAACGTCATTTCTGGATAATTAAACTGAGAACCGAAATATTTAGAGGCAAAAATGTACAGACGACGGATAGTGCGCTGATTAAATAAAGCACAAAACCGACAGCAAGGTACGTCGTGGTCAAGACCTAGGCAAGGAATACAGTACAAATAAAAATGGTATTTGTTTGCCATAAGTAATGCAATTATTAACTTTTACTGACATAGGTAAGGAGCAAGAAAAAGTTTCCCCAATGGGCTACTTAGCTTTAAGTTGAAGACTTTGGTTCTGAAATGCGAAAATGAAAATTTCAGGAGTCGGACGACCGGCACTTGCAAACTGCTTCTGCTTCGGGCACTGCTAGCAAAAAAGACTGATGTAATGGCTTTGGCTGCATGTTTTATACCCCTGATGACCTGACATCATGGAAGAAGGGACAGCAACCGACGCAGGACCCAAGACTTTGTTAATCAGGCCGACTGCGGGCAACCTGCCAGCAAATTACCCAAATGTAATGACTGCAACAGTGAAACATGAAGAACATCCTCCACAGATAGAGGATCCTGAAGGTGAGAGGCACTAGAGAGAAAATCTCTTCAATTTGGACAAATATGATTTACTAGTAGTGGGCTTCCTGGCCTCCTGCAGGATCTGAAGCATGTCCTCAGGGAAAAAAGTGTCTAAAAGGGATCAAAACCCCTATCACCCACAGCATCAGTTGAAGAGTGGACAAGTGAGGAAGGATAAGAGACCCCTTGTCTTGTGTGAGAAGGTCCACCCAGTGAGGTAACTTGTGGTGATTGCTCCTTGCCAAGTGAAAACAAAAGGGGAACCAGTGCTGTCTAGGCCAAAAGGGAGTCACCGACAAGTTTCTAGGAGAGTCCTGCCTGATCTTGTGCAAGACTCTCAGAAGCAAGGGGAGGCATTGAGAAACATCCCCTTCCAAGGAAAAGGTAGGATTGTCCACTTTCCAAGCCAGATGACTTGGGACTCTGGAACAGAAAAGAGTAAGTTGTTTGTTCAGAAGAGAGGCAAAAAGATCTACCCAAGGAATACCCCATCAACATCTCTGTGAAGCATCCATTCAATAGCTTGCGTGCTGGACCTGCTCAATGAGTGTCACTAGATTGTGCTTTGAAGGAATGTACACAGCTTGAAGAGTCACTTGAAACTGGACTGTCAGACCCCAGACCTGAAGAGCTAGCCTGCAAAGAAAGTAGGACCTTATAACGCCTTGCTTGTTGACATACCATTATGGTATTGTCTGTGAAATATTCTGACCTAAAGCAGATGCCCTATGCTGACCACCTTAAAAAACTCCAGCTATACTCTGTCGCATATCGTCTACTCTGTGGCGATCTCTACTTAACATATAAGGACATGTCAAATCCTGAGCTGTTGGACATGCTACACTTAAAGAAATCCCAATCCCTCAGAGGCACACGCTCCAGGGATCTAAACCTTGTCATCACAATAAACAAAACATGCTGGAGGGATAGGTTCCTGACCCACAGACTTCCCAGACTCTGGAATAGACTGCCCATACATGTCAAGCAGAGCACCTCTTTGGCCCTCTTCAAAAAAAACTTTGATGATTGGATGGGAGAAAGGAAATTCACCCCATGGATCACGTCAGTCGCACTGCTAGACAGGGGTCCAGGGAAGTAAATAGTGTGGGAAGAAATAGCCAGGGAATTGTTATGGCTAGGCTTGTATAGGCCCTAGGGCCGATAACCTAGTACCAACCTATGAACCTATGAGGGGCCTGAGAAGAAAGAGCATATGAAAAACTTGAAGAGCTAGAAGCAAAGCCCTAGTCTACTTGATGATGACATGGTCTGACTTCTGATGAAGGCAACAAAGACGCTGAACCTTCAAAGAGCCAAAGGAAAAGTACAGTTGTGTACACTTACCATAAATATAGATGTTCGAGTGTATTCACTGTTGCAGTCATTACATTTGGGTAATCTGCTGGCAGGTTGCCCTCAGTTGGCCTGAATTCCAAAGTCTTGGGTTCTGCATCGGTTGCTGTCTCCTCTTCCATGACGTCAGGTCGTCAGGGGTATAAAACAAACAGCCGACGCCATTTTCTTTAGTTTTTCTTGCCCCAGATGTCAGGTGCCCCCAAAAAGGTAGCAAAAAAAAAATATATATATATATATATATATATATATATATATATATATATATATATACATATATATATATAAAACTATATATACATGCATCAATATAAACTTTACCTTCATCTACAAGCAAGTACACCACATAGGTTGTAGAAGATAGAGAAGGAAAGATAAACTCCAGAATTAAAGGGGGATAGCGGGCGGGTAACCTGGACTGCAACAGTGAATACACTCGAACATCTACATTTATGGCAAGTGTACACAACTGTACTATATTCTTCGTGTTTCACTGTTGCAGTCATTACATTTGTGTAGAATTCCAAAGCTATGGTTGGGAGGCTGGAGCTAAACAGCATTAGGTGCGGCTATAAGACCCTGCAGAACTGCAGTGGCAAAGCCTGCCCTGGACTTAGAGTAGAGAGGCAAATAACAATGCTTTGTAAAGGTGCTTTGTAAAGGTGTGAACAGAACTCCAACTAGCAGCCTCGAGAATGTCTTTGGTTAGTACTCCTCTGAAAAAGGCTGCTGAAGTAGCTGCAGCTCTGGTGGAATGAGACCTAATGCCCTTGGGCACAGGTTTACCATGGTGTAAGTAGCAGAAACGAATGCAGTGGCTTATCCACTTTGAAATAGTCTGCTTTGAAATAGCCTTTCCTTCTGATCCTGCAGCATATGTCACTAGTAATTGCTCTGTTTTTCTTAAGAGCTTTAGTCCTGCTCAAGTACAATCTTAGCTGTCTGTGTATATCCAAGGAATGCAGAATTCTCTCCCCCTTGTTCTGCACATTTGGATAAAAAGCTGACAGATGAATTGTTTGGTTAAGAGCCACACTGGAAACCACCTTAGGCATAAATGTTGGATTTGTCCTCAGAGACACCTTGTCTGGGTAAAATATGATAAATAACTCCACAGCCATGAGGGCCTGTAGCTCTGAGACTCAATTGCTAGTAGCAGAGCTGTTTTCCACAATAAGAACTTTATATCAGCAGTAGCAGCTGGTTCAAATAGAGGCAGGGTGAGCTTTTCCAACACATAATAAAGGTCCCACGCAGGTATTGGTGATCTTCTAGGAGGCCTTAAATTGTTGGCTCCTCTAAGATACTGCTTTAGTAAAGGATGAGAAAAGATTGGTGGCTCTGTATTGTAATGAGCCGAAATGGCAGAGGCATGGATTTTAATTGATGAGAAGGATAGGCCTTTGTCATGCATCTCAGTCAAGTATTGTAATATCTGAGGAATATTTGGTTCTGTTGTATCAGTTCCTTGTGCTTAACTCCAAGCACAGAATCTCTTCCATTTATCAGCATAAGATTTTCTAGTACTAGGCCTTCTGGCTTCCAAAATGACATCCATCACAGCTTTACTGAGAGGTGTTGTTGGTATAACTACATGATCAGCCAAGCTGCCAGGTTCAGTGTCTGGAGTTGATTGTGCAGGATCTGATTGTTTTGCTGGGACTGTAGTTGAGGTCTTTGAGGTAAGGTCCAAGCTGGGTATTGAGACAAGTTCCTTAGGATTGGGTACCAGTCCGGGGCAATTAGTATCATCTTTGGTTTCTCCTGTCTGACTTTTAAGAGGACCTTGGGAAGAAGAGGCAGAGGAGGAAAGGCGTAAACTGATAGGCTTTTCCAACTGAAGGATAGGGCGTCCACTTTCCATGCTTGTCTGTGATAAGTCCTTGTGCAGAATCTTTTCAATTGATAATTTTGAGGAGAGGCAAATAGATCTATGTCTGAGCTCCCCCATTTCTTTGTTATCATGCTGAAGACTTGTGGATCTAGTTTCCACTCATGAGAATCCATAAGGTTTCTGCTTAAATTATCTGCCAGAGTATTTTGTTTTCCTGGCAAGAATTGAGCTTTAAGATGTAATTTTTAAGTCAAAGCTGTGTCCCACAGTGCCATGGCTAATCTTCAAAGGGGGTATGAGTGCGTGCTCCCCTGCTTGTTTATATACCACATGACTGTGGTGTTGTCCGTCTTTATCAGTAGTTGTCCTGGATGAAGTAAGTCCTTGAAGGCTATCAGGGCATTTTGAACAGCTAGCATCTCTTTCTGGTTGATATGTAGATGCATTTGTTTTGGGGTCCATATGCCCTGAATGCATCTTCCCGCCATGTGGGCCCCCCAGGCATAATCTGATGCATCTGTTGTTAAGGTTTGGCTGGCAGGGAGTAGAGTGAAGGACCGTCCCATATTTTGGTGACATGCCTTTGCCCACCATAGAAACTCCTGTTGTAGGCAGGGAATGAGAGGAATCATTGTTTCCAGACTGTGACAATGTTGACTCCATAAACGTTTTAGGTACCACTGAAGTTTCCTCATATGCAGTCTTTGCATATGGAATCAGTAGGATGCAGGATGCCATGAAGCCCAAAGCCTGCTGAATTTGTCTTGCAGATAACTGGGTCTTTGCTGCCATCAGTTTGAAGTAAGTAGTCAGTTGCCTTTCCTTGTCTGGCGTGAGGTAAGCCATCTGGGCAGTTGTTTTCAAGCTTGCACCCAGGAATGTTATCTTTTGAGAGGGTACCAGTTGTGATTTCTTTTTGTTTATTGTGTACCCTAGGCATGTTAGAAGCCTTTTCACAAATGCCAGGTGTTGAAGAAGAATGTCCTTGTTCTCTGCTTGAATGAGACAGTCGTCCAAGTAAGGATATATTTGTACACTTCTTTGTCTGCAAAATGCAATTACTGGTGCCAGGCACTTTATAAAGACCCTGGGCGCAGTAGATAAGCCAAAGGGCAGTGAAGAGAATTGATAATGCATTAAGCCAGACTTGAATCTGAGGTATCTTCTGCACGATTGCCTTATTGGGACATGCAGGTATGCCACTTGTAGGTCTAATGTCACCAGCCAAGCATTCTTGCCCAGCATGGGCAGAAGCTGCTGCAAAGTCAGCATTTTGAATTTTGGAATGTCCAGGTATGTGTTCAAAATCGATAAATCCAGTATTGGGCGCCAGGCCTTGTCCTTTCTGGATACCAAGAACAGTCTTGAGTAAAAACCTTGTCCTTTTTCCTGTTCTGGTACTGGTTGAATAGCCCCCATATCCATGAGAAACATAACCTGTTTCTGTGCCTCTGCTCATTGATTTTTTGGCAGATCTGGCCAACCGTGTGCCATTGGCAGAGTATGGAAATGGAATCTATATCCCTGTGATACTATGTTTAGCATCCACTTTTCCTGGGTTATTAACTGCCAATTTTGAGCAAAAAGTGTTAATTTTCCCCCTAAGGGTGCTGCCAAAAGATAAGTGCTTGGTGAAGGCAGAGGGAAGTCATTAGGACTGTTTTCTGTAGGTTTGCACTTTATCTCCTCCAGATTTTGGAGGCAGAAGCCCCCCATTGCTTTGACCTGTATGAATCTTGTGCCTGGTATCTGGAACCCTTAGGGCATCTGGATTTGCCCCTTTGAGCTCTGTCTGATGCTGGAAAGGACCAATTTTATGTAGGCCAGTGTCTACTGAATCTTGGTGGCTGCACTTGTAAGAAGTATTTTACAGTTTGCATAGACTTAACTTTGTCTTCCATTTTCTTTAAAACCTCTTCTTCCTTAATACCAAACAGAGTATCATGATGCAAAGGTGCATCTAGTAATTTAGCTTTAACATGATCAGGCAAATTTTGTTCCTTTAGCCAGGCATGCCTCCTAAGCACATATCCAGTAACTGCGGCCGTGCAGGAGGCCTCTAAGGAATCAAAACCACATTGCAAAGTATGCTTTCCAACCTGTTCAGCTGCATGCAATAATTCCTGCAATTCTTTATTTTCTGTACATTCAGAAATCATCATCATTTTCTGTTTCAGCAATCCCATAACATGTTGATACTTGAGCATATGAAACTGGCAGTTTAAGGCCCTAATTGCCAAGGTTTCAGATGTAAAAACCTTTTTTTCCCCATCTATCCAGTGCCCTTGAATCTCTGTCAGAGGGGGTAGGATTTTTTTGCTGTTGAGGCCTTAACTCCCTTTGGACCCTGTGAAATAGTTTCAGGATCAGTAGCAGGGTTTCTAAATAAAAATTAGTGTGAGTCAGGGACCCTGTAATATCTGTCAGGCTTGCTGGGAGCCGGAGGTAAGGAGTCAGGGGTCAAGCTTGACTCCGAAAACACATCATCCACAATGTCTAAAACAGGGGGTATGGCTAAAGGCCTGTGCTGAGGGAGAAGGAAATCCCTGAGCCTCTTTTTTGATTCTGAGAAATCTTGACTCTCTCAGTGAAAATGCTGCCTCAAAGTATGCAAGGTTTCTCCAAATGAATAATCCTCAGGAGGTGATGCAGATGGTATAGACTCCTCTGCATCAGAATCCTCATAGGGAGGTATAGATAATTCCTGATCAGAAGTGGAATCAGAAGAAATAGAAACCTGATCTGAAGATTCATAATCAGTGTCTTGCCTAGGCCTCTTATCTGGAGGGGGATGGGAACCCCTGATCAAGGTAATAAGGTCTTCAGCCATTTTGACCATCTGTTTTTTAGGCATAGAGGCATGTGCACATGGCTCATGTGTCGTTTTTTTAGTTTGAAAAGTTGCTTTTGTCTTTGGTTTTGCAGCTATCGTCGGTTTGATATAAAAATGTTGAGGCCTGAATACACCCTCAGAAGCCGGTGCCTGCTCAGCGGCTCTGGACCCATCTGAGGGAGATACATCCATGGGTCCAATACTTAGAGTATCTCACGGCATGCCAGACTCCAGATGGGTGTCAGTAGGGGCCTGCGACTCGAAAAGTACAGTTTTGTACCTACCATAAATGTAGATGTTCGAAGATCCACATTGCTGCAGTCCTAACACTTGGGTAGTCCGCTGTCCCTCGGTCGGCCCGAATATCAGAGTATAAGGCTGACATCGGTCAAGGCGCATTTGACTGACATCAGAACGTCAGGGTACAAATGCGCATGACCGACGTCATATCCTCAGTCTTTTCTTGCCCCAGATGTCAGAAGACCCTAAAAAGAAAGGTCAAAACCCATAGACCACAACTAAACAACCAACTAGCCTAACACCAAAAATATGTATAATATATACAATATATACAAAATGCAATATACAAAATGTAATATACCTCAGATGGATAACCCAACCCACACAACCACCTCAAACAACAGAGGGGAAGGAGGGAGGGTAAATTGGACTGCAGCAATGTGGATCTTCGAACATCTACATTTATGGTAGGTACAAAACTGTACTATGTTCTTCATCTCACATTGCTGCAGTCCTAACACTTGGGTAGAATCCCAAAGCAGAGGTAAGGGAGGATGGCTAAACTATAATGAAGCAGGAGCTGCCAAAATGCCCTGCAACACAGCAGTGGCAAAACCAGCCCTGGATTTAGAGTACAATGGAAGGTGGTAATGCCTAGAGAAGGTATGCACTGAACTCCAAGTGGCTGTCTCCAAAATATCCTTAGTAGCCACCCCCCTCAAAAAAGCTGTTGAAGTGGCAGTAGCCCTAGTGGAATGAGGTCTAATCCCAGCTGGAATCTCTTTGCCATGATGGGAATAACAGAAAGCAATGCAAAATCCAATCCACTTAGAAATAGTTTGTTTTGACACGGGCTTGCCCTGAGAGCACAAAGCAAAAGAAACTAATAACTGCTGAGATTGTCTGAACCCTTTAGTTCTGTCCAAATAATATCGCAACTGCCTGTGAACATCTAAAGTGTGCAAAATCTTTTCCCCTTTAGTTTGGGGATTTGCATAAAAAGTGGGCAAATGAATAGTTTGGTTTAAAGCCACACTAGAAACCACTTTAGGCATAAAGGAAGGATTAGTACGTAAAGATACCCTATCCTTGTGGAAAATTAAGAAAGGCTCAACTGCCATAAGGGCCTGCAATTCAGAAACCCTTCTTGCAGAGGTAATGGCCAACAAAAAAGCAGTCTTCCATGACAAATATTTCAACTCAGCAGTAGCTGCAGGCTCAAAAGGTTGTAGAGTGAGTTTCTCCAACACAAAATTGAGATCCCAAGCAGGAGTAGGAGCTCTTCGTGGGGGTCTTATATTCTTTGCCCCTCTAAGAAATTGCTTGAATAAAGGATGAGAAAACAATGGTGGGTCACAATCGTAGTGAGCTGAAATTGCTGCAGCATGAATCTTAATAGAAGAGAAGGACAAACCTTTGTCCAATAACTCAGTAAGATATTGAAGAGCCACACTTAAATCAGGCTCAGAAATATCCAAATCCTTAGCTGCACTCCAAAATAAAAATCTCTTCCATTTATCTGCGTACACTTTCCTTGTACTAGGCCTTCTAGCTTCCAAAATCACATTCAAAACTTGTTGTGGAAGTTGAGACCCTCTATGGTTTAAAACAGAATATGCCATGCTGTGAGGTGAAGAGAGTGAAGTTTGACATTGAGCAAATGACTGTCCTCCTGGGACAACAGATGTGGAATCAAAGGCAAAGGCCATGGAGGCTTCCGTACTAGACTTCTCAGTAGTGGGTACCAGTGCTGTCGAGGCCAATCTGGAGCTATCAAAATCATCCTTGGCTTGTCCTGTCTGACCTTCAGAAGTACCTTTGGGAGGAGAGGCAGAGGTGGAAAGGCATACACATGAAGATTTTTCCAACTGAAAGAAAGAGCATCCACTTTCCAAGCTGTGGGATGAAACCGCTTTGTGCAAAACTTTGGCAGCTGGTGGTTTAGTGGAGAAGCGAACAGATCTATGTCTGGAGTTCCCCAGGACACTGTCAATTTCTGAAATACATGAAGATCCAGTTTCCACTCGTGGGGATCCATGATTTGTCTGCTTAACACATCTGCTAAGGAGTTCTGTGCTCCCGGCAGAAACCTTGCCTGAAGACTTAGTTGTAAACTGAGAGCAGTCTCCCACAAAATCATTGCTTGCCTGCATAGAGGATAAGAATGTGTTCCCCTTGCTTGTTGATGTACCACATGACAGTTGTGTTGTCTGTTAGAATCAACACCTGCCCTGGAAGAAGTAAATCCTTGAAAGCTATTAATGCAAACTGGACTGCTAACATCTCCTTCATGTTGATATGTAGATGTTGTAGTCTGGCAGGCCACTTGTCTTGTATCCACTTTCCATTTAGATGAGCTCCCCAAGCTATGTCTGAGGCATCTGTTGTTAAAATCTGACTCGCCTCTGGCCGGGTCACAGAGAGTCCCTTGTTTAGGTGACATTCCTGAGCCCACCACAAAAATTCCTTTTGAATGCAAGGTATTATTTGAATGACAGTGTCCAGATCCTGGCAGTGCTGTGTCCATACATTTTGAGATACCATTGTAGCTTCCTCATATGCAGTTTGGCATTGGGAAGCACCAGAATACAAGATGCCATGAACCCTAAGGCTTGAAGGACTGTCCTTGCAGTCAGCCCGGACTGATGAGATAGCTGATGGAAGTAAAGGGATAGACTCTTTTGTTTGTCCGGGGTTAAAAGGCCATCTGGGATGCTGTATTCAGTCTCACACCCAGAAAGCACATGTCTTGAGAGGGTACTAGACTGGACTTTATTTCGCTGACAGAATACCCCAGGCATCTTAGCACTGCTATCACATATTCCAAATGATGAAGAAGCTCTTCCCTTCCTTGAGCCAGAATCAGGCAGTCGTCCAAATAAGGATAGATCTGTATTCCTTTTAGCCTGAAGAAAGCTATCACTGGAGCCAGAACTTTGGTGAACACTCTGGGCGCAGTAGATAAGCCAAAGGGCAATGCAGAGAACTGATAGTGAGAAGTCCCAGCTCGAAAACGCAGATACTTCCTGCAACTTAGTCTGATAGGAACATGAAGATAAGCCTCCTTGAGATCCAAAGTTACCATCCAATGATCTTTGCCCAGCAGAGGTAAAAGCTGCTGCAACGTCAACATTTTGAACTTGGGAATGTCCAGATAAGTGTTGAGGATAGACAAATCCAAAATTGGTCTCCACGTGTTCCCCTTCTTTGGGACTAGGAACAGGCGAGAATAAAATCCTAGGCCCCTTTCTGGCATAGGAACCGGCTGTATGGCCCCTATTTGGAGTAGCAGTGAAATTTGCCTGTGAGCCTCTATTCTTTGTTGAGGAGGAATGTCTGGCATGCCTTTGAAAGGAGGCAAGGTATGGAAATAAAACCTGTAACCGTGATGTATGATATCCAGTACCCATTTGTCTTGGGTAATCAAACTCCAATTTTCTTTGAAAAGTGCCAACCTTCCTCCCAAAGGTGCTGCCAGGCGAGAAGGTTCTGGCAGCTGAAAAGGTAGGTCATTGGGTCTGTTTACGAAAGGACTGACCCCTGCCCTCACTCGAAGACTGTGCAGGAGAACTCCCTGTCCTGGGCCTGAAAGAGCCCTGACCTCTGCCCCTGCCACGTCTAGATCTACCCCTAGACTGGGAATCATAAGAAGGATACGTCCACCCTTTAGTAGGCCAATTTCTACTAAACTTTGGAGGCTGAACCTGCAAAAAATCTTTAACAGTCTGCATAGACTTAGCCTTGTCTTCCATTTTCTTTAAAACTGCTTCAACAGGAGAACCAAACAAGACATCAGATTGCAAAGGGGCATCCAAAATCCTAGTTTTAACATGGTCAGATAAATTTTGATCCCTCAGCCAGGCATGCCTGCGAAGAACTGACCCAGTGGCAGCCACCCTAGACGAGGCCTGTACAGCATCAAAACCACATTGCAAAGAATGCTTACCCACCTGTTCAGAAACATGCACTAAATCTTGTAACTCTTTACAGTCAATACCTTCCGCCAGAGCATCAACTTTAGATTTCAACTGAGAAAGGAGATAATTTTGATATTTCAACATGTGAAACTGGCAATTCAAAGCTCTCATGGCTAGAGTGGAAGAAGTATAAACTTTCTTTCCCCATCTATCCAAGGCCCTGGCCTCTTTATCTGCAGGAACCGGATTCTTGACAACAGAAGCCTTAACACCCTTAGGCCCCTGGCTAACAGTTTCTGGGTCTGCCCTAGGACTCTTAAAAAGATACTTATGAGCTTCAGGCACCCTGTAATACCTATCCGGTTTAACAGGAGCAGGAGGCAAAGAATCAGGATTAAGAGAAGCCTCTGCAAACACATCTTCCACCACATTCAGAACAGGAGGTATAGCTAAAGGCCTATGCTGGGGTAAAACAAAAATTCCCTAAGCCTTTTCCTGGAATCAGAGAAATCCTGACCTTCCCATTTAAAATGCTCTCTCATGGAGTGAAGGGTCTCTGAAAAAGAAAAATCCTCAGGAGGAGAAGCAGAAGGAGTAGAATCATCCACATCAGAATCAGAATAATGAGAATACTCCTGCAAGTCTTCAGCCGAAGACTCAGACACATCCGAAGCCTGCTCATAATCCCCCAACACAGGTTCCATCCTAGGCCTCTTATCAGGAGGGGGCATAGAGCCTCTAATTAAAGTAATTAAATCCTCTGCCATCTTGAGCATGTGCTTCTTGGGCACAGCACCTGAAGAACTGGGAGCACCCACAGAAGCTAAACTAGACCTGCCTCTAGGAGAAGCCTTGGAAGCAGAAAGAGAGGGCCTAGACCCCTTAGGAAGGGAGGGGAGTACAGTTACTTGAGAAGCCCCTATAGCCTGCCCTGCCTCCTGGGAGGCCACATCCTGTAAAATCAAAGTTTCTCCCTGGGTCTCCAGAGAGGCCTCCGTCGGAACCACCGGTTCCACTGACACCTCTAAAGAACTGGCGTCCGGTTCGGACGACTCCTCTAACCTAGGTTTAACTGCCTTGTCCTTGCGCTTCTTTGAGGAAGCCGGCGTCGGAGCATCAGACGGCATTTTGTAATTGCACCGCTTCCCAAAGACCAACCTTGCACAATCCAACCTCCGCTTTATAGTGCGTTTATTAAACCTAGCACAAAAGCGGCATCCAACAACGTCGTGCTCAGGTCCTAAACAAGGTATACACAAATTATGGTAATCCCTATGCGGTATCTGTTTCCCACAAGAAATACAGTTATTCACTTTTTCTGACATCCGGTAAACCACTGAGGCAAGAAAAACCAAAATATTCCCCAACGGGGTACTTAACCAACTCTGACTTCGGTCTGAAACTCCGAATTCGAAAAATTTCAGAACGCCGAACGGCACTTGCAACACTGCTTCTGCATCGGACCATGCGGCAAAAAAGACTGAGGATATGATGTCGGTCATGCGCATTTGTACCCTGACGTTCTGATGTCAGTCAAATGCGCCTTGACCGACGTCAGCCTTATACTCTGATATTCGGGCCGACCGAGGGACAGCGGACTACCCAAGTGTTAGGACTGCAGCAATGTGAGATGAAGAACATGTAGCGGGTATCAGGGGCTGTGAAAGCACCTGAGTACCGGCAAACCGGCAACTGGCTTAGGAGAAGCTTCGTCGTCAGTTTTGGACCTAGACTGTCTCTCTCTGTTCTTTTCTTTGAATTTTTTTATGTACTCCGGTAGTCGGATTGCTATCCAATGACATTTCTGAGTAGTTAAAGCTGTTTCCAAACTGAGGCAAAAATATACCGATGCTTAATAGTGCGTTGGTTAAATCTAATACAAAACCGACAGCCAGGCAAGTTGTGATCAGGGCCTAGGCAAGGAATACAGTATAAATGGAAATCCTTATGAGGTATTTGCTTCCCACAAGTAATACAATTATTAACTTTTTCTGACATTGGTATGGAGCAAGAAAAAAGTTTTCCCAACGGGGTAGTTAGCTTTAGTGAAGACTTTGGTTCTGAAACTCAAACTCGAATATTTCAGGAGTCGGCCGACCGGCACTTGCGAAATGCTTCTGCTTCGGGCACCGCGCGGCAAAGAAAGACTAAAGAAAATGGCGTCGGCTGCTTGTTTTATACCCGACGACCTGACGTCATGGAAGAGGAGACAGCAACCGACGCAGGACCCAAGACTTTGGAATTCAGGCCGACTGAGGGCAACCTGCCAGCAGATTACCCGAATGTAATGACTGCAACACTGAAACACGAAAAACATCTCCCTATACCCTGTCTGAGGAATCTGTAAAGAATTACTGAGATGGGACTGTAGACTGGAAAGGAAGCCCTTGGCTGAGAAAATTATGATGAACAAACCACTGAAGCTCGAGCTTGAGATATGGAAAGAAGGGAACCAGGAAGTCCAGGAGTGACAATGCTGAAGCCACACTGACTTGAGGTACCACTGAAATAGTCTCATATGATACCTGGACAGAAGCAGCCTGGGAACTGTGAAAGCCATAAACCCCAGGACCTTGAGGAAATTCCTGGCTGTGACTGAATCCAGAGAAAGAACAGACAGGAAAAAGGCAATCAGAGACAGGTCCTTGGGGTAGGCAGAGATGCCAGCATGGGGATGGTCTAGATCCTGCATCAAAGGAAAATGTGATCCTGAGAAGGAGTCCAGATTGATTTTTGAAAGTATGGTGAACCCCAAACTCTGCAGCAGGGAAAAACTTGGTTCCCATGAATTACCACATCGATGGTAGTCCACTGAACACAGAAGGCTTTATAAGAGATCTGGGAACACAAGTTGACCGCAACCTCTCTTTTAACCACCACATTGCCACTGTGGTCAGAAAGTCCTTCTATGTAGCACAGCTCATTACTAAGGGTTTTGCATCCAGGAAGAAAAAGGTCATTGTGTCCTCCCTCTACTCTTCCCTCATTAGGCCAATCATTGAGTACAATGCCTCATTTTGCATGCACCTCACTAAACACCTGCAACAACCGGAGAGGCCGCAGAAGTACCTCACAAAGAGGATCCTAGGCCTTAAACATTTGTCATATATAGACAGACTAAAAAAATATTCTCCGTCTCATATCGCTTTCTTAGAAGCGATCTCTGCTTGACTTACAAAGCCATGTCTGACCCAGCTCTGTTAGAAATGCTATATCTAAAGAAATCCCAATCCCTCCACACCACATGCTCCAGAGACCTCGACCTCATTACTACAATCAACAGAACATGCTGGAGGGACAGGTTCATAACCCAGAGACTGCCCATGCTATGGAATAGACTTCCCATACATGTCCAGCAGAGCACCTCACTGGCCCTCTTCAAGAGAAATCTTGATGAGTGGATTGGTAATTGAAAAGTCACCCCTGGGATCACTCCAGTGGCTTTACTCGACAGAGGCACTGGGAACTAAGGTTGGGTGGCACGATGCCAGGGTAATCTTATGGGCTGGACTTGTAAAGGCTCCAGAGCCATTAGTCTAGCACACACCTATGAACCTATGAAATTCTGAAGCACAGCCTTGGGGATGAGGCATGAATAAGCAGATCATCCTCTCCTCCTGCAAAAAAAGCAATAGCAAGAGCGAGGCATTTGGTGAATATCCCTGGGGCAGTAGAGAGGCTAAAGGGCAAAGCAAAGAACTGAAAATGCAAGGTAGAAACACAGAAATGCAAACAATTTCCTGAACAAGGGTTGGATAGGGATGTGAAGGTAGACATCCTTGAGATCCAGAGAGACCAGAAAGGCCTGGGGAAGAAGAAGAGGAAATCAAGTCTGAAGAGACACCATCCAAAAGGAGGGTACCTTGAAAAAGGTGTTGAGCTGAGAAAGGTCCAGAATTGGTCTCCAGGCGCCCTCCTTCCTGGGAATCAAACATTCTGGAATAAAAACATCTCCCTTCTTGGGTAGGAAGCACAGCCTGAATAGTTCCCAGAGTCAAAAGAAAATGAAACATTTCTGGGACGAGAGGAAGCTGTTCTTGAGAAGGTTGAGAGATGCCCAGAAAGGGAGGCAGAGATTTCCAAACCATAAAATACCCTTGGCAGACAACAGACTGAATCCAAGAGTGTGTTGTGATCCTTACCCAATACGGAAGGGACAAGAGAACCTGTCCAAGGGAAAAGGGAAGCAAACTGTCAAATAAACCAACGTGTCCCGAAAAGGAGGTTTATGAGAAACAGGGATCTGTGTAGATTTAGCAGGAGCTACGTGTCTAGAATCATTTTTACCCTTGGGTGGAGGGTGAGACTGTGAACAAAAGCAAATTTGGAAGGGTAATTTCTCTGAAACTTGGGAATCGGAGAAACAAAAATGCTTCAACTCCTGCAAGACTTGGCCCTTATCCTGGAGAGATTTAGAGACTTCAGTAGGAGCAGCACCAAAAAGATTTTTTATTATCCAAAGGAGCGTCCAATAATTTGGCCTTAATGTCATCAAGTAAAGCCTGAAGATGAAGTCAAGAGTAATGCCTCATAACAGAACCAAGTGCAGCAGCCCTGAAGAAGAATTAGCTGCACTTAGAGTGGTGGGCAACTTGAGAGGTAGAATCTAACAAGGAATGGGCTGAAGCCTTCCCCTCAGAATCAAGAAGGTCAGAGATGACCTGAAAAACTTGAGAAAGGAGGGCTAAAACACACCTGGTAATACCAGTCTAATAACTGATAGCCCTAAAAGACAGGGTACCAGCAGTATAGATTTTTTGCCCAGGCTCTCCAAGGCCCTACTATTCTTATCTAAAGGAAGCAAATTGGTAGAAGGCAACAGCTTGGAGGGTTCGTCAGAGGAGACAGATGCTATAAAAGAGTCAGCAGAAGAGCATTTATAAAGAAATTTACAATAAATCAGGTATGTCAGGTTTCTCATGAGTTGGGGGCTGAGAATTAGGGGTTACAGAAGCTGCTGAAAAGGTATACAGGAGGGCAGCCAGAACTGGAGGAACAGCAGAAGGCTTGGGAGACTCCAGCTGAAGGAGCTCATAATATTTCTTCTGGATAAGAAACTTGAGAACAATCCCTCTTAAAGAATTTCATCTTACAAGAAATAGTGATCCCAAATGGAAGTTCCTCTAAAGGAGAATTTGGACTAATAGAATTCTCCTCTGAACTACACTCTAAAGGTGAAGGGATCTGAGAAGACTAGGCTAATGACTCTTCCTCTGAATTCTGATCCTTAGAGGATTCCTGCTCCCTAGGCCTCTTAAGAGGAGCAGTGGTCCAGTGAGGGGCAGGCACAGAGACCCCCTGAGGAGGCTTTAAAGCCATTAAAGCGTTAAAACAATCTGAGTAAAATGCTACTATTCAAGTTGGGAATCCTTTACTGCAGGAGAAATCTGCTTGTTTTTCTGTGTGACATCTGCACAAAAAACCCTGGGAGAGTCAGACCCTTGTCGACACAATAAGCATAGCATGAATCCCCTCCCTCATTAAGATCTGTGGAATCCCCCTTGATCCTCAGAAATAATCAGCATAGATTCTCCCTCAACATCCAGAGCCGATGTTTGTAAAACCTCCAAGGATGTACGAGAAGTTGGATCCATGCCAGCCTCTGATGAGGTTGTGGCAAAGGAGTCATTAGCAATGATCAAATGATCCCCTGGGCTTTCATTAGCCTTGAGAGACACATTCAGGGGAGGCTGGACAGCAGCTGTATCAGACCTGATTTTTTGGCATTTTTCTTGGCAGACAGCTGACCCTCGGAACAGGAAGGCTCAGTCATAGCACCCTGAGCTTACATAAACTGCAACAGGTGATACTGAAGGACATGCAAAGGGACAATATTTAATCACTGTTACATCACGGTCATTATGACTTGCCAGGAAAGACATTGTATGTGTATGAAAATAGCAAGATGAATGCATTACTCTGATCATCATTTACTACTTCATCACAGCCAAAAATCCAAAGAGCAAAGCTGAAAGGTGGGGAAGCACACTAACTGAAAAAAATGGCAATTATATGGAAACTGCTAAGCAATTATCAACACTGCTTGTTAAGAAGGCAGGCTGTATGACAGCAACAAGATGACCCACATTGCTGTGGCCATTATTTTTAGGCCAATCAAGCATCTAAGGGACATACACAGCATGAAAATTCCAAACATGGGATGTGGAGAAGCAGACCACATAAAGGCAAAGGGACATAGGTTAATCATTGTTAAGCAATCACTATTTTTTTTTACTGGAGGAGGCGGTGCTCATGTATAAAATCAGCAATTAAAAGTACATTAGTGTGGCTATTATCTTCTTCACTTTCATCACACTAACACATCAGTGGTGTACACACAGAGCAGTTTCTCTCTAATGGATGAGGCAGGTTGTGTGTGAAAGCATTAGGCAACTGCTTGAGTAGTTTTCACTGATGCAGCTTCTAAACAGGACAGTGTATGTGCCTGAGTGCACAAACTGAAATTCATTACTATAAACATTATTTCCTCCAGTTTCATCATAATGAAACAACCAGAAATATACAGAGTCAATAAGATTTCTTTCTGAGAAGGGCAGGCAATGCATGAAAGCTGCTGCCATTTGAACTTTGTTAAAACGTCACAGATCTGGTCTGCCATAGAAAGTGTGTGTGTGTGGTGGGTGGAGTACTGTGTGCAAAAAAGATCATCACGGCTTCTAGGTGAGGGCAACTTATACAATCAGGTAAAAGAATTGCACCCCTATCAGAAGGGGCATCTTCCAATGGGAAATATATGTAAGGAAGGAGATGAGACTACGGGTTGTTCCATTTAGAAACATTATGAAGAACCAAACCCATACTCCAGCTTTTAAAATATTACTTAGCATTACAATTTTACAGTGTCCAATTTGCAAATATCTGCAGAGTCAATTAACACCAAATGTGCAAATTTTTTTATTATGATATTAAAAGTAGTTCATACCAACACAATCAAAGTAGGACTATAGGAACTGTGACCTGACAATCAAATTCTGCATGCAACAGACAGTGGAACTACCGCTACACCAAATGTACAATCTGAGTAATGCTAATGACTGAATAATTACATGTTTTGGTCAAAGAATTACTAGATGTCAAGTTATTTCAGATATATAATCCTGTACTGACAATAAATAAACATACATAAACATTAGAAAATGTCAAAATGCAGAGGTGAATTACAGACTGTTTCTAAGAGGAGTGAGTGAATGGTTACTCCTCAGTGCATAGAATGCAGCACATCAGAAATTTATCTTTTTGTTCTCCAATTAAACCAACTATGAGACTCCTATCTATTCACCCAACAAACCATCATTATCTCACTACAAATAAGGCATGACCGAAACTCTGAAGTGTGATTTTGTCAAACCAGCACATAGTTGCAATGAAATCTTACATATATTTTGTACCACAGTATTCTACTACAATGCCCTGAGATTTTTAAGAACTCAAAGGAAGACAGGTGTACAGCATTTATATATAGTAGCAAATGTAGGACTTCATAAGCATTTCACTACAGCCATCTGGTATTTTCATTATATTTGTTTCAAAACAGGCAGGTCTAACACTTCTTCTCAGTGTAAGGAATGCACCACACCTAAAAAATACATCTGTACTGAGCGGATATATGAGAAGTTAAAAGAAAAAAATATATATTTTTCCAGAAAAAGAAATGTGTGGGGTTAAAGTCGGCATGGTATTGAAGGCTAATTTCTGGAAAAGTTTATCAAGAACTCTCAGAAAAGATAAGAGGTGTTGTCTTTTAGACAAAAAAGTACAGTCCTTTCACAGCAACAGACTGACATGTTGTACGATTCCATAGGTATACGACTGTTTCACAACAGGGAATTTAGCACATGCCAAGAAAACATGAGTTACTGTTAAGTCATAAGTAAAAACCCTACACATTTCACCAAAAAAGCAACCTTTTGTGAATGTGAACATACCATAAAAACTCCCCAAACGAAAAAGATCAACATGCTGTGGTAAAATTCAGCACTGAGGTGCAATAAAATCCTTAACAGCAGAACAGCAGTCTTAGGCATATTTACAATGCTTTTGTGCTTGCATGCCTTTTTGTGATTCCTTGCACACAAAGAATTCTTAATACACAGCCTGACAGACACTCTTTATACGCTAGTACTATATGTAGGGGAGTCAGGTATTTCACTATCACAGTGTTTTATACTCTGTATTCTACTAAATTTCCAATGAGATGGGTACAGGACTTCTGCTAAAGGTATAAATCTAGCCCACGTCCAGAATAACATTTTGCTAAGATGCCATTAAATAAAAAGGAAAAATAGTAAGAATTTCTCAAGAAAAGGCAACCTGCTATGTCACTGGAACATGGCAACATGCTGTACTCAAAGTTAGCATTTAGCTGCACTGAAATTCCTAAGGGAGTAATTTGAGACACAGGTGCATTATGTGTCAGCTTAACTAAGGCCAGTTCTCTGAAAATTCTATCAAGGAATCTCTTATGGTCACTGAGACACTGCTTTAGACACAGGATTACACAGCCTTTTTATTAACACAGTTGACATCTAGGAAGATATTCTGAATCCATTATGGGACGGCTACATGACCTCTGCTTAAAGTGAGGAATACAGCATTTGTCCAGAAAAAAGCTTGCTTTACTAAGCTGTCATAACATCAGTAATAAGAACCTTACTTAGTTCACCAGACAAGGCAATATTTCTATCATTATAAATATTTGCACTCAAAACTCCACACGTATAAAGTGCACTACAGTTTCCGAAGATAATTCCATCAGCTTTTTAACTCTCACAGGAGTCTGAAATAATGTATCTTATACACAGGTATGCCCATTTAATTCTGTGACAGTTTCGTATAGTGTGGTATATTATGTTTCCATTCCTAGTGAGGTTTATGAATTCTTCTTAGAGTGACTAATGTAGTACATCAAAAATGCATGTTTCAGTTGTCACTGCAGCAAGAGTGAAAACTATACCTACTTCATAAGATAAATTATTACAGTAGAGAATCGATTATCTGAACTAATTGGGACCCAGGGTAGTTCTAATAAATCAAACTGTTCAGATAATCAAACGTACACTGGACTGGACAAAAAAATTCTAAAATCTTGTTTTTCTGAATGCAGGGAATACACTTTTCAACCATTCAGTGATTCCAGTGGACAAAGAATATTTCTCAGATGAGCAGCCTACAAGCTAAAAAAGCACACACAAGTGAATACGTATAATGTTTACGTATTTAGACTTTGTGATTTTTCCTACCCAAAAACTTTGGAAGACTGGATAATTGATGTGGATAACCAACACTTGGATAATCAACTCTCTACTGTATTCTACCACATCAAACAAGTAACCAAAACCCTTGTTAACAGGTTGCAAAGGAGAATGGTAAAATTTACCACTGATAGATAATGAAATTCCCATGGATAAATCAGGACAGAAATAAAGGGTTTCAGTGGCCTTTCACTATTCGAGCTTGTCACACTGCACTACACTTGGTTTCCACTGGGGTAAGTATCTGATTTGTGTGCAGTTTGAGGAACACAGCCCATGTCCAGGATATAGGTTTACTGAGTTGTCATTAGAAGACCTGTACATATTTTAATGACCAAGACAACATGCAAAAATAGGAGGGCTAAAACTCTATGTGCTAAGGAAAGCAATATGCAGCAGTCAAAATCAAAAGTAAGCTGCACTAAAATTCATAAGAGTAATTTGACACTTACAGCTGCACTGTATTGCCGACGCTGAGTATCTAGGGATGACACTTTTGCTAAGAACTCTCAGAAGAGTTTGAAATATTACCTCAAACAGACATGCATATTAATAACTCCACAGGTCAAAATGCCATGCTTAAAACCTGTTAGACTTCAAGAAGCTTAAATGCCATCATAAATGTTGACATTTTCTACTTCTCATATGCATATCAAGATTATTTTTAAAGTTAATGACTGACTTCTAACTGTAATGGAATGCTTAAATCCATAACCCTGGAAGGTGCATTAAAAGATTACAAAATGTTGCCATGTATTCAATAATTTCAATGTCTCAGTCTGGCATAGCAGATTAGATCCTGTTTCTATTTGACATAGATATACAACTTCTTTTGGTGGGGAATGTAGCATTGAAACTTCATTACATAAAATATAAAAATTCTGTACATTTCAATATACAAAGCAGCATCTTATAATAAACACAGCATCATAAAAATTGATAATAATTGAGACACAATGTCATGCCTAATGGGAGAATGGCAATTTGAAGTGAACTCTACACCCAACTATCCTAATGTCATTCCCTGAAAAATGTATTAACAGGCTACCAAACTCACAAAGGGAGTACACATAATGAGCTTCACGTATAAATACAAGCTCAGAGTTTCACTAACATTGCACTATCAAAGTCTGGCATACCAAATTATATACGGTTTCCATTATGAGTGAATGCAACATCTGCTCAGCCTGTCTTTAATGAACTAAAACATGTATGCATTTTTCAAGACAAACACTTGTTACTGCAAAATTGGCTTCAGCAAATGCCCATCTGCCAAAGGAAATGCTGTACTATAATCAAATGAGCTATGAAATCCCTAAAGGTATAATAGTATAGTCTCAGGTACTTTCTGTACCCAGTTATCCCGTTTTCATTCAATAAAACGTATATTACACAGTCAAGGGTACTGACATATTGCCTTTTACACATATGTAGTACAAAAGTAGGCTTCACATGCATTTCTATATCTGGTCCATCACAGTATAATCTGTTTGCATTACAGATGAACATACATCATCACCACTATCTGAAGGATGTAGTACTTGTCCTGAATATATCAGATTTTGTTCATTACTTAAAATGCAATAAAAAAATCCCACATACTTCACTAAAGAAAACCTTTTGTGACTCCAAAGTCATCAGCAGCAAAACCTGATGTGTTCAAATGAACAATGTGATACAGAAGTGGCCAGAAATGAAACTTCTAATAGTATGATAGCAGTCTTGGGTGCATCTTTGAACCTTCATGTACTGTTGTCATTCCCTGGATGCCTTGTTAAGAAGTTTCAAAGGTGAATGAGATTACATTTTATAAACAGATGCAAATACAGGGTTTCACAGGCATTTCACCATTATATTCTGGCATGTTACATTTTACTTTGATTCTATTAGAGATAAATATAGGGCTTCTGCAAAGAGTAGAGATTGCAATACATGTCTACAATGTATATCTATTGAGCTGTTATTACATCAGATGTAAAAATCCTATGTTTCACCAAAGCACAATTTTAGTGACTGCAAATTTAGCTTCAACAAATCTTTATGTACTGATGGGGATAAATACGGCATCAACAAAGCTCAACATACTAATAGAGAAAACGTGATGTAGTGAAATTGACTGAAATCCTTAAGTGCAGAATGGTACGCTTGCATGTTTTTAATAACAATATACCTTGTTATTTCAAGTTTTATTTTAAAAAGTCTAATAAATGAGCCTATATATATGGCCTGTTATATACATTTGCCAATGCTGGATTTAACAGACCTTTCTATAACACAGCTGGACATAGTGCATTATGTTTGGTGTCCATTAAGGGTGAGTATATGACTTTTCCAAATGCTGAGAAATCCAAAGCAAATCCAGATTTTTTCTTTCTTTCCTGAGTTGTCAGTTATCAAAGAGAAAAGATCATATATATTCCTCCAGAACAGGGAATATATTTTCCAATCACTGGATTTATAACCACTTCCAAATTTTTCAGACACAGAGGCAGTGAAGTTAATTAAATTAAATAAGTGATGTTATACTCAATCTCCAACTATCCATCTGTAGTTGATAATCATGACACTTTATCCTGAGACACTTGTTAAAATATTTCAGATTTTTCAGAAATGCAGTCCTATAATGTTAGGAGCCACCAGTTTTGCTAAACAAGTGGTTCGCTTTTTGTCCTCTGTTTCCAGCAAATGCACACATCCAATATTTTTTCAGGCCAAAAATTAAATATATCTGAATCATATCAACTTACATGAAAACATTTTTTAAATGACCTTTTTACAAAAATATGTGCATTTTATGTGTTCTGACACACATGGACACATCTGAGATTGTGTACCTTAAGTGTAAAACAAGACCAAATGCTAAAGCATCTTAACCTGAATATTTTACAATATTATATATCTTGAATACAGGGATACTGGCATATGTAGGTAGTGTCAAATTCAAGCCAGAATATCCAATAGAAATTTACAAACTGCAACATGTGCAAAACAATAAAATCAAAAATGTAGCTAATGGTTCTTTGTACTGTGACAAACGGGAACATTTAGTGCTGTCATGACTTCAAGCCTAAAAGGATATGGGTTTCGTTTTCAGTGCCTGGGATATATAAAGACAAGGAGGACCTGTGGCTTAGATGCTAGCAGCACAATCGAAGGGTTATTTATAGATAATTATAGAAATATAATTTCCAGGAATTTTTATGAGAAAATATCAAACCATTTTGGAAACACAGGCACTGATACATAGCAAGCAAAACCAGCCAAAAATATTCAGTAGTTTGATGGCAGTCCACTGGAAAATGAACAATGAAGACAATAAAATTCTAATCCTGCTCGTCTAATTTATTTATTTAGTTTACATTTGTTTACCGTGAGAGTCCGACTGGGCAGGTTGCCCATTTTGAGCAGAGGTCCAGGAAGAAAAGCTCCATGCTGTACACAACAATGAGTATGTGTATGTTTCTGTATTGTTAATGTACTTAGAAACATGCATGCATAACATGCATAGGAATAATCCTGAGAGAAAAGCAACATACAGTACAAGATTAGCAATGCAAAAATATACACATACAAGTATATTAAAAAAATGCATGCAAAATATGAATAAGAAATTGTCCATAGTAATTACAGTTTATAGTTGACAAACAGACAAACTGGTATCTGTGTGCATATATATATATATATATATATATATATATATATATATATATATATATATATACATACATAGGTTTACTATCATAATTTCAAAAATTAAAAAACAAAAGTGTACTTATTAGCGAAGTCTTTCGCCAAAAGTACACAATACCTAACGTCCCTATTGTCGGAAAACAGCTGTTAATGTCAAAAATGTTGTTCACGACATTTTCTACACTTAACAGCAATACCACCCTTCCCTTAAAGTACAGTTGTGTACACTTACCATAAATGTAGATGTTAGAGTGTATTCACTGTTGCAGTCATTACATTTGGGTAATCTGCTGGCAGGTTGCCCTCAGTCAGCCTGAATTCCAGAGTCTTGGGTCCGAAGTTGGTTGCTGTCTCCTCTTCCATGACGTCAGGTCGTCATGGGTATAAAACAAGCAGCTGACGCCATTTTCTTTAGTTTTTCTTGCCCCAGATGTCAGGTGCCCCTAAAAAGGTAGCAAAAAATCTCTCTCTCTCTCTATATATATATATATATATATATGCAACAATACAAACTTTACCTTCATCTACAAGCAAATACATCACATAGGTTGTAGAAGATAGTGAAAGAAAGAGAAACTCCAGAATAAAAGGGGGATGGCGGGTGGGTAACCTGGACTGTAACAGTGAATACACTCGAACATCTACATTTATGGTAAGTGTACACAACTGTACTATGTTCTTCGTGTTTCACTGTTGCAGTCATTACATTTGGGTAGATTCCCAAAGCTATGGATGGGAGGCTGGAGCTAAACAGCATTGGGGGCGGCTATAAGGCCCTGCAGAACTGCAGTGGCAAAGCCTGCCCTGGACTTAGAGTACAGCGGCAAATGATAATGCTTTGTAAAGGTGTGAACAGAACTCCAAGTAGCAGCCTCTAGAATGTGTTTGGTTGGTACTCCTCTGAGAAAAGCTGCTGATGTAGCTGCAGCTCTGGTGGAATGAGACCTAATGCCCTTGGGCACAGGTTTGCCATAGTGTAAGTAGCAGAAACAAATGCAGTGACTTATCCACTTTGAAATAGTCTGCTTTGAAATAGCCTTTCCTTCTGATCCTGCAGCATATGTCAGTAGTAACTGCTCTGTTTTTCTTAGAGCTTTAGTCCTGCTCAAGTAGAATCTTAGCTGTCTATGTCCAATGAATGCAGAATCCTCTCCCCCTTGTTCTGTGGATTTGGATAAAAGGTTGGCAGATGAATAGTTTGGTTAAGAGCTACAGTGTAAACTACCTTAGGCATAAATGAAGGACTGGTCCTCAGGGACACCCTGTGGGTAAAAAATGATAAAAGGCTCCACAGCCATGATGGCCTGTAGCTCTGAGACTCTTCTTGCTGAAGTAATTGCCAGGAGCAGAGCTGTTTTCCATGATAAGAACTTTAGGTCTGCAGTAGCAGCTGGTTCAAATAGAGGCAGGGTGAGCTTTTCCAACACATAATTGAGGTCCCATGCAAAAATTGTTGATCTTCTGGGAGGCCTTAAATTTCTGGCTCCACTAAGATACTGCTTTACTAAAGGATGAGAAAAGATTGGTGGCTCTGTGTTGTAATGAGCCGAGATGGCGGAGGCATGGATTTTTATTGACGAAAAAGATAGGCCTTTGTCAAGCATCTCAGTCAAGTACTGTAAAATCTGAGGAATATTTGGTTCTGCTGTATCAGTTCCTTGTGCTTGGTTCCAAGCACAGAATCTCTTTCATTTATCAGCATAAGATTTTCTAGTACTAGGCCTTCTGGCTTCCAAAATGACATTCATTACAGCTTTACTGAGAGGTGCTGTTTGAATAACTACATGATCAGCCATACTGCCAGGTTCAGTGTTTGGAGCTGATTGTGCAGGATTTGATTGTTTTGCTGGGACAGTAAGTGAGGTATTTGAGGTAAGTACCAAGCTGGGAATTGAGACATATTCCTTAGGATTGGGTACCAGTATTGGTGGGCCGGTCCGGGGCAATTAGTATCATCTTTGTTTTTTCTTGTCTGACTTTTAGTAGTACCTTGGGAAGAAGAGGCAGAGGAGGAAAGGCGTAAAGTGATAGGTTTTTCCAACTGAATGATAGGGTGTCCACTTTCCATGCTTGTCTGTGATGAGTCCTTGTGCAGAATTTTTTCAGTTGATAATTTCGAGGAGAGGCAAATATGTCTATGTCCGGTCTCCCCCATTTCTTTATTATCATGCTGAAGACTTGTGGATATAGTTTCCACTCATGAGGGTCCATAAGGTTTCTGCTTAAGTCGTCTGCCAGAGTATTTTGCTTTCCTGGCAGGAATTGAGCTTGAAGATGTACCTGGTAAGTCAAGGCTGTGTCCCACAGTGCCATGGCTAGTCTGCAAAGGGGGTATGAATGCGTGCACCCCTGCTTGTTTATATACCACATCCCCGTGGTGTTGTCCGTCTATCAGTAGTTGTCCTGGATGAAGCAAGTCCATGAAGGCTGCCAGGGCATTTTGAACAGCTAACATCTCTTTTTGATAGATATGCAAATGCATTTGTTTTGGAGTCCATATGCCCTGAATGCATCTTCCTGCCAGGTGGGCCCCCCAGGCATAATCCGATGTGTCTGTTGTTAAGGTTTGGCTGGCAGGGGGTAGAGTGAAAGCCCGTCCCATGTTCTGGTGACATGACTTTGCCCACCATAGAAACTCCTGTTGTAGGCAGGGAATGAAAGGAATCATTGCGTCCAGACTGTGACAATGGTGACTCCATAAACTTTTTAGGTACCATTGTAGTTTCCTCATATGCAGTCTTGCATATGGAATCAGTAGGATGCAGGATGCCATGAACCTCAAAGCCTGCAGAGTTTGCCTTGCAGATAACTGGGTTTTTGTTGCCATCAGTTTGGAAGTAAGTAGTCAGTTGCCTTTGTTTGTCTGGCGTGAGGAAAGCCATCCAGACAGTTGTATTCAAGCTTGCACCCAGGAAAGTTATCTTTCGAGAGGGTACCAGTTGTGATTTCTTTTTGCTTGTTGTGTACCCTGGGCATGTTAGAAGCTTTTTCACAAACACCAGGTGCTGAAGAAGAATGTCCTTGTTCTCTGCTTGAATGAAACAGTCGTCCAAGTAAGGATAAATTTGTATACGTTTTTGTCTGCAAAATGCAATTACTGGTGCCAGGCACTTTGTAAATACCCTGGGCGCAGTAGATAAGCCAAAGGGCAGCACAGAGAATTGGTAATGCATAGAGCCAGCCTTGAAGCGGAGGTATCTTATGCACGTTTCCCTTACTGGGATATGCAGGTATGCCTCTTTTAGATCTAATGTCACCAGCCAAGCGTTCTTGCCCACCATGGGTAGAAGTTGCTGCAAAGTTAGCATTTTGAATTTTGGAATGTCCAGGTATGTGTTCAAAATTGATAAGTCCAGTATTGGGCGCCAGGCCTCGTCTTTTCTGGGTACCAAGAACAGTCTTGAATAAAAACCTTGTCCTTTTTCCTGTTCTGGTACTGGCTGAATAGTCCTCATATCCATGAGGGATGTACCCTGTTTCTGTGCCTCTGCCCATTGATTTTTTGGCAGATCCGGCCAACCATTTGCCATTGGCAGAGTATGGAAGTGGAATCTGTATCCCTGAGATACTACGTTTAGCACCCACTTGTCCTGGGTTATTAACTGCCAATTCTGAACAAAAAGTGCTAATTTTCCCCCTAAGGGTGCTGACAAAAGGTAAGTGCTTGGTGATGGCAGAGGGAAGTCAATAAGACTGTTTTCTGTAGGGTTGTGCTTTATCTCCTCCAGATTTGGAGGTAAAAGCACCCAATTACTTTGACCTGTAAGAATCTTGTGCCTGGTATCTAGAACCTTTAGGGCATCTGGATTTGCCCCTTTGAGCTCTGTCAAACACAGTAAAGGACCTATTTTTTGTAGGCCAGTGTCTACTGAATCTTGGTGGCTGCACTTGTAAGAAGTCTTTTACAGTTTGCATAGACTTAGCTTTGTCTTCCATTTTCTTTAAAACCTCTTCTGCATTAATACCAAACAAGAGCATCATGCTGTAAAGGTGCATCCAGTAATTTAGCTTTAACATGACAAGTCAAATTTTGCTCTTTTAGCCAGGCATGCCTCCTAATCACAGATCCAGTAACTGCGGCCCTGCAGGAGGCCTCTAATGAATCGAATCCACATTGCAAAGTATGCTTTCCATCTTGTTCTGCTGCATGCAATAATTCCTGCAATTCTTTATTTTCTTTACATTCAGAAATCAACATCATTTTCTGTTTCAGCAATCCCATAACATCCCAATACAGTTTAAGGCCCTAATTGCCAAGGTTGCAGATGTATAAACCTTCTTTCCCCATCTATCCAGTGCCCTTGAATCTCTGTCAGAGGGGGTAGGATTTTTTGCTGTTGAGGCCTTAACCCCCTTAGGACCCTGTGAAATAGTTTCATGGTCAGCAGTAGGGTTTCTAAATAAAAAGTTGTGTGAGTCAGGGACCCTGTAATATCTGTCTGGCTTTCTGGGAGCCCCTCAGAGGTAAGGAGTCTGGAGTCAAGCTTGACTCTGAAAACACATCATCCACAATGTCTAAAACAGGAGGTATGGCTAAAGGCCTATGCTGAGGGAGAAGAAGGAAATCCCTGAGCCTCTTTTTTGATTCTGAAAAATCTTGACTCTCCCA